>NW_027272020.1:87500-457500 GCF_040938485.1 Diadema antillarum | reverse complement strand
CCTAAATTTGTCAAGGATGGGAGCTCTCATTCGTATTTAATGTCAAAGTCGAACAAAGGAACATTAAAAACGTTTCTTCACAACGTGTGGACTCTTCTTATTGTCAAAACAATCTTTCTTTTATTTTGAATCGCATTGATGAGATATGTGATAAGTCATGCGTGTTAATTTGGTCGCAAGATAATTAATTTAATCTCAGGGCGGATTGACGACGTGTACATTGTAGCACTTGCGGAAATTTCCCATACATTGCTGCTGTAACAATTGGCTGCACTCATGCTCAACAATTATTAATTTAAATCAATAATAAATAATACAGAAAATTGATAATCATGATTCCCTATCTTTTTTCAAGGATGAGAGCTCTCATTCGTATTTGATGTTGCGAATCTTTTAAAGTCGAATAAAAGGGTACATTTTTTTTCAGCGACTTTAAAAAACATTTTCATAATGTGTGGACTTCTCTTATCGTTCACACAATCTTTTTTCAATTTGTATAACATTAATGAGATATTCAATAAGTCATGCGTGTTAATTGTTCCAAAATTGAGGGTAAATGATACCTAATTATAAGGCAGATTTACGACGCGTAGCCCTTGGGAACTAAAAATAAAGATCCCCGCAGTTTGGTTTCGAATTATTTTACAGGCCTGGGTGTATATAAAAACCATCTCCAAAATATGGATATGATTTCATGGCTTTTAAGGCATGATAAGAGGTACAAAAAATTAGAACATATGAAAAGTCAACTCTTTCTGGACCAGAGTCCAAAATCTTCGTGACCTTGAACCTTAAACACGCTGCAGGAATGGCTTAGACACAATGATACAATTTTACATCGCTATAATGGGCGAGTTATAGACAAAGCCGTAAAGGACACGAGACTGGAGAGTGAACTCCCTTCTAAGTTTAAATCCCTTGAAGATTAGCTGATTCCTTGGTATAACTTTGTCCTGCATAAATAATTCAAGAACCGACGAAAGGAATTAGTTTACATAACAGTTGAATGAAAAGCAAGGAGGAAAAAAGTGAATGACGACACACATGTTCCCTCTTATACTGTCCAAGATAATAATACCTTGTCTGTTCGGGGATTCCCATTCTCCCTGCTTCGCATAGAGACATCAGGGATCAGTGGTGCATGAGACATTTTTGCATTAAATCTGGTATTTCGGGCTTTCTTTGGATATTCTGGTAATTTGCACTTTACTTATACAAGCCATTCTTTCGTGTTAAATCCTGTAAACCCGACCTGGTGCTTCTCACATGACACTTCCTCTTAACACCGCCAAACTCCGCCGCCTTCGCGCTGTCTTCTTCATGAGGACATTGAAACTGCTCGCAAACACTCCATCGTTTTTTGTTTTTTTTTTTTTTGGGGGGGGGAGGGGGTGGGGTTGCTGGTGGGGTGGGATGGGACTACCACAGTATTTCCTCGCTCTGTTGACTGCCAATGTTATCTCATGCTCCCATCATCATTAATTGTAATTAATAAGATTATCTGCGACTAGTATATTGAAAGATAAATATGTTGCCCCTAATTGTCAAGGATGAAAACTCTAATTCTCTTTTGATTATCTGTTGATTATCAAGGTGTACTCATGCTCAAACAATCATCAATTTTAATTAATAATTGTCTGCAATTGTACAGAAAAATGAACAATCATAATTCCCTACATTTGTCAAGGATGAGAGCTCTCATTCGCATTTGATGTTGCGAATCTTATGAAGTCGAACAAAAGGGTACATCCTTTTCAGCGACTTTAAAAACATTTTCTCAACGTGCAGGCTTCTCTTATCGCTCACACAATCTTTTTCAATTCGTATCACATTAACGAGATATGTAATGAAAAACGGTCGCTAGTCATGCGTGTTAATACTATCGCCAAATCGAGGGTAAATATCTATAATGATCTTAGGGCGGATTTACGATGCGTGGCACTTGCGGAATTAAAAATGAAAACTTCACTGTGCGTTGCTGCTATAACAATTGGCAAAACGTTTAGTTCGGCTTCGAATTATTTTACAGGCCAGGGTGTACGGAAACCATCTACAAAATATCTGCTGGATATGATATCATGGCTTGTAAGGCATGGTACTCCGAGACATAAAAATGGAATAAATGACGTCAACTCTTTCTGGACCACCAGTCCAAAATCTTCGTGACTTCATATACACGTATATTTAAAAAAAAAAGAATATGCTGACGGACTGAATGAGTTAATATGTACATGCAGTAACTCGTTAAAGCTAAATTACGTCTGGTACTCGAATGAACACACCTGCAGTAATGCGCGCGCACCTTCATCATGCACGAGCAACACTCTGCGTTAATTGAGTAAGTCATATGGAGCCTCTATTCATTATGACATGTTATGATGTAGATGAATGGGGAGCACGCTTGAAGCGGTATTTTCATATTGACATGAGATTCCAAACACAACCATAACAATGAAGAGGGTTTATTGATTAGTGGATGTACGCTTGGTCGCTGTTAAAAGACAAAACCCCACAAAACAATACGAGGAGAATTCTATTCATGCAAGGCGACCATCTTCACACAGATTCTTCTTTGAGTAATATCACCATCCCGATGTACATAATTATACCATGCAGTAGGACCAATGGTAGGACTTAATTTCGTCAGGATGCATTGACTGTAATACACCTACATCAAATCTGTGTCCATTGAAATATATTATTTTACATTTTACTGTTTTTGTACACGTTTCTGTTCTTCACAAACTATCAAATAATGTACCATGATCAATATTCTATGATTGCACGCAAGTCTCCAGCAAAAGACGATCTACTGTATGTGTACTTTACATTTTCTGGTCTGTCGTGATCAGAAGAGTTTAAA
Organism: Diadema antillarum; assembly: GCF_040938485.1. Lineage (NCBI taxonomy): Eukaryota > Metazoa > Echinodermata > Echinoidea > Diadematoida > Diadematidae > Diadema > Diadema antillarum. The sequence goes on along the minus strand of NW_027272020.1, from coordinate 454,637 downwards.
AGTAAAGTCAATCAATTTTGTCTTGAGGTACAGTATGATATTGAGATGAGGACCGAAAACATTGCTGTAAGAAACCAACTTTGTATCTTTTACATCAATTAGACGGAATTAAATTTCAATTTGCAACTAGTGCACATTTCGAGCAAATAACTCTGATATATAACTTTTGAGGGGGAAAGAAAACACTTTTGGAGGTAACATTGTTTGAGGTTAAAGGGAAAGTACAGTATAAGTGGAGATGAGAATTGGGCTTTTAACTTTTTGTGAGATACCAAGAAAACACTTATGAAATAGTACAAAGCATACCATTTTAAGAGGAATTCAAAGTTCATTTGATGAAAATCGGGTTTGAAATGACTGAAATATCCAAAAACAAAGTAAAACAAAGCGATCGTAATAGAATGTGGGTCCCACACTTTATTGAATCGCTCTGTTTTGGATATCTCAGCCATTTCAAAACCAATTTTCATCAGATAAATGTTTAATTCCTCGTGGAATAACATGCTCTTTCATATTTCATAGAGTTTTCTCATTATCTCACCAGAAAATGCTAGAAACCTAAAATTAGGTCTCAACCAAAACTATACGATCCCTTTAAAGGCAAAGAGTGAGTATGAAATATTCAATCGATATCTATATGTCCGTTTTATTTTGAGTTGCTTCTTCAGATATTTTTCCCTAGTCGTCCGAATATTGGTATTTGCAGACCATCGATATCAAACAAAATCTGACCAATCTGAACTGAACATCTCTTCATCACTGATATAAACCATGTAGCTACATAACAGGATCTCGCAAGTTGTCTTAACATATTTTCCCCTTAATTTCCGCTCTTGATTTTAGCATCATCACTTTCATCACGTCGAGTTACTGTCCCACTCCTATCGGGCCAATCACCGTCTTAGCAAAATTATGCAACAAATAATGATCACGAACAAGGTTGTGATTCTGAGAACTGTTTTGGAATACACTCCAGACATAATAATTGCGCAGCTGTGTTACGCAGTCGATCGTGAAGTACTACCCTGTCCTCGAGACATTTATTTGCTTTATAATATGTTGCCCTTCCAAGAACTGTCATTTTTTTTAAATTTTTACATAGAGGTTGAAACAATCATTGTAGACAAATCCATGCACTAGACTATACATTGGAAGATTTTCAAAAGTCTAGCCTTTACCTGCTTCAGTGCATGACGAATGTGTGTGTGTGTTTGCCCTCGTAATTTGAATAAAGATACGTTTGGAGGATGGAAGGTGCAATGAGGATTGTGAGAAAAGAAAAAAAATGATATTGAATATTGCATTCTCTACTTCTTTGAGGTGACCTCTGTGAGTATTTTCTGTCACGGCTTCATTTAAGCATGTGCATTCATCTGGAACGTATAATAATGGAAAATATGTTACTGAAAAGGGGAGTGTTTCGTTTTGTAGATTGGAATGCGTCTAAGATTTATACACCGATAGCACTGCATTTCTCGAAAGGAAACAATCTGCAAACCTGAAAGAAAAAAGTTTTCTTTGACACTAAAAGATGTGGGCCTTTTCAAAGTTTTGTTTGTTTGACACTCAAGATCATCGTACAATCCCAAATGGAATGTTGTCACCCCCTTGCCTTATGCGATTGTGTTATAAACTTTTTTTCCCTTCTTTCTTGAATCAGTGTCAAAAAGCACCAATATTTTGCGGAAACACATGGTATTCCAAATCTTGTTGGTATGATAATGGAGAAAAATTCTGGCTCGATAACGTCACAAAAAATGATTCTGAACTATGTTTATCTTGACACCGCTCTAATACTTCAACACGATAGTTCTTCTTGCTCATTAAACAACCTTAAAGGAATCAAGTGACTTTGATGTTTGTTGCCCAGATACAATGTGATCGGCCTTATACAATTGTATTTCCTTATTGGTTTAAAGCTAAATTTATATACATCAGTTGCGTTGAAAAATTAGGCAAGTCCGTCCTTGGAAAAAAGAAAACAAACATTTTTTTGTGTGACTAGAAATGATTTGTGGGGGTAAGTTTCGATAGGAAAATGGAACAAAAGTTTAAACTTGCGTAATGGGGATTGTGTAATAGCATACGGTGTACAGCCTGTGATGTTATAATCTGGTATATGATATGTATTATGATAATATTACGGAGATTCTTAACTTATTAGCGAATGCAGGGAATAACAGCAAAGATACGAGTTCTTGGAAGGCAGTTTGAAGTGGTTTGGCAATAATCTTCCGCTTTGTGTCCCCTTCCTCTTGTTTCTCATTTTATGAGCAGCCATGAGCATAAAATATTGTCGCACCATTGACGGTTTGGAGGAGGACCATCACCTCCCTGGTTTTTGCGGTGCTGAGTGCATGTCTGTATTCCGTAACCAACATATAAAAGTGATGTACATGAAAGAAGAGAGTCATGCAAGACTCGACACTAATTTTGTCTCTTTGGGCCACTAATCAAGCTTAGATTTCAAATTTTGGTGACCCCGAAATAATAGGAAACATAACAATGCATGTTGAATCCGCTAGGTTTGAATAAACAGACTGTGAAACTACTTTCATTTTAACTTCACTCCTGCAAGTTTCCTCCTAAAGTGTTAAGCAGTAGTCAGACTGACAGCTAAATAATGTCGTAGCTGGCAGGTGATCTCAAGAAGAAAACACCGGGTTGCCATTTTGTAAGTCTCATCACCAACATTCCCTTCCCACGGTTTCTGGAGACGACATGAGCGAGAGATTGTGTAACACATGATTGTATAGACCTGATTGATCTGGACAATTGATCGTCACTTCCACATTGACTTGAAGGGCTTCTTGTTATACATGCGGACCTGGACCCGTCTGAAGGTTGAATTTAGTGGTCTTGGTACCATTTTGAATTGTACGATTTAGGCCGAACACAATCCGTTTAACTGTGAGGGTCTTGTGGTCAGACGTTATTGTCTACTGCAGATGGTGCGCGCTCGAGAATCCGTCCACTGTCGAAAGTGCGATCGGATAGGCTGATATCAGACCTAACTCAATATGACATCATGATCCTAATGAGGGGTTTTCCTAAACCATCATCATTTTGATTAATGGATACTTCCTTATGTGATCGGAGTCATGTGCATTTTATACCCCTGATTACAGCCTTTTGTGAATCTATTGTCATATCCCATGTCTGATCCTCATTCTATCCGTTTATAAATTGTTGCTATACAAACACAATGTTTGACGAGCTGCATATTTGATGAGGGCTTTTTGTTGTCGTTCTTAGCCCGTTTGAAAACTTGAAACGCAATATGAAACGCCGGCTATTTTGTGTGCCATTATAACACAGCGATGATTATGATCAAATACTGTATAGGAATACCAGTGGTGGAGAGTCGGTGCAGTTTACGTGTACAGTGATAAGCTTGGCAGGGGTAAAGATGTGATTTGTAAGGTTATGCAGTGGCAAAATGAATGTTGTATAGATGACTGAAAATGCGAAGAAAAAAAGAAGGAAAGATTCAGAGAGACCAAAATGTCCACAGCATCGAATTTTGGTAATTTCAGTGCACATCTACAGTGTGCACGTATTAGTCATGCTTGCATATCCGTGTGTGTGTGTCTTAATCTGTTATCTCAAGAGTCGATAATGTTGGTTAACTCGAAAAACTTTCTTTTTACATTTGATAGTGTATATAAAATATTATCGCCAATATTGATGTTCCAACCGTCAAACTTCATGCTGGGGGTGTAAATTCTGATCTTGTCGTATATACTCGTACAAAGCAAAAGGGTATTTTAACTGGTATGTGGGTTGAATTATCAGTCTTGTGAAATGAAAATGTTTCTGGAAAAGTACCTACGTGTACATGACCTAGGTACCTTGAAAACAATAATGTCATGTCAATGTACTTTTCTGGCCCGCGCTTACAGACTTTAGTTACTATTTACAATATTCTTGTTTTTTTTTCTCTCTCTCTCTGACACTTTTCTTCTTCCTTGTTTATTTGTCTATGGTCGCAGATTGTTGATGTTAACTGCTATAATTATTCTTTTTTTTTTTTCATTGGCGGATTTTCTTCTTCGTTCACACAGTATTGCAAAATACGCTTCAGGGACCATCCCCTTATTTCAAATCAACTCGAGCGTATTCTGCATACTTCCCCATTACCTGCCACGCAACATGAATCAACAACTCCCTCATACACGTCCTTTTGAGGCATCCCATGCACCCACCTCCATGCACAAACACACGTAAACACACATTTTCGTAATCTTTATTTGATGTCACTCATCATCAAAGACGCACAGACACCCATACATACACACACGCACACACACATATACACACACCACATGTACATTTGATGACAAATACACTTTGTTCATTTTTTAAAGAGCTTTAGTATGATTTGTCACTTGTTTTTGTTTGGCAAGACAAATCATATGCAGATTAAGTTATGTTTTGAGAAAAATATGACTGTTACCATGGTTTCTTAGCTAGTTAGTATAAAAGGGTTTGCTTCACGCTTTCCGGCAGACAATGAAATTGTACTTTACATTGCGCTGTCAGCAACAGATACACGTGACCAACAACCTTGCGTCAAAACATGCACAGACAAACACACATACAAACGCATACAAATGGGGTCAAGTTTTTTTTACTCTTTTGTTGGAAGTTTTGCATTTCAGGTCGCATTCTTCACGAAGCTTAACCAATACCCTTTCTCATACCAAAATTTATTGTTAACGAAATCTGACAAACCCATATTTTTTCTATTAATATCCTCGAAAGATGTTTTGGCTTCAGATAATGTTAGATAATAGAAGTGCCTTGAATATTACAGCATGTGACATTATAAAAAATATATTAGCGATTATAAGCTTTGCAATAACTGGCTAGAATTCATTCTTCGATGCAATCTTGACTTTACCTTAGGTAAGGTACGATGAAACTATGTCAGACGAGCATAAAGACATAACACACAAGACTGCGTGGCGAGGATTGCGTGCAAACCAATCTTGAAGAGCGTTCGTGAAAGAGCTGTTAAAAGTCATTGAAAACTGTGACAACTCATACCCGTGTGACAGAAATACAGAGACAGTGAAACCGCCCAGTCTTTTTCCTATCACACATTTTGACACTATATGAAGCTCAACGATCTTGTCTATCTACCACGCATACGTACATCAGCTGAAAGTTTTACCGTGCAGTGTCCGAGTGAAACTGTGACCGCATTTTCTTGTCACGAATGATGTGATGACCATGAAATTTGATGAAACGTTGTCCCCCTTTTTTGAAGGAATTTGTAGTCACTGACAGCATAAAAGGAAATACCTCGTGCAAGTCTATTTCTGTCTTTATCATTGCACATCCTTGATTATGTTAAAAATGCATTTTCACAAGCTCAACAAATCTGACTGATCTTGTTAGATATCGCCAATATAATTATGTCCCGAAACCATCTCTCATGGATAACATCGGGAAAGTCGGATATTATTATTGACTATTCGCAATCAGTCAGGTAAATAAATGAATAAATGAATATTATATAGTAAAGTATGATATGATATGATATAATATACTATACTATACTATAATATAATATAATATAATATAATATAAATTAATATAATACAATATAATATAATATAATATAATATAATATAATATAATATAATATAATATGATATATATGAACAACAATGAATATATATCTACATAGACTGTCTAAGTGGTCTCTATCATGTATATTGCTATCTAAAGTATATAATACCAAAACCATGTGCACCTTGCAAGCATGCACGACATAGTTGTTTCAAGTTTTCTATGCATATATTATGATACTAATTTTCCTTTTACGAGTTATTGATATTTGCGAATTATGGCAGGCCCTAATAATAGCTGACGTATACTGTATAATGGTAATATCATGACGGGTAATTTGCTGGTCAGTAATGCGAGACGTATAATTTAACGAGGCCTGACATGTTCGCCCCGGCAACTTGAATCGATCCCATTATACCGGTGCGAAATGTTACATATTTGCCCAACATACTTGCGATGTGTGATATATAAATAGGATAAGCTTCAAGCAAACATATCATGTTATTTGACTCACATAATTCTTAACAGCTTCTTGACGTCAAACGAAAATAATTAGAATAGAACCTGTTGTTCGTTTTCCTCTTTCAGTATCACACTTTCTGTAGACACATTTGGTACTGACATTTGCGTTTACACTCGAAATTATCTGTTTAATGGCTTGTGTTATCGCACGTAAGCTATCTTGTTGAAATATTAGGCGACACAATATTGTATATGCAGCGTGTATTCTTCCGTTGGGTTAAATATATTCGAATACAGCTGAGAAAAGGCGTACATTGACGCCATTTTGATATAGATATACAATGCACATCGATGAGCTTAGTGTGTTTTTGTGCGCCGTAATTTAGAAGATAATTCATTTCCAATCTCAATTTATCTTGAATGTCATGCTTCTATGTCAATCCAAATCGGTTTTTGGAATTTGAGGAGTGCCCTACTTGTATATTTGCCAATCCATGTTGACACGGTATCTGGCTATGACATTGGATTTCTTCTGATACTAAATTGCTAATCAACTAATTATTGTATGACTGTTGTAATATATTCATACACAATAAGGTCCTCCCACCATCACCGCACCAGATATAGGCCCCGTTTTATCAAAAGATATAATCGATTATTAATTTCCTTACCACACAGGCTGGGCTGGCATACACTTACCATAGAAATAAACTACATGATAAATCATAACTCTTCATAAAACAGGGCCCATCAGATAAGAATAATGATGAAAGTGCATGATGTTGAGATAATGGTGATGATCTATTGTAACAATGATAAAGATATTGAAACTGATAATGATTACAACATCGATCTTTACTCTCTAAAAAAAATCGAGTGAAAATATTCACTCTTGAAGGAGTGAATACAAAAAAGAGTGAATTTAGAGTGAAATTGGAGTGAATTTCGAGTGAAAATGTTCATTTTCACTCATTTTAGAGTGACCTCAGGGATCACTCGAAGATTTTGGAGTGATCCCTGACGTCACTCCAAAACGAGTGAAAATGAACATTTTCACTCGAAATTCACTCCAATTTCACTCTAAATTCACTCTTTTTTGTATTCACTCCTTCAAGAGTGAAAATTTTCACTCGATTTTTGTTAGAGAGTAAGTTAGTAATAATACTATCATTAATCATTAAGGGCAATGATAACAATATAGCTTTCAAATGGAGAAGTATTCATTAATTTGTAGAGGTTTTTAAAAGTTATTTTATTTCAATGAACTTTGGTGTCAAATTGTCTTATTGAAATACATCGTGCATTACATATTGAGGGCGGGGACTATGTAGCTATACAACATTTGTATGTATGCGTCATGTGTTTTCTCTTCTTGCACACTACTTTCCACTCTCTTGAAGTACACGTTTATCATGCAGTGGCTCTCAAACAAGACCCCTTCCCTACATAAAACGCACATCAAACTGGCATTCCCCAGCAATCACGTGACATATATATGCAGTAATACACTATTCTAAAACCACTATCCCCGCCCGTTTTCGTGACAAAACCGTCAATATTTGCGCGCTGCTATTGTGAAATCTACATATCCTTTTGTTGGCATCTGTCATCTTTAACCAAAGGGAGTGGAATTGTGTTTAGTAAGGGGATAAACATTCGGTCTGACTTTACCGAAGAATACAATGGTTGGTATTCTAAGAGCAGGCGTATAATGTCTACAGATCCGTGGTATGTGTCTGGATGAATACTTAGTTTTGGCCATTGCTTGAAAAAAAAAAAACTCTTTGGAAATCCCGTATTTTTGGTCCTGTGTATCACAGGCACTGATGGCTTTAACTCTACAAATTGCGATTCTTTCCCTAACGCTTGTGAAGTATGTTATATACCAATACATGTACCATCCATTTTTGGAACCACGCTTACACCGCAATCATAACATTATACTTTCCATGATGTAGGCAAATGATTTGTCTTAGACTCTCAGATGATTGTTTGAATATAGATTTTTATGATGAAGTATTGGTTATCATTGCTTTGAATATTCATGAAATATTCTAATAAACACACTGTTCCTCACTGATGCGTTATGAAAATAGATGTTGCGGTTGATTCACATTACGAGGAGAGTGCATGTGTTGGCTCTGGATCACAACATAGGCAAACATTATTCCACCGTCAAATCATAAACTGCACTAAAAGTGTCATTTCATTGACGTTGGAGTGCTAAATCATGTAAGATCCTTCTTATCTGCTTATGAAAGCTGGAATAACGTTTTCATATTGCGGTAAAGGGCGTTGCTGTTTCCAAATTGTCTTCTATATAACCTTCCAATGACCTGCCCGTGTATGGTTCGTGCAGACCGGAAATGACACAGGCACTCGAGGCATGCACGAGGAACCTCCGAAGAGCCGGACCTCCGATTTATTGAATTGCAGACAACAACTAAACGCGACCCCCGCGTATACACGTACACCGAACGCTCATAATATCACACATCGATAGATTTACCGACAATCGGCATCGGACACTCTTATCCAATGAAGATGAATACAGCATGACTTTAAAATCGTCCGTTGCTTGTGGGAAGACGGCGGCTGCTCCCTTTTCATTATTCTTTCTGCCTGTACTGTGCAAATATTTCATGTTTGGGACAAGGTTCAGGTATCGACATGCCATGCCAGGTTGAGCATAGCAGCAGTATAATGTCAGTTCCAAACGCGATTACTGGTCGAGACTTGATACGGATAATGAAATGTCATTCTGCTAATTAACACATTACAGATTATGACAGCCATCAGCAGTTTTGCGCGCGCGCACACACACACACATACACACACACACACACACACACACGCACAAGCACACATACACATAATTATCATACAGACACAAACACTTTTTTTGTAATACCGTTTCAATTCCATCTAAATGATATGCCCATGTCTGTATATCAGACAGTCATTTAAAACAGCATTACTCTCTGTTTTTAAGTAATACTATCTCTGTGTCCTATTTTATAGTAGAATAATAATAGTATATTTAGTAGAATTAGATATTGGAAGTCAGTGATTGACACACACACATACACGCACACACACACACACACACACACACACACACACACGCTTCACAGTAAAGACATGAAAGAAGGACTGCATGCAGTATAGCTTTTCCGATGGTCACTGACGAACTATTTTTTTTTTTTTGTCTGTGAAGTAAGCACTTGAGTCAACCCTGAGGAGCTTACTGTTTTCACCCCTCAACCCCCCAGACAGCAACAACACAACAAAGGGGGAAAAACCCTCATGGCCGTCATATTTGGCGTGACTGACACAGGGGAACACAATAAATCCCCCATCCTTTACTTTTGGCCATTATATACGGTGAGTGCCAAAATCTCTTTTCCTTTGTGTGAAACAATCGCTGTGTAAAAGGTTTTTTTTCCTCTTTCTTTTTTATTTTATTTTTTCTTGTATAATCAGATACAAGGCTTTCTCCAAAGAATGGCCTTCTCCAAACAAAGGGTGGCTCATTCACTATTGGGGGACGGGACTCAAGTATAGTTGCCTTCGCACTTGAAAGATTAACGTTTATCAAAATCTTCTTTTCAAAAGAGCTGTAAAAAAACAACTGCTTTGACCTTGCAGAGGGTTCAGATCTAACTAACCATTAGATCTTACTTTATCTCGCTTTGTTATGCAAATTGCGCACATTGATGCGGAACTCGCACCTTCTCACTGAAACTCCATATTTTCAGGCAGACGCTCTGTGGATAAGATTAAAGTCTATCAAACAGAACAGTGACAGTTTCACAAACATCGGACAGAGTATGAAAATGTCTTCATCAAAGGCATCTTAAAATTCACGGGACGTTTTTGCATAGGCATGCAGAACTATAGCAAATACTCCGTTCCTAATTATTTTGAATTTAAAGTGGATGTAAGTGTAAATTCGTTAAAAATACACTTATGACAACGTATCTAACTGCACTTTGTAGGGAGATTTTTCTAGGAACTTTTCCCCATACCAAAAAACTTTATCCGTGTTCCATTTTGAGCCATGCAGTGTTTATCGCTGTCGTGGTAGACATAATCATCATAGTCATAGTCATCACATTGTGGTATTTTGGGTTTGGGTTGAAGATATACGTGTACATGCTTGTGGCATGTATGTGGCATACAGCTTTACCTGAGAAAGAACATGCATGTGTGATATCATGTTGAATATAATAATGGCTTGCGTCGTCAGCATCGAGAATTTAAAGAAAATAGTATTATAGTATTGGAGGGAGAGAAGGAAGAGGAAAAGAAGAGGACAAGGAGAAGGAGAAGAAAGACTATCTATAACTCATTCTGTCAGACCTAAAGAATTGCCAAAGATATCGTTTTAGACTCTATACTACTCTATCTTCAGAGTTTCTTAGCTGGGTTTTCATATTAGGTATAGCATTACGGTCAACTCGTGCTATCTCATCACTTTTTTCCCCCTAAAAGAACAATTTAAGAACAAGAATATAAAAAGGTAAAGTCTCTTATCTAAACTATCTGGAATAAACGCTGAGTGTGACGCCATGAAATAAGTTATTGCCAGAAACAAAAACACAACAAAAAATCATCAGATTTTTGCCAATTCTGCCATTTTTTAAAGCGAGCGAAAAAGTAGATGACTATATGTCTGGAAAAAAAACCCCTAAAGGTTTTGTATCGAATATTAACTGAAATCGTATTAATGTTATTTCGACTGTATATAGCTGCTTGTCAAATAGTATTATTTGTTTTATGTATCATATAATAAGTCATTTATTTGTAACTGAATGTGGATGAGTGAATAACATTTCTATTAAAAAAACAACAACGATTAAGTTATTTGCCTGCAAAAACAACGCGTGAAGTCAAGTTGAGAGCCTGGAGTAATCTGCAAAACGATCATGATCCGATTCGGCGGGTGAACAGTCCCGAAACGGTAGAAAACAAACAAGCAATCGACTCACTCTCCCCTATACCACTCCCCCCCCCCCCACCGGCATTCTGCCTTGTGCCATCTCTGATTGCACTATGCAAGCGTGGGTGTGGAATTGCATTGTCACTTCCCATGGTCACAGAAAGTTCAAGCATATTTGAATTTCTACCCGTCGTTCGACGGGGGTAAAATCCATGGTCACGAATTTGCCACTGGGCGCGATTGCACTGTTGACGAGATATTGAAGACGAGCCTCAAATATTGGTCGATATCTTCACGATGTCACACACTGCGTGTGGAGTCAATGGAGATACGGCAGTTAATGGTGCTTGTTGTTATCCTTTGCGTGTGTGTTTTATGTGTGTATGTAGCTTATTTCCTGGATGGGCATATTGTGTGTTCCAAGCCAGAAGAAAGCAAAAAGCGACTCCGCTTTCGAACTCGCTTCTTTGAAGCTGATTGTGTCATCATGCACTGTCCTGAAATTGACACAAGATGCATGACTATACGAATATGAAATGTTTAATTTCCCGTAAAGTTAGCCCAAAGTTGGTTCAAAGCCGATCAATAGCCAAAGCAAGTACGATATTTTGTTAGCAGCCTGTGAAACTCCACCGACGGTTTTACGATGGCTTTTCGATGCTCTAGTTAAAAGCCCTCACGAATTACTCGATGCTGATACGATCAGAGCCAAATCGAAACATTTCCTTTATCGTGTGTCCGTCGAATGCTCAATGTCGTCGCAATGTGACCCTTAAATCAGCGAGTGTGCGTCTTGTTACGTTGTAACAGAATATCTTTATCCCATGGACTTGAAAACCTCTTTTAACTTACAGTATGGTTAATATAATCACTTCATTTGCGATCACGTCTGTAATGAATTGGCACCAGAAAAGTAAGATCACATTTCGGGCTCGTTCAGCTATCAACGCTCACATAATACAACGTAATAAAGAGCATGGATGCTTGCATGAGGACAGTCTTAACACTACAAAAGAGTTTATTTGTCACACTCCAAACAATGTCCATTTTGGAAACCTTTTTAACACGAAAAGTATAATCACACCCCCATTCTGTCGTATTATTCCAACTGCACACTGTCTCATTTAGCTGTGTCCACGAACTAAATATAGTAATGCAGTTAATAGGGATTCATTTATTTTTTCCTCATTTACAATCGAGAATCTATTGCAAAAAATACCTTTTGATATATATTACTCCTTTTGAAGAAAACTTTTGATAAACATGACTAAATCACTGCTACATGAACTTCAAGTAAGCTTTTTTTTTCTGCACTTCTACTATACTCTTTTATCTCGTAAACTACGAAAAAAGTAGCGATATCTCTTATATGCCGAACACCGAAAAGGGGGACAAACTCTAAAAGGCTGTCCGTGACCTAGTTTTATCGTTTTCTGTAATGGCCCATGACTAAACGTGTAGACAATGCACTATACGATTTTATCTGCAGCTTTTCAGACATACGTTGACTATACCAAACCACAGGCCTTCCTCCTTTCATTGGGTTGTATAATGATTGTCCACACCTGCGCCCTTCTCCAATTATTACTTTTCGCGGCGACTCAATTTTGCGGCGATCTGCTAAATAGTGCTCTGTGTTTTCTTTATAGGGCAGGGACAAGGAGAAAACAAAGTCGGTCAAGTCACAGTCCTGGCAACGTCACTACATTTTGAAAAAAAAAAGAAATAGAAAGGAGATCATAACGTCTGCACTATTGATAGCTGGTCCGTGTGTGACTGATTTCAAGTTGTCCCGGTGTTACTGTTAGGGCCTATAAAGCGCGCATGCAATTCGTGGCGGTATGAATTTCCACTGAACATACACTGTGTCACCAAACGCAGAAATGATGGTGTTTGTATAGCCAAGACGAAAATTTATCTGGGAAACTTAGTTCTTTTGATTGTTGTTTTTTTTTTGTGTGTGTATGTGTGTTGGAGTACGATGTCATGAAACTGTCTGCACTTCAAAATAACTTAATACGATTTAACCTTCAGTTTATGATGTTGAATTCAGAATTATGCCTGAATGCTTTTTTTGTTACATTGTCAGTTTGCACAGAAAGAACAGTATATAGTATTGCTTGAATGAATCGTTTATTCATAAGTTAAGAAAAAAATATGATATTAATAGCCTCCTGGGAAAACAGCGCTTATCACCTGGGGTATGATAATTTGCGGTTGAGTTCCGTGTTTACACGCATTTGATTTACCTGTATACCAGCCTTTGTCAAGATAAGAAAGAATGCTGCAGTTATGTTCATTTCAGGGCGTTTGCGACCTACCCACCCCTAATATTAAAACCACAATACGGCCTCATCAAAACTGTCAACGAGGGAGCGTCAAAGTTAACTTTTTATCATTTTTTTAAACACCACGTTCTAATAAAAACAGGTCCGACAAAAGAACCACATTGAGCTATGTTGACGTATATGCTCGATGAAGACTGAAAAGAAAAGAAACCCATCACGTTAAATCCCTTCAAGAAAGGACGTCACAATATCCTCGCACTTTTCGAACGTCCCTCCGGCGAAGCTAAATCCAAACTTCCACAAGACACCGGAGGTTCCTTTGTCATGGGTTGCTGCAAATTGCAGGTCCTAACATTTAACCTGACAAGAAAAAAAAATGTACATAACAACCCATTCCTGACATGTGCATTGTCAGATTGTATAGGCATTGTTGTATTTTGCCATAAATCATGAGTCTGCATTTTGAACAAGTTCTTTGAAGATATAACCACAATAAGGCCCTTGTATTTGCCTCAGTGATAGAAGGTAAAATGCAAAAATTGACGTCACTGACATTGCATAAGTGCGTAGAATGAATATTTCCTTTATGGAGAGATAAGTCAAAATTATTCAGCGTGGTTGGTCTGCTTATCTTTTCTTCCTCTGGGACTTTGTAACTGACTTTACCGTACACAACGCTAAAAGAGTCTGCCCCTAATATTTTGTCTCATTTATAAGAGAGGGTGAGGGCTAATTCTTTACGAACATAATATCCGAGTCGACAGAATCCACGAAGCAACTTCCAAGTGTGATAATCACACATCCCCAAGTTACATGCACGTATACGATGTGCCAGGAGTACAGTATTCATTGTTCTCTTCCACGTCGTTATGTGGGCTGAACTGTTGAACAAGGAATTTTACCTCGTGGAATTGGTTTTATCAGACAACTGTCAAATGCACTGAGTTAGGGCTGAATGGCTTATGAGGTGCCAAAATTGTGTCTTCCAGTTTGTGATTGGAATTGTTGCTCTCGTTGGCTTGTGTGTAACATTCATTACACAGCCATGCAGTTTCCCGGGAGCCACTTTGAATTGCCATGAGTGCTTGTGGGTGCTTGTCCGCCATTTTGGTCTCAAGTAAGAAAAGCAGTAGACAGGGAGAAACGTTTGGAAGGGCAGACGTGATATCAGGAGTTGTTGACGTTTCTTACCCCATCAGAACCGCGCCTTTTTCGAAGAATGTTAAATACATGGGTAAATAATAAAACCCGGACACATTCTCCTCAATGCGTCTGATGTACAGTATTTCCAGCTCCTTTCACTTGCCTGATGCTTTAGATAACAAGTATCCGTAATTCGCGTCAATTCAGCTATAAAAGGGTGCGTATTTACGGATTATCTTAACTTTGTTTGCGCTCGATCTATTTTAAGGACGGTAGCTGCATGCGCTTTCTTACAATTCAGTCTATTTTTCTCACACAAGCATGCGATTATCATTGATCCAGACTTCATTGCATGCCATTACACGAAAGTAGAAGAGTATTTAGGCCTTATACTGTTTCAACCCACAACCAGCTCGTCACAGATAATTTCAGCAGCCTCTCCGTTGCCTTGCGAACTCATTATTTCAAGAGTATCATCGCAAAACAAATTGACTCTATTCTTCTCAATTTGCGATCAAACCTGCAAAGAACAAAGAAAATGATATGAAAATGCGAGCGACAAGCGAGCAATCATTTGAAACAAAGTTCCTTCATTGATGGTGAACTTATATCAAAATATTTGGAAATGGCGCTGAACTATATCATTATTGACACAAGTATTACAGTTTCAATTGAAAACTCGTGACATATCATCAGAGGTATAATACAGCATGCTCTGCAAAATACTTACGGTTATGTGTTGCTGATCTATGCGCATCTCTTCACTTCAAACGCCGTACATCATATTTGGGCAAAATTTCAATCGTAAACTTTGGAATTTATGATTTACAGGGTAAATACTAAATTTGAACACTGTAAAAACGTGTGACCTTTTGGCGCTCTGTCTATATCGTTGTAATTTTCTGCAATTCAGCAGGAATAGATTCGGAACAATGTTTTCTTTTCCATATTTTGATTAGGGCATGAATTTTACCATTTCCTCCATGTCTCAATGTTATTCTATATTAGAAATACATTTGGATTGACAGATTATCATACTCCAAGCAGATATAGCTGGCTTCTGCAGCACAAAAACTTTACGACTTTTCAGTCACCCTTAAAAAAGACTGTATAATAGATTGGGGCAATATCATGCAATTATAATGATATCATAAGTTTAGTCTTGATTTGTATCAGCAAGCAAAAATTGGCAAGAGGAATTACACAAATCAATTAATTGAAGCAAGTACTTAATGTGATATCTTTGTTCTCTTCCAACCTCCCGTTTTTACTTGTTTTTCTGTGTGTGTAGGTGACGCCCAGTTCTGTCAGGCGACTGCTCCGGCCGCTGGAACCCGATTCAACGGTACAATCGATAACTATTATCGGCCCGGCGATGTACTGTCTTACAACTGTGACGTCGGCTATCGGCTCAACTACGCGAATCCAATCAGTACATGTATCCAGACAACGTCCGATCCTACCACCGCCTCTTGGCAGCCCAACGACATCAAATGCAATTTAGGTACAAAACTGGACACTCCGACCTTTACTTTTTCTCTTTTGTTTGTTTTCATAAAAATCGTATCGAAGATACAATCGGAACTGTACCTGACGGAGTCATTCACAAACTACATTTGAATGCTCTTGGACCTCGGCATCTTCATTTTGACCAAAAAGTGTGTTTTTCTTGTTTTTATGTTGTGTTTGTGTGTGTGTGAAGGGGGGGGGGGCTGGTGGTCAAGGTAATTAAGATCTGGTTATTTGAAAATAGAGAGGTGAATCACGAAAAGGGGATACCTTTGCCAGTTATGTTACAGCCTCTTACATTGTGTCGATGTGGAGAAATTGACTTAGGGCCATAAGACTCGTCATCAAATAGAGATAATGAATATAACCTAAGGGAGACACACACAAAATAGAAGGTGTGCCGCCGCTCCCTGCGACATTCATTCTACTGAATGGCTCTTTTAATGATTCTGGGCGAGTCAAAAGAACGACAAAAATAAAAAATTGACTACGCTGATTGCAGATTCATCTTTGAGTTGAGTCACAAAAAGTTTAAGACTCCTGAGTCATCGGAGGCAGTTGTCAGATAACGGAGATGCGACTTTGACTCAACTGTAAGGCGTTTGACCTTGAATTTAGTCATTCTGGAGTAGTTCAGAGGCAGACAGGTGAAAGAAATATAGGTAGGACTTTGACAACGTTGACTGTAGTTTTGCTATACCAATTCAAAACTTTATCAGATAACGGACAATTAATTATGCAATTGTATTTGATGATAGTCACTTTTCAAAGAGGAGAATAATGTAGTGGGATGTATTTTTTTTTATTATACCTAACATTGCATAAGATGAGCATATTGAATGTCGTTAGTGCCTCTTCCTCTTCCATTTTGGGAATGGGTCATTTTCATATTCATTGTTCTTGCCTTTCTTGCTCTCCGAAGATGTCGTTTCTCTGGCAGTGGCATGCATTGTCGCCCTCGTCGGCCTCTTCGTGTTCACTGTTGCAATCATGTGGCTTGTAAAGAGGAGGTAAGACCACGGAAATAACAGCACACATTCACATTTTCAAACCGAGTACGGGCTGGTCATTTTACCTGTGTCTGGTGATTGAAAACACACTTTTGTTTTCTTAAAAATGACGATGTTCTTAACCCAGTGCACGTGGGAAGCTGGATGGTCATGGGTTAAAGTCTGTTGGGATTTGAGACTTAGGCAGGGAACAGGTTTAAAGGAGACCTCCGGATGATTTTCAGATTTTTACATTTGAACAACAATAAATTAGTTATACTTAGTACATAGTTTCAGAATTTATAGTGATTAGGATAAGGAATAATAGTGTTTTCAAAATTTATAACAAATTGTAATGAACAAGGATGATGACATGGCAGCCTCACCATAAGAATGCATGACTGGGGGCTCAAGGAAGCAGAACAAAAGAAGAAGGCATGCATACAGATTTTACACAGGTGAACTTAGCAAGCGGCATTGTAATGGAATTACACTGCTACATTTCTGAAATATGTGAGGCTTCTATGTCATCAACGCTGTTCAGTGTAACTTGTTTTAGATCTTTTAGAGTATTGGTTTCTCTGCTCAAGGACGACAATAAATTCCACAAATCTATACATGGAGCTGTCGATTTATGTACTACATGATGTGAAATTATGAAAATCGTTTGGAATGCCCCTTTAATAGTATCGTTCTGTAACCGTAATTGAACCCATAATCTTGCCAACGATGTATTTGGGTGCTGGATGTTGGATATACCGGTGACCATGAACGTATTGTAGGCAAGACCCAGTCGTATGCACTAAGCTTTGAGACCATCTATAATAGCGTTTCGATATCCCCGCTCCTTGTTTCGGTGAATCAAAATTATGACGTTGGGGTTAAAAGAGGCAAAATTTACAACAGATAAGATTGACAATCACGATGTCAAATCCAGAGAGATTTTTTTTTCAGAGTAAAAATCAGGTATGGCATTATCTTGAAATCTTATTGTTATTTCTGTTGTTAATATCGTTAACATTGTTACTACTACTACTACTACTACTGCTACTACTACTACTACTACTACTACTTCTACCATGACTACTACTACTATACTACTACTTCTACCACTACTACTGCTATTACTGCTACTACTACTACCATGACTACTACTACTACTTCTACTTCTACTACTACTACTACTACTTCTACTACAACTACTACTACTATACCATGACTACTACTTCTACTACTACTACTACTCTTCTACTACTACTACTACTACTACTACTTCTACTACTTCTACTACTACTACTTCTACTACTTCTACTACTACTTCTACTACTACTACTTCTACTACTACTACTTCTACTACTACTACTACTCTTCTACTACTACTACTACTACTACTACTTCTACTACTACTACTACTACTACTACTTCTACTACTTCTACTACTACTACTTCTACTACTTCTACTACTACTACTTCTACTACTGCTACTACTACCACTATTATCATCATCTTCATCTTTATTACGGTAATTGATATTATAATAGGAAAGAGACGGACTCAAGAAAGATCAAACGCAAGGCGCGCGAAAACACGTACGTCACCAACCACTTCGAACAGCGGCGATCCACTCGCAACGGACACGTGAACGAAGGCATGACAGACATCGAGATGACGCCGGTGAATGGAAACGGCAGCGTCATCAACCGGGAAGGAAACAATGGACACGCCAACGGTGAGGATGACGAGAACAACGCAGAAGATCAGATGAAAAAGACGAAAGAAAATATTTCAAAAAACGAGAGAAACAGCTAAGGGTTTTTAAATGTACTTGAAGAGTCAACAAGACTGCGATATTTATTATATTTGGTAATGACGATAAACCAGAAAGAGTTTATGCGTTTCAGAGTTAAGAAAGATTGTGTTTTAGTAGTCACGTGGTGATAAAAGCCGGTGATCTATGAAAGTTTAACAGGAAGAGGGGAGTGTACAGGGGCGGATTCAGGAATTCTGTAAAGGGGGGGGGGGGCGTGACTAATATTTCTGGTGCCACTTCCGGGTTTCATTTCATTTTTTATTTTTATTTTCTTTGTTTTTAACGAAAATTAAAGGGGGCGTGCGCCGGTTGCGCCCCCTCTGGATCCGCCACTGGTGTATGCCATACGTACCAAAAGCTGACAAGGAATGGGTAGCGTACAGGTAGACTGATTGTATCGTCGTCATATGGAAGAAAAAAACCAATTTTGTAATGCATTCAAGTTTTATGCATGCTTTGTTCACAAAAGTTGTCCTTAACAAACATGAAGCTTGCTAGAGACTTGCCCAACTTAGCACCAACTAAGCGAATACCAGTCTATGGACCTTAATGTGAGGGAACAGGTGAATGAAATACTTTGTTACTAGAATGCAGGAAGAGAAACATCCATAAATTGCAATGAAATATACAGAAAAAGTTTATTGCTACCAAGAACATGTTGTTTGTTTGTTTGTTTTTTACAAAGAAACTTTATTCATATAAACATTCAGGTACAAAATAAATGTCACATACAATACACAATTCAAATGATCCAAATTTGACAGGCAACTGCGAAACAACTAAATAATGTAAATGCGATTCCAATTGATATCAGATACAATACCTTTAGTTTTCTCAGACATATATTCGTCTACTTTCTTCGCTTGCTTTAAAAATTGACAAAATTGGCTAAAATGTAACGATTTCCTTTTATTTCTGACAGAAAATATAACGTATTTTGCGTACAAACAATAAACCACGTTGTAACATTTTGTTACGAATAACGATGAATTAAGCACACTTGGTGACACACTTTGGGCCTTGTTGCGAACGCGAGAGTCCTAGTTCCAAGATTTGGTTTGGGAAGCAAACACGTAATGACATGAGTTGTACTTCTTTGTCTCTCTTGTCCGCAGGCTTTGTCTGGAGCCCGCCCAAATTGAAGGGCTCCGTGAAGCAAGAATCAGAGGTCGCCATCCTCTCGCGGAGCCGAAAGGCCTCCTCGGGTACCTCACGCTCCAGCCGCTCCGACAACGTGAACGCCAACGTGGTCAGCGGCGTCCAGCTCAACCCCGACGTCGGCGACATCGAGTTCGGCGCCAGCAACACAAACTTCACGAACATCAAGGACATCGGTTCCTCGGTGAAGTCCATGGCGCACCCGAGCATGGGGACCAACAAGATGGACATGTCACTTCCGATGCCCGAGTCGGCCAGCCCGACGATGTCCAACGACGCCAACGCGAGCCCAGAAACAGCGCGAGATTACGGCGACCTTTACGCATCGGTAGACATGTCTAAGAAGAGCAAGAAGAAGAAGAATGAGGAGCAGAAGGAGAACAATAACAACTCAAATATCAACAGCATCGTGACCGTGGCGACGATCGAGAGCGACGGGGGATACTCCGCGGTCGGGTCCTTCAGCACCCCGTCAGGTAGCTTCACCGCGCACGAGGAGGCACTAGCAGACGACAGCGCCTACTCCGCCATCAAACTCGGCGGCGACAGTATTGGCGAGGACGACTATGCGACGGTGGAGCGCAAGGAAGTCGATGACGAGACACCCCGAGGAAATGAGGACTTCGGCGACCTCTACGCTAAAGTCAAAAGATAGACATTTTGACACTTCCGAACAATACAGTGTGACACCACGGAGAACACTATTTTAAAATGTGCGAGTGGGCGTGACTGAAGAAAGGGCTCCCTCTCGTGACTCCTTGTTACAAAGGACAATACTATTCGTTATGGTATCATGCAACGTAAAGATTCAAGAGTGCGCTTATCTGTCAAATTAATGATTGACGAGGTTTTTTATATTTTGTAAAAAAAAAATACATTGGTATATATACATCTATCAAATGCGTGTTAAAAAATGCAGGTTGTAGGTAAAGGATTGCTTTGATTTATATCGAAGGCTATTTCTTTGAATTTACAGTAGGGCCTACGCTCCAGCTCACTAAATACTCGACTGCCAGTTTAGTACTGTACCCTAACAATAATGTATATCTATGCTTCAATTCAAAATAGTTTTGTGATGTTCTTTTTAGTTCGACTGCTCACTTATGACCTTGCTCCAAGTCGTCATAATGATTTCCCACGTGTCGCTGGGTAAACGCACACAATAGAGTAAGTCAGTAGATTTTGTTGTCTAATATATGTATACAAAATTCAGTGAGGTGGTCCAGGATTTTTTCATTCCAAGGGCTAAGGTATTGTGATGGGTGAATGGCGTTCCGCTTTATGCATGAGACATGATGGAATTTCTTGTATCTTTTAGTACATGAAAACCCTTATACGGATGTCTCTTCTTCTACATAAATTTGAGCTTTCAAAATATTTGTGATCTTGACTACCGAAGGCTTTCAAAAATATTGTATCTCTCTATTCTTATCGCTTGATTTACAAATGGTTATACTTTCTCGAATGATAATTTTGCTGTACATTCTACGAACTCTTGCTATGATCTTCAGCAGTACTAGTACAACTTGATGTGTAAAATCTCCGTTTTCAATGATGTATTTTTGTAACAATGTTTCAGTGTTTAAAGCTGTCGTTACGGTGTACATTCATTCATGCCTGAACGCTTTGCTGAATGAGTGTTATTGTGCTCGTGGAAAACATCCCAACATTAGCAATAACAATGGCCCAAGTTTATCTGGAGGTATACTGCCATAAGGAGAATTGTCCTCCTCTCTAGCGACAATGGCGACTCTTTTTGATACCCACTTTGACTTCTGAATAGTCTATTTTTTGTGGTAAGGGGAGGGGGGTTAAATTTCCATATCATTGATCTATTTGTTTGATGATAGTATCAAAGCCAGTTTGAACATAGAGTTGAATTCCTCTTCAAGGTTGTAGCTAACATTTTAGCGCATTGAGAAAGATATGTTTATTATACTCAAATCTAAAATAACAAACATGTGAAGAGTTTCATTGCAGAATTAGTTAACTCCACTCTTGTAAATTTGAGACATCTGCAATTAAACTTGCTGAAAACAAAGCAAATAATGAGATTTAAAATATGGGATATATCTAATCATATGCTTCAAGAATTAGGTCTTATATTCCTTGATAATATGTTACAAGTGAGGTATCACTGAAAAGGTTTTATTGTGCTGCATCTGATAATGACCTTACCTTAAAATGTTTCAAAATAGCACTTAATCCGTTTTGTAATCAAACTCTTTATATCTTTCAGTAGTAATGTTATCAGTGCCTGGTCCGAGGCAGGCGTGATCATGTGAAGCGTTTCATGGCAAAATGGGCTGATTGCCATTTTTAAATATTTGACAGTACACGTAAGTTCATTATCAAAAATAGAGCGAAATAAAACCTTTTCAAGTGATGCCTCGCTTGTAGCATAACAAGATATATTCTTGAAGTTCTTATGAAAAAAATCCGTATGTTCTTATTATTCTCTTTGTTTTTTAGCAGCTTTAATCGCAAATACTGTATCTCAACTTTTCAAGAATGGAGTTAGCTCGTTTTGCGACAATATTATATCACTGCTGGATTTATATAGACTGAATTAGCGAGGATAAGAAGTAAAATAATGATTACTACCCTTTCTCCTGAAACTAAATTCGGAAATAACGTATTTTGGAAATCATGTATAGTTGTCGGTATATATTTGTGACAAGAGTTTACACAGAGTGAACATAACATCTACTGATTCAGGCATGGCGGCTAAGTGTACTCATCGTAGTCTATAATACAATGTCACTTCACGTTACAAAACTTATACATACAAGCGGAGCACTGCAGTAGTGGGGTATTTCGCGCTTTGAAGAGAGTAATGTTAGCCCTCTCATCAGACAACGCAGTCACGGTCCGATTCATTTATTATCTGTCACCATGTCACTCACCTGTTTGCAGGTATACACTTTACGTCTACCATAAGTTCCGTTGATAGTATACAATGTCTGCATTTTTTTTAAATGAGTGTATAATTACAGCCTTATGCATGGTGGTGGTGATGGTGAAAGGATTATCACGAGATGACATTTTTAATTCAGTCATTTTTAAACTACAATTTGTGTTCTAACCAAGATGTTGATATGATGTAATTTTATATATAGATTTATCTACGGTATGGCACAGTCTATCTGCCAATGCGTTTCATCTTGCAGGCGGGATGATGTCTGTTTAGTTATGATATCAATATTATGTAGCAATCCGCGATGACATCATGGATACACAGTATGTTTCTTTAGTTTTCCTAAACAGTGGAGCCCATGACGTATTATCCTTTATGTTTACACAGCCCGATTCAAGCGAAATAAGGGTACTGTGCTTTGTTCACGAAGTCTGATAATAACCAGGGTCATCAAACTATGACAATCATAATCATAAGCTCTTGTGATCAATCATGAACGTATGTATATCGCTGCAAAAATTGTATGTAATCGAAATAATGACAATGAAAGTTTAGCGCCTTGAATCTACACCAACTTGCACAGTGGAACTTTGTTACAGTGCTGTCCCAATCGCCAAAATGCTTCCTGTTCTTCCAGCTTGCGCCCTCTACGGTGAAGTTAAACCTATTTCGTGTGCACATAACAGAACACGGATCTCTGATAGAGAGCAGTGTATGATACAGAAAAATGAAGTAGTGTAACAGTTCTCGGCAGTATAAATGAAAAATGAGAAAATACATATATTTCTGGTCAGTTTCCCTTTGTTTTCAGTAATTCTTGAAAGTTATACATATACTTTGTAGCAGTTCCTTAGTTATTGGAATATCACTTGTACATTACATCATACATGTACAAAGTTATTACGCATAATATATATGTTATCAAACGGCATTATCATGCACGTAACCCAGATTTTTCTTCATGGTGTATTTGGTGGCTTTCAGGTGTAGACCCAATATGTAACTATGTAAATCAAGTCTTCCATTGTCACGACTGAGCCGTAGTATTTCTTTAAAAGGAAACAAAATATCTATGTAACGTAAATAGAATGATAACACATGTCTTGCAAACATGCATTATATTCTGAAAGACGCGATGCTTGGCGTGTCCTTTTAGATACAAATTACGAGCCTAAACAAAGCCGCGCTACCCGTGACGCGCTACATATCTTCCTTTTCCCTCTTTTGAAACTGGAACTTTAAACGCATACAGTTGGGGAATGATGCGTGTTCACTTTCGATTATTTCATTATCTATGATTTAAATGACTTGACAATTTGACATGTCCCCTTGTTTTGTCTTATACACGTATTGTTACACGAATAGGAATCGGTGTTTATTTGGGATATATATTTTAAATTGACCGTGACGTTGTTGCCACCTTGTATACTTGCACAAGTATCGAGAGATAATACACAGAATAGTGCATCTGGAATGGTCTGCAGGCAGCGTTGACCTGGTGGGGAACCGAGTGAACTGGTCAAAGTTTCTGGAAAGTTGTAATAAAGGTAGTGTGCATGCAGTACGGTCGTCCTTACTTCTTGAAATTCGAATGCGTCACCAACAAGATTCCATTATTATGGATGGTCTCTCTCGTATTAACATGATTCTCCTTTTTTTGTTATGTATGTTGCATTTTGGTTTTTTAGTTTTCTCTTGAAATTCTGTAAAAAGGCACATAACTGAATGATAACAGGCAGCTTTGCATGATTCGAAGTGGCATAAACAACTGATGTCGATCAAAATATTAAGGAGCATAGTGATATGATCATGTAAGAATACTTTTTCCCGAGTTAATGCTTGTTCTCCGATTCAAATGCATTCGACTTGAGCAGCGTTGAATGTACACATGTCTATCACTCAAAATGATTTGTTAAAAGTTCAAGTTTGTCAGTTATTAAGTTTATCACACTTTTCTGTAACTGAGACCAATACGATGTCAAGAATATAAGGTCAAGATTCATTTCTTTTTTTCTGATTACAAAATAAAGTTGCATTTTGCATTTTTCCGTTTTTGTATACACATCAAGCGCTGTAATTTGTCATTTGACCAACTTTCTGCTCTGCATTCTAGCATGTTATCATCTAAATATGAAAATATTGGTTCCATGACATTATGCTTCTTAACGATTGTTCCCATGAAATATCTGCACGCTAAGCCAAACATAAATTCTACCCATTATGGTAAACACATGCACACACCAAAAACAAAAACTGAAGAAAACAAAACCACGCAACAACAACGACGACGACGACGACGACAACAACAACAGCAGCAGCAGCAGCAATAACAAACACCACCACCCACAGTGCATGCTAACTGTACATATCTTCCCATCAGCACAATTTCAATTTTCAGCTTCTTTTGTGAGTCTTCATGTAAGGTTGCTGCAGAAAATAAATGAACAGGTGTACAAATTTAGAATTAACAGTAGACCATATGAAAAAGAAATTAAAGGGTTCTCATGAAAGATTGTTTTCTGTCTTTCTCTAACCTTGTGAAATATCAATAGCTATAAAATCATCATCAAAAGACAACCTTACGCCACAGAAACACGATTTCTTGGACTTCTCGAGTTAAACTGAATCTCACAAGATTTGGTGATGGTTGATTTTTTTTTCTTTTTCCTACAATCTTAGATCTATCGCAAATACAGTATGTAGCTTTGCTCACATTTAGGCATGAGTACTAGAGTGTTTTCAAATGCACGCTGGAATTACATTGTACAATGTACTGTTCATACGCACCAACAGCAAAAACTCGAAAAGACAATAAATAACATATATTGTATATATAGACCTGAACTTTTATTCATTGTTTTTTTCAACTACCGGCATTGAGACAAAGTAACATTGTAACCTCCGTAAACTTGAATACATCGTGAAAATTAGGTACATTGGATGAAGTGATGACTCACACACTGAGAATTTAAACTCAATTTGGTGACGACTGTTATTGTGTCCGCATCAGTTAAAGCTGTAACTGACCTTTTACGACTTTTCAAGTACAGTGGAACCTCGTTATAAAGAGACCGTAACAAACCCCACTTGCTAACAAGGTGATTTTGCAGACCCCATAACAATTATGTCTTTATATATATATTTTTTTATTTTGCTTTTGTACCCTGACACACTACAGTCAGAAACCTGATATAACAAGGTCATCGCCATGAATTTTAGGTCCTTATAACGAGGTTCCCCCTGTATTTGCATATTTAAAGCAAACTTTTAATACCCAACGTACAATTTCAATATATGGATGCCTTTTCTTATTGAAGTCAAAAGTACATAACCAGTGTCGAGGCACCCTTGCAAGAAAACGCACGCAAAATATCACCGCTACCACACACTCACACAATTTGCTCTTTTGTTAGAAAATAAAGACCAAAAGTGAGTCTTCTTTTTTTGTGTATCAAACAGTTTACGAGGAAAGTATTTACAAAATATTCTATTACGGACCAGTAGACTCTCTTTATAACCAACATCGAGGTAACAGACTCTCATTATGTATATTTTTTGATGTCTGACAGAGTGCAGTTTCTTTGCATCTTTTATGTTTTCAAATGATATCACAATGTAGTAGCGAACATTAGTGATTCCAGTGCACCCTATAGGGTGTCAAATCAACTGTAAACTGCATCATAAGACACACAACCATACAGAACAACTCCTGATAATACACAAAAATATGCATCATAATTTCACTCAAAGTTTTACCGACTACCCACATATAATCATGTAGATTTTATTGCTTGTCTATGATCTCATTTACAGGGCTGCCAACTCTCACTCATTTTGGTCCTTTCCCACTCTAAAACTTTATTTCATTTGAATGCATTTCTATTGATCTCACTCATTTTGACTCCTAAATTATAGCATTGGCCTATGGGAGTCTCACTCTCAACTAGTTTCCAATGTTGGCAGCCCTGCATTGAACAACATCACTTCTACACCAGGCAGAAGTGCCAAGTGAACATATTATAATGTACATGCAATGTCGTGTAGCACAGGCAAACCACATTCATCTGTTTATTTCTACTCTTCCATCCATCTCCTTCCCCCCTCCCCTAAACTGTAAGAATCATGGACTGACATTTATAGTCTCAAAACATGAATACCCCTGGATAATGAATAAAATAATATCATACAAACGACTTACAAGTGGACAGAAATATCATGCAAATTTTATTTGAAAAAACTACTCAAGATCTTTTTTTCTTTAGTTTGAGGCAAACAAAATCATCACAAAAATATGCTAAAAAATTCAAGAATCCTCTTTTAGTTGGAGACAAACATTTTGTGAAAACAATGTAACACACACACACAAACAGACAAACAAACAAACAACAGCAATCCATTGCTTTGGTAAACCCTGTGCTCCCTGCTCTTCGAGTGGCTCTTGATGTAAAATACAGGACACATATTTATTCCACAATGATTTGACTTTCGTCCCACATCCACAGACATTCTTCTGATAATTACAACATGACATGAGAAATGAAAATTATCAAACAGATCAAAATCTATACTAAGATGTACTTTGTTGCCATCCCACATTTCACAAAATCCACAATCCTCCTATGCAAAGGGTCCAGAACCTTCTTGCATAACATTTGTTTGATGTACATTGTATACTGCTGGCACAGAAATCAGGCACAACTTGTGGATGCTGGAATCTGTTATGCCCACAGTGAAGTTGTAACATAATTTACTACATGTATTACGTCACATTCTTTACAAAACTTAATTTATCATCCTTGGCATAAACACACATATACACATATCTGAAGAAAAAAAATAACACGGAAAAAAAAAACCACTGTAACAGGAAAAGATTGGTCCTTTTCTATCATAAAGTAACAGAACCAGTATATAAAACAAGCTTTGTGACTCACATGATAAGAAAACTGGCGACAAAATTATCCAGGCCCAGGAATATGATCTAATGCACAAATGGGGCATTTCAAATAATGAATCATTGTAACAATTGATCAGATTGCCAATACAAACATATCGAGTGTCAAAGCTTTATTGAACCACTGATCAAACTGTATCTCTGAATAGTGTGAGATAGGATAAATCACAGTGTCACGGTGTCAGAGGCTGAAAAAAATATGGTTATTAAATGTGTTCACTAGGTAGGTAAATAACTAACACCAAAGTCTAATATGTAATTTGACAGGATAAATGAAAATAATTCTCTAAAAGATTTAACTTAAAACAGATTTAGATGCACAAATCAACCAACTTTTATTAAACAAGAACAAGTACATGTATATGACTCTCTCCTCCACTCTGATTAAGATTTGCCACGGGCTGTATGTAAATTCTGACATTGCACTCTTGGTGAAATCCGGCTGGAAAGAAGATATGCTTTCAAATATATCTTATCTCTTTCTCTTAGTTTCCCATCTATCTCTCCATCTATCCACATCTGTTTATCTTTACCCATCAATCAGTGTGTCTTACCTTACATGTACCTGAATGAATTTCATTGTTAAAAGGACAAGTTCACTTTCATAGATATGAGAATTGAGTGAATGCAGCAATACATGTATTAATAGAACACATCAGCAAGAGTTTGAAGAAAATCCGACAATCCGTTTAAAAGTTATGAATTTTTGAAGTTGCTGCTTAGTCACTGCAGGAAGAGAAGACTACTACAGCTTGCGACGTCACATGTGTACAACGATATAAAGAACATATAAAGAGATTCAAGATATTTTCATTTTTCTCGCACACTGAAAGAACACTTGACTTCCCTCTTTCAGAAGGTAAGGAGGAATAATATAACCCTTAACATACGTCAGTGACGAGTCAAGGAAATGTGCACTTTTTTTCAAAAAGTAACATTTTGTGAAATTCTCTTTATATTTTCCTTATATTGTTGTACGCATGTGATATCATACACTGTAGTAGTCTTCTCATCCAGCAGTGACTGTGCGATACTTTAAAAATTCATAACTTTTGAACGGATTGTCTGATTTTCCCCAAACTTTCACTGATGTGTTCTACTAATATTGCTGCATTCACTCAATCCACATGTATGTGAAGGTGGACTTGTCCTTTAAACAATAGCACAATGATTATGACTACTTTTAAGGATCCTATTGTTGACAGATCACTGACATTCATGTGGTTTGAAGTCTCAATTCTGATCAACTTTTTACTCTCATTTGAGTATGGTATTCTTAACAAAAGAGCATTTCATTCCTAAGATTGGGTTCTCCTTGCTATTAGTGAGGTACAAAACCTAGATAGAGTCTGTTGAGTGTGAAAGGAACCTCTGCCAGCTGTTGCCTGACGTTTGGAATTCGCTGCACCTGTGAGATGTAGGAAGGGCCACGAAAGAATTTTTGAACTGTGTGAGTATCACACAAGTACATACAGATACTTTCGCTACTGTAACAAAAATTATGCTCTGACCTCTTATCTACACAAACTCAAATCTCTGTTTACTTATTCAGCTATTATCTAACAGCCTTCTTCATTCACTTCACAGGTCACCTGCTTATGGACTTTGGTATCGCAAAAACATGTGCTTAATCTAACTCATAAAGTATTGCCAATAACTGTGAAAGTGAGAGGCCCAAAATAAGATAAATTTCCCCATATGTCTGGAATGCTTTTAAGGTGTCTTCAAATAGCACTATCAGAGCAAAAAGCACTGCAACATTTTTCAATACAATATCAACTGATGATGACTGTCACTGCATAACACAATGCAAAGTTTCTTTTCCCCAATATCACCCATCAATTACATTGCTGATGATATATACATATCTAATATACAGTATTATGTCTATGGCATCCATGCACAAATACAGTGCACTCCCGTTATAACGAACACGGTTATAACGAAATTTCGTTATAACGAAGTAAATCTTCTGGTCCCAAAATAATCACCATAAAAGCGTATGGTAAAAGATTCGCTTATAACGAACACGGTTATAGCGAAATTTCCATTATAACAAAGTCTTTTCCGAGCGCCATAGACAAAGAAAAACAAAAGAAATGTGCTCCGTTATAACGAAATGCGAATTGCTTTCGAAAATTCGTAGCGGAACAAGCATTTATAGCTTCTCTGCATGGGTGAACGCTTCACACCACTGTGTGTTTGCTCT
This sequence comes from Diadema antillarum, assembly GCF_040938485.1. Lineage (NCBI taxonomy): Eukaryota > Metazoa > Echinodermata > Echinoidea > Diadematoida > Diadematidae > Diadema > Diadema antillarum. Next base: position 424,679 of record NW_027272020.1, on the reverse strand, counting down.
TTGTGTCACGCACAGTTTCTGAGGGGAACTTGCGTTTATTATTGTGATACAGTTATCCCATCACATTTCACATAGCTTTCCAGTGTATAATGAGTATTCAGCAAACAGAATATGATATATATACATGGTTTTCTTGTTTTCGTTATATATTGTATTTGTTCGGTTTATAAGTATTTGTTATAACGAAATTTCGTTATAACGAAAGAAAACTGCCGGTCCCGAGCATTTCGTTGGGAGTGCACTGTAAATATTTTCATTTAATTACACCATTATCTGTATTTGATGTAATTCATACATGTGTTCTGCATCGCTGGATGTTGATTGATAGTGGACATTATTTACTCTATAACATTTGCTGATGCAGCAAATTGAAACTACTTGGTCTAGTGGCAAGAACTTGATCCTTCAATACTTGGGATATCCAACTTCAGTGAGAACTATTCAATCCATGTTCTTTTACATGACTTCTCTGTTTGTGACAAGTCAACATGGAAACAGCAAAATGATTTTTGGGGAAAAAAAAAGGGAAGCAAATATGAGGAACTGACTTATCTATTTGTGAGCTCCATGATCAAGAACTTTTCAAGTAACCCCAACCCTCACCAAATTGTAACACTTACAACAAAATCACTGCAGGATACTCACATTATCAAACCACCTTGACAAGTGTAAGTACTTCTCTTTCTCTTGGTATGTGAGGCCGCTCTGTCAATGAATCACATGACAAAATCCATGAGAACATTTCAGCATGAAATAATGTATGCTGAGCATAATGTTATATACTTGCAGGTTGTGGTGTATATTCAAAACTTAGGGGGTTTCATGGTACATGTAGTCTTGATAGCTTAGAACCTAAAATCAATATGGCATTCTATTTAGGAAAAACTTCTCCTTTTTTTTGGTTGCATTTGATGCTAAGTTAACCATTATAGATCTCATATTCCATACACTATATCAAATTAATTGACATTGATTCTGGTAAAACTGTATCTTTGGACTGTGAACTCTCACTAATGGTTTTAAGGAGATCTTTAGAAATCCATTAGAAAGGATTGCCCTTTAGGGACTGTCTTGCACAGAAAACAACACTTAAAGGACAAGTCCACCTTCATATACATGTGGATTGAGTGAATGCAGCAATATGTAGTAGAATACATCAGTAAAAGTTTGGGGAAAATCGGACAATCCGTTCAAAAGTTATGAATTTTTAAAGTATCTGGGTAGTCACTGCTGGATGAGTAGACTACTACAGTGTATGATGTCATAGGCGTACAACGATATGTGACACTGCACCTCAAAACAAACAAAAAGTCGCCAGACATGAATTTTTAGCTAAGACCATATTCTAAAAGAACAGACTTTAAGCTTTAAAATGATGTATAACTCAAATCAAATGGACTCTCCTAACCTATCTAAATACTGGAAAGAAAGCACAAACTCAGGAAAAGTGTGAACTGAGAAAAGAGACTCTGAAGTACAGTGTCTATTCAAGCGCTTAATCTTTACCAGACCGTGCTGGCTGAGTGATGAATGGGACAAAAAACAGGAAGTAAACCACCAGAGTAACAACAATGAAGAGATTATCAGATTAAACTGAAATTAAGTATGCCTCATTAACACATTCTGTCCATAATTAATGTCAACTTTCAAAGCAGTAGCACTATCCTTTCATATGTTATTAGAGTTGAAAGTGAAGAGTGTGGACAAGGTTTTTCAGAAATGAAAAAGGGATTCTAAAGACACACCTAATCACACTATTCTACCAAAAATGTTCGAGATAAACTGCTAAAAAACACACTTTCCTGCCCGTTTTATGATACCAAATTTTAGCATAATGTAAAAGAAGAACCGCTCTTTCAGAATATATGAAAGAGTCAAGTTCGACTAGGTTGACCCATTTCATTTATTTTCAGTCCTCACGTAAAATCAGTGTGTGCGACTTTATGTTCGTTTTGAGGTGCACGGTCACATATAAAGAAAATAAAAAGAGAATTTCACAAAACTTCACTTATTGAATAAAGTGCACATTTCTTCAACTTGTTACTGACATATAAGTTAAGGGTAATATTATTCCCCCTGCCTTCTGAAAGAGAAAAGTCCAGCGTTCATTCATTATGCGAGAAAAATGAAAATAAGTTGAATTTCCTTTATTCTTTCTTTATATTGTTGTACACATGTGACATCACAAGCTATAGTAGTCTTCTCATCCAGTCTTGACTTAGCAAAAGCTTCAAAAATTCATAACTTTTGAACGGATTGTCCGATTTTCCTCAAACTTTCACTGATGTGTTCTACTAATATTGCTGCATTCACTCAACCCACATGTCTATGAAGGTGAACTTGTCCTTTAGAAGATTCTTTGAATCACTTTGTACAATAAAAGGAATAAATACAAACACAATGAACACATCACACAAACACTTATGTGCCTGTTACAATTTCGCTGAAGAGACATACATACACTGTAATGGTTATCATTGTCTTCAGTTTCAAGATACAGCGCTGTACAAGGAACCGAAAAAGACGGGTAGTAACCAAGAGCATGCATTACAGCTGTCCAGGTGTGTACTCACAACTTTTTTATGAAGTCCATAGTACAGTAAGAGATCAGCCAGACTGAAACAGTTTCCAACGAAGTATGACCGCGTTGAAAGGTATGCATTCAGTTCCTTTTGAAGATGAAGACATCAAAAATATTTGCATGATTTATTAAACTATAATCTATTTATTTATTTATTTTATTATCATTATTTTTTTTTTTGGGGGGGGGATGAAATCTTAGTCTCGTAGTATTTTTTTTTTCCTGTAATAAACTCATGGAAAGTTATCTCATACTGTAAACTTGCACACATGAAAAAAACGTCTTTGTGTCTGCTGTACGTGTATGTTTGTATGTGTACAATGAGTTCTAATTGTGAACAGTTGTGGCTTGATGTACACCCTTGTGTGCAGCACACGTGAAAAAAATGTCTTTGTGTCTGCTGTACGTGTATGTTTGTATGTGTACAATGAGTTCTAAATGTGAACAGTTGTAGCTTGATGTACACACCCTTGTGTGCAGCACACGGAAAGCCACACGACAAGGGTCCAATATTAATGGGTTTGATGCTCATTTGTTAGGTGATAGTTATCACTAAGAATCATTAATGTACAAAACAATTAAAACAGGAGAGCAGATAGGGAGAATCCCATAGCCCTCACCTTCAGAATGGTCACTTCATCTTTCTCTCCCTGGCACCGGTCAATCTCAGTGACCCTGTACTCAAGCCACTGACCAATCAGTGCCTGCGTCCTTGCATCTTGACCAACAAGTTCTGTCCTCCCTGCATAGGCTGCTAGGTATGCAGCTATCGACATGAGACCAGACACTGATGTTCCGTTGCATTGCACACATGGTGTCTGCAGAGACAATGTACAAAATTACATTATTCTTTTATGCCATTCAAGTACTCCACTTTCATGCACAAAACAGTAGTCACAGAAACTGTCTTCGTCACACAGACAAGAAAAGAATAACATGACTTTGTCTTATACATGTACAATGAACTGTCAATCACAATGACATTGCACACCTTGCATGACATGAATACGACAGGGTCAGTGCACAAAAACACATTTGGTACAATTTAAGCCAAATGGTCACATACAAAATGTCGTTCTTCCAAGATGCCATCTAATTGTGGAATAGTCCTCTACAGGATGCTGTCAGTTGCACCTCTCTCTCTCTTGAGCTTTTTCAAAAGAGGGTGCAGGAAATCCAATTCTGCTAGCACAACATGCAGGGCTTTTGTAACTGCACCTAGATCTAGTATTTTTACTAGTATTGTAATGGCAGTAGGTATCCACACCATGCCAGCTGACACAATAGTGCATTGATACACCTTTTAATTTGGTGGACTGTACTACTGTATTAAAAAGTGGATATTTTCGGGGTTTTTTTGCATTTCATATACTTTTTATATGCTGTTATTTTTGCGTACAGACATTTTTTATGAATTGACACAGAGGCCTTCATAAGCTGAAATGCACTATCAATTTACATGGTGTCATTTTCGTGTGTTGTTAAATTTGCGATCCAAATGTGATTTGCGAAATTCACGAAAATTAAACCCTCACAAAAAATAAAAGCGGAGTTATAGAACTAGTTAGGGTCTAGGAATTGCAGAAGAAGTGCTTAATAAATGAAAAAAATATTTTTGAATGAAAGCAGTGCGAGGAAAAAGAGAGATTAACAGTTTAACTTTGTAAGTACAGTGTATGTGTATATAAAATAATACATGTTACCTGCACAACCCTTGAACATTTCTCTACTACAAATCAAACAAACATGTTGCCTGGCGTATAGAATAGCATTGCAATAGGCTGGGTCTGTGAGCTGTGCACGTTTTTTTTTTTTTTTTAATGCCTTTTAGCACATGCGCACAGGTTCAAAATCCTTCAACTTGCAAGTCGATCAGCTGTCAACACAAAATTTGTTAAAAAGTACCGTATGTTGGTTGGTTGTAAATTCAATAAATTTACACATAGACATAATCAAACAGACGGCTCGACAGTTGTGATTCCAAAAAGCAGGGAGACTTTTGATACTCACAAGATCAAGGGTCTGAAGATATAAGAACACATTTTTCTGCCATAATCAAATAAGGATAGCGCGACGCCGTCGAGGACCAGAGACGTGCAGCTCAGACGCGCTTTGACGCCGTGCGCGAAGCTGCGACACTCGAGACTGTGTAATTTTACAGCGACAGCTAGACAGGGCTGTGTAATACCTCGTGCAGACAATCGGGGAGGAAAACTTTGGCAGCTCTGCTCTGCTGGTGCTGCTGCAGCTCCAGGGGTACTAACAATAACATAATTATGACTGTGGTATTCTATGTTCACATCATAGTATATGGGCGCACAGCACTAGGCCCTCAGGCCTTTGCGAGTGATCATTGGCCCGGGAGTTCCGGGCCGAAAGTCAGTCACGAGCCGATGCCATCTCGACGCACGCCTACTGTCACGGCAACATATGCGAATTCTTTGAGCCAAAACGCCACATCTACCACGAGTAGTGCAACCGTACTAGTTGCAATATGACCATAGTGTGACATTTGTCAAGATTTTGCATACCTGAGTCTCACTATTGATGTTCACTTTGACATTCCCAACATTTAGAAATGACGCAATCGCCTTGATTTCACCTCGCTGTCCAGCCATCGTTTTGCTAGTAACCTCTTTCAAGAAAGGTTCTGTTGTATTGACATTAGTTACACAAAATAAATATGGTACAGTGTACTTTGATCTACAATGGAAACTTTTGTTTTTGTTGAATGAATTTCATAATTTATTTGACTGATATGATGCTTGATTACATTTCTTAAAATCATGAAAAAGATCTATGCAAACTTCAGCCTCTACACTCGAATTTGACTGCATGCAAAAAACACACATGTGAGTGCGGGGAAATTCAGTCTGCTCGTTTCCCATTTGCTCCCCGGTCCGTACACGACCTAACTGTACGGCGGTCGGTGCATGCAGCAGGTGCTTAGGCGCTGTTAGGGCCGTTCACACATTGGAGCGGTTTTATGCGGCATGCAGCGAACACACCGTACATACGCCAAGCTTCAAAATGGCGGGTGACGGCGAAAGTTTCAAAGAACTTTCCGCAGTCCTGACCTCCGAGGACATTGGTTCTATATCGGAGGACATTAAAACCAAACTAGAGAGGGTTCTTGTTTCGAAAACATCTTCTCTGGACACTTTGAAGACAAGCAACGAGCGGCTGAAGATAAATGCAGGTAAGATTTCCAGAAAAAAACTGGTAACCGTGTGTGCGCTGGAATCAACCACTGCACACACCACGGCTCGTACTCGTCGTAGCCTGTGTAGGCTGTAGCCTATTCGTAAGCTCGGGTCGGTTGGGAGTCGTAGAAACAAATCCCGGGGGCGGCCTTTCACGAAGTTGAACTTAATTTAGAGTTGACTGAAAATTATGGCTTGCCACTGGTTTCCCTGTTCATTTTCATTAGCCTAATCTAATCAGTAATAGATCTAAATCCCCACCTTCTACGAGTACGACATTAATTTTAATAAATAAATTTAACATGAAAAATTGGACAAACGATAGTTGCCTTCCCTTTCCATTTCTGCAGAATAATTCCATTGTTATTTATTTGGCAATTGTGCACTTTATGGCTCTACAGGGCTCGACACTAACGGTGGCCCGGGGCCACCAAAAATGAAAGTCGGGCCACCAAAGTGGGTAATCATGTAGAAATGCACACCTACCGTTCGCTTCGCCGTTTGTCAATCAAATTTCGTGCAGCTCTTGGAGATGCTAAATTGAACCATATCAGAGAATTTTCATAGAATTAGAAAGCCGAAAAGGGAAGAAAAGTGAGAAATCGGAGTTGAAAAGTACGTCGGGCGCGATCATAGTTCCGACGTAGTAAGTAGTGCATCGATTTCACAGAGAACGATGTCAACGATTATAATCGATTCTGGTAGTCTCTAATTAGCCGCTTACTAACAATATTAACATGACTTGTACAATACTTGTGGGCCCTAGATCTACTTTCATTTTCGTATTTTTTCTCATTCTTTTCATTGCCACTATCATGATTATCACTATTTAAATTATTGATACAGATTATTCATACCAGGATTTAGACATCCTTTCTTTAGAAATTGTGGCAAGTATTGATTTTATCATGACAAAAGTTGATGATTTAATTTGAATAGTGTTGAAGGGAAAAGAATGAGGTTGAAGGAAAAGTGGAAGAAAAGAGTAAGGCTATTACTAGTATTAGAAGGAGGGAGAGAGAGAAAGAGAGAGAAAAGAAGATGGGGAGGAAGTTGAATTCGAAGGGGATTTGTTGTTTGTGGTGATGGTAAATGGCATTAAATTAATGTTTTTAATTGATAAGTTCAATTTATAGTATAAATTATTGTTTTTATGATAGTAACGCTATTCATTTTTCCATTTCATTTTCTTAATCATGTACACAAGAACTGCAACCCCAATATTTGCTTTTGTTTCGTAGTAAGGTCCATTTTATTATCTTTTATTGTTTTGCACACATATTATCCTACCATCATTCGGTCAGCAAAATATGTTGACAGATTACAATGTTTGTATACAATCAAACGCAGCACGCAGTAGAAAATTAACTAAAACAACAAAAAACAGACGCATCAAGATCACTTTCTTTCTTCAACTTTTTACTGTTAAGCCGACGTAATTATTGTGGTTAAACACCAAACAAGCGGCTGTGTCACAGACTACAACGATCGATCATCATCATTATATCGCTTTTCCACATGTTGTGTTCACTGACCGCGCGACCTTACCCCAGGCACGGGTCAGTAAGCACATATGCACTAGCGATGACTCGCTAGTGGCGTGGATAAGCGGTGGCAACTTACCGACTTATAAACTTACTAAAATACACTACTTGCTTACTATACTATTACTATACTATTACTATACCAGGAATTACTATATAACTACAATAACTACAGCTTCGCTCACCTACGGTAACCTTGAGGGTCTTGCGTCGCAATTGGAGCTGATGGCGGACGATTTGGATGAGGACTTTACACAAGGCATTCAGCACAGTTCCAGTCATCCAGTCAGCTCTTAACCAACCAATCGGGATGCAGGATGGCAGCCCCCCCAATTTGCATAAATCCCACCCCGACTGACCCATAAATAGGGGTGTTCAGCCCTACAACCAAAAGATGAACCCAATTTACCACTACACTCCTCCCCGTCCTATAAAAGAGGAGACGCTCGGGGGTCTCATCTTTAACGTGGGTTCTCTGGTGGAACTCGCGGTCCCTTTGGAATTCTCCCAAGAGCTCCCAGGGCGCTCGACGGTTCCGGTAGAAAACTTAGTCCAATAGAGACAGCCCACGGTTCTCAACTTATAAGAACACCCCAGGTGCCTAACATGTGTGTATCTGCGGGGGCTCCTGAGGGGGTCGGGTAGTCTGGGCAAAACTACTCCGAGTCCTTGTGGAAGGCCTCCCGCCATGTGTTCCCTTATCTTACAACTGATTAATTTCCCCCCAAACCACTAGAATATTAACCCAAACTTCTGCACCCCACTATCACCATAACAAGTGATACTCCCTTGGGAGTACCCTTCAGTATTCCAACAATAAATGTGCCCCACCAAATTGAACACAAAGAACTAACCAAGCACCCGAGAAAATGACTGTCAGGTGCAAAACCCCCAAAAATGTATTCCTACTCAAAACTGATAGGAGAGAGTGCAGAAAAAGGAAGCGACAAGGGAAACACCAAAAACATAAAAAATAAACAGTAAGCCTTGCTCCAGAGCTTACTCACATTCTATTACTCTGCGAGCATATATTCTCAGGCAGCCTAACAAATCAGCTCCACTGGCTCCCCTCAGGTCAGCGCAACTGCTTCTGACTCCCCTCTCGAGGTAAGAAGGCAAATTGCAGCGAATCACCAAGGGTGGGTTCCAATGAGGGGCATCTGCCTCCAGAAGCAACCGCTGGAGGGGAAGAATCCGCAGTGCTTACTGGGCCCTGAATCCCATTTGGGCAATAGCCATGGTATACCCAAAATAGCACTCCGGGAATGCCTCCATCCATTTTCGAACCTGAGCAGTGAAACTGGCGCAATGATACAAGTGGATCCATATGTTCGGTGGACAGTGCTTCTGCATACGATCCCTGCACTGCAGGTGCACAGCTTCCCCTTCGGGATCTTCCCGACTGTATCGTGCATGCAATACAAGCACATTCCCCATGGCTCCAACTCTCGGGATTCTTTCCAGGGCACCCTACTGGATGATCCCATGAGAATCGGGGACGGAGTAGTCCAGTCCCAGCCCGCTGATCCCCGTGATGTGTGCATCTTTAAACAGCTGATTTAGCTGATAAGATTGCCAGTCTGCGACGATACCAGCGTGCATAGGCTGGATGTCCACTACTTCTTGCCACCAGGCGTCCTCTAGTAACACAATGCTGGAGCATGGGTCAGGGTCACAGTAACTTAGGACTCCACTAACCACACTCCCATGCACCTTGGGTAGGTTGCCTCCAACCTTCCCCAAGAATGGATCCCATCCTTGTACCCTAAGGAAGCACTCCATCCTGTCCAGACAGGCATGGGAATCAATGACAAAGAGAGGGGAGGCTACCCCTTTGACCGTCAGGTGTGAAACCCAAGGGGTCTGTGTGGCTGGTGTGCAAGCGAATGCTGGCTCCAGCCCCAGAGCCATCTCAGGCCCTTCCTCCTCAGCCCTAGGTTTGTCCCCCTCCCTCGCATCGCTCCCACACTCCACTGGAACAGATGGAGAGCCCTGGTCTTCTGGGTTACCTTCCAACCCAGGATCTTGTGGCATAATGGGAGAGGATGGAGGTCACTCCCCACCAGCGAACTCCTGTGGAGGTGGGATAAGCTCCACTGGAACTTTATCCAACTCCCCTTGGGGAGTCTCCTCCACCTTGAGATCCACTAATGGGGGGATCTCACCACTCCCGCCCACATGGTCTTCAACAATAGGAACTGCGGGGGCCGTGGCCTTAGCGCTTGGCTGGGCCGGCCAACCCACAGCTTGAATGGGGGCCACATGGCCACGGGGCTCTCATGGGTGCTGTCCCAGCCTAAGGAACTCACCCCATTGGCGGGTGGTCACCTTCGTAGCAAGGAACCAAATCACCCTCCGGTGGATCAATGATGCACGAGAATTTGGTGGTCTTATTGTGAACTTCTCGGGGACATCCCATCCATGGCGATGGGCCATCTCCAGCATCTCGTTGATCACACCCCCTGAGGCCACTTCCGTGGGTCCTTCCCATTCGTTTGCCACCTTCTCCAATAGGACGTCAAGATCGGCGCGTCCAACGATGCACACCGCCAGGTACCGGAGCGCATTACACCTAGCCTGGTGCAAAACATCGGGTTCCCACTCCTCATACCCAGGGAAGCGGAAACAGTCCGGTAGGTGACTGGCCAAGTGGCGTCTCCGGTTCGATACGTGCTTACCGCAACCTGGAACGAAACATGGGTACCGATTTCTCCGCCCAGGCAATAAGCGGTTGCAACTTACCGACTTATAAACTTACTAAAATACACTACTTGCTTACACGCTGCTACTTGTATACCAGGAATTACTATATAACTACAATAACTACAGCTTCGCTCACCTACGGTAACCTTGAGGGTCTTGCGTCGCAATTGGAGCTGATGGCGGACGATTTGGATGAGGACTTTACACAAGGCATTCAGCACAGTTCCAGTCATCCAGTCAGCTCTTAACCAACCAATCGGGATGCAGGATGGCAGCCCCCCCAATTTGCATAAATCCCACCCCGACTGACCCATTAACTAAATAGGGGTGTTCAGCCCTACAACCAAAAGATGAACCCAATTTACCACTACACACACAATCGATCATCAATCATGCTACGCTGATACAGCCGTCGATCGGCGTACTTTTGAGTCAAAATTAGCTACTTTTCTTCTGTAATTGGCTATGAAATTTCTGATAGCCACGACAAGTTTTTATTGACAAATTAAGGAAGGAAATGGTAGGTGTGCATGGTGTGCATTTCTACATGATTACCCCAAAGGGCACTTTCAGAAAAGGGCAAATTTGGTGGCCCACCTCGGGCCACCAAAATTTTTTGAAAAGTGTGTCAATAAATTTGTAACTTTTTGCGCCGGAAATGCATAAATGCATGCAGTGAGTGTGCGACTTATTAAAAAAAAATGGACTTTTATCAATGTTTTTTTTTTCGGGCCACCAAATTTTTCTCTCGGGCCACCAAAAAATAAAGTTAATGTCGAGCCCTGCTCTATCGGTACCTCATTCCCCATACGTCAAGGTGATATCCCATGAACCACCACACACTGAGCTGAGCAGCTGGCTAGCTAGCTTCAGCTTCTCTTGGTGTATGGAACGCCGTTTGACAAGTGGTAAAATCACTAACGTTAAAACTAAAGCCCGCCTCACTCACTGCGCTTCTGCGTAGCTGACACATTGAAGACCAAGATCAGACTGTGTGTGCGATCACAATATCGCTTGCCTTTGCTCTCCACGGCAGGATTTTCGAGCTTTACATTAACTTATGTCTACAACCGTTAGTATGTTGCATTGCAGAAAATTGCCATGGTGTAAAGCTGATCATCATGATCATGGTGAAAAGTGTGAGAAAGTTGGCAGTAAATTTATGTCTGTGATACAAGATTCCACTTTTGAACATCCTATTCCTTATTAGCAATGATTAGCCACAACAGTTAGACTCTAGGTCTGAACACTCTACTAATCCCTTTTTCATCCATCCCAATCCGGCCCCATCACAAATCGCGCAAACCAGCCACAGCCGCGCGGACGAGGCCTGTGTGTGTGTGTGTGTGTGTGTGTGTGTGTGTGTGTGTGTGTGTGTGTGTCCATGTAGTGACTGCCCGTAGATTGGTAACTACAGTGTATACACAGCCCAGCCCTGTTGCTGTACACAAGTGCATGCTTTTTAGTGCTCGCACGGCATCTGGTGGGGCTAGTAAATTGGTAACTGTGTAGACGATATAAACACTAACAGACTGACGAATCTGGATAAGATTTTTTTATTTTTTTATTATTATTTCACAGAATAATTTCACCAAGGCTGTAAATGGACAAGAAGTGTAGAAGTGAGATTTGGTATGCCACTTGGTTCTCATGGCTTAAATTTACTGAATTATCATTGTCTGTACCAAAGTTTGACTGTGCATGTAGCGGGCAGTCAAATTTTAGATGCCGTTGGGGTCGAATTTAATGGCCGACTTGCATTACAACTTTACATTGTATCTGTACCTTGACATAATGTGGTATTGCTGGTTCTCATCCACAGAGCAACGTTATGAGGAGCTGGAGAAACAGCTAATTGCAGCACACAACCATCTGGAGACAGAGACTGAACAGCTGAATGATGCCTTGAAGAAAAAGAATGAATTCAGTGAGTTGCTGTTCTAGCCTCTTTTTGTTTTCTTTTTGTTTTGTGCTGTTTCTTTTTTTGCATGGTCTGTCCTTGGGAAAGGAAGTTTGTTACATTTGTCCTTATTGTGAAATTCTAACACAATCCTAACGCAATACAGTGCACTCCTGTTATAACAAACACTGTTAAATATAACAAAGTTCTGGTTTAATACTCTGAAGTAAAAAATTCAGGCCATAACAATACGTTATCCGCATTATTTCTCTTATTGTTTATCTGTTCTGTTATAACAAAATTTCGATATACATTAACAAAAGATAACTGTCGGTCCCAAGGACTTTGTTATAATGGGAGTCCACTGTATGTGCATATACTATTACAGTCCCCATTGTTTGTTTGAATCAAATTTTGTTCTGTGGCTAACAGGACAAAAAAAGGACACTCAGAGATTATTTTGACTCAGTTGTATTATCCGAGGCATGATTTTGTGCACAATTCTTTTATACTTCATTTTACGATAAAGAAGTTAGTTATGTTGATATATTGATTGTTTGTTCATAAAAATTTTGATTTTGTAATTTCATACTTCTTCGTTTGTTTGTTTTTTCATTTGATAATATAGCTGATGTTTATTTTTAGTCATTACCTCAGCCAAGGAAAGAGATTATGTGTTCATCGGTGTTGCGTTGTTTGCTTCTCTGTTTGCAAAATGATTTTAAAGTTGTGATCGGATTTTAATGAAACTTGCAGGAAGAGTTGATAATGATGAAAGGAACAGATGATTAAATTTTGATAGTGATAAGTTAATTCTTATTTATTTTTGATGGATTTTTGATCATGTGGCGAAATAGGGTCAATGATCTTGGGAGTTCAAGCTACTCGTATTTGAGGCTTGCTCATGCACACTAAAGCGCTTGCTCTGCTCAAGGCACCGTGCAGCATGCAGGAAGCTGTGTGATGTAAACAAAACGCTTCTATATTGGGAAATTCAGTGATTTTCAGCATGCATGACTGATGTGTGGGAAATGAGCTGCTTGGTGGCGGTTTGTGCTCTGAGTACTTTTCTAGTTGATTTATTCATTCATGTGTTGCCAGAGAGAGACAGAAAGGGAGGGAAATTTACCGGTAAAGGTTTCTGTGAAGATCTATTTTATCAACAATTAAACGCAATGGAGGAATTAGCATGTGCTGCTACTGATGTGTCTCACAATGGTGCGTCTTTCAGATGAACAGCTCCAAACGGCTCGATCAGAGCTGGAAGAGTTCAAGGGTCGCAGCGAGGGCAGCTTGGTCTCGCACCAGGAGCTGACCCGTGCCAACCAGCAGCTGGAGGCGGAGAAGCAGGATCTGACGGGTGTGGTGGAGCGCAAGACCCTCCAGCTAGAGCGAATGCAAGGTATGGCCTACTCAAGCAGTATGTACATTGTACAAGTACACTTCATTGAAGCACAGTGGTAGAAGCCCTAATGTGTTATGTAGTCATATGACATCCCTGGAATAAGCCAGTTCAGAGTTAGCTCATGGGCACATTGGTACAAATGACCCTTCTTTTTTTTCTCAGTCAGTTAGGGGCACTTTACTCGTTTTCAGAGCGATATAATACATATGTAATATGTAACATTTTATGAGATTCATCAGTCCTGTTCAAACAAAGAATGAACTTGTGTAGACCGAATGACCAGAATAATTCGTCAGTTAACACTTGGGAAAGCATCCGTTTTATAATTTTGCGTTAAAAGTATTAACAATCTCTTTCTATTGATATTGCCAAATACCACTCTTACTGTCAGGGGGATGTGCTGGCAAGCAGCATTTTTACGGATTACATGAATAATCAGTACATCACAGATGCTCATCCCAGTGAATGTAAAAACCAACATGCCTGTCGCCAGTGTCGGTATAAATGACCCTTTTTCTGCTCATAGGCAAGGTGAAACTGCAAACTGCTCAGGGGCCGCGGAACCGGGGGGGGGGGGGGGGTGGGGGGGGGGGGGGGGGGGGGGGGGGGGCTGCAGCCCCCCCACACTTTAGGTTCGTGAAAAAAAAGGGAAAAATAAGGAAGAAAAAAGGGGAAAAATCAGGGAAAAATCAGGGAAAAAATCACAACGCCCACTGAAATTTGAATTTCCTAAGATTCCTCCCTTACATGAAGTTCCTGTCTAAGCACCACTTACATTCCAAAAAATCAATAGTTCCCTCATGTACAAGAAAATATATCCCCTTTTAATCAACCCTTTCCTCTCTCAGTTCCCCCGAACATTTTTTTTTGTGTGTGGATAATTTCCTGAATATTCCATCAAATATGCGTATAAACAAGATATCTCAATTTCAACTTTAAAAAGGCAAAAGCTCCCTCGTGCGGGAAGGGTGGGGATAGCACCTCCCACGCTTTCTCCCAGGTTGCGGGGGGGGGGGGGGGGGGGGGGGGGGGGGGGGGGGCTCATATTGAAATGTAAAGGAAATGCAGGCGTGCATTGGTATTGAACACATTTACTTTTTCTGCACCTAAGAAATGTAACACAGAAATAAATACATGTAGCTGTCAGGTCTTTACAGCAGAATTATTGGTTCAAATTCACAAAGGTAGATCTAATAAAATCTGTAATATAATTTTTATTCACGGTTTGAAAGAAGCACAAAATGGACATTCCCTGCTCTTTGGTGTGTCAGTGTGAGAATTATAGGATATCTGTTTGCAGTTGCCATATATGCAATGTGTTATGCATCACATGTGTATGTATTGATGGTGCCTTAACTGTCTCTTGGGAGATAGACACATACATTTGTCCCATGGCTTGAGAGTGAAGAACTTGAAGTGGAGTTTTCTAGGGAAGGAGAATATCTGTCTTCTATACTAGATACTTATTGCATCCACTGTCTTAAATGGCAGATGCTACAGTATATGACAATTAAAAGCCCCTGACCTGCAAGTAGAAATTTAGTAACAAATATATGCCAATTTGAAACACAGGCGAAAAGGAAAACATGTTGTTGATAGAAAACCACCCTTCCCTCTCCCCTCCCCCCCCAAAAAAAAATCCATCACCCCAATGAATTTTGTGATTGTGATTGTGACCTTTGACCACAGAGGAATGGAAGACTATGTCGGAAAAGCTGGCTGAAGCCAATGCAGCAAAGTCCCTCATGCAGTGCCAGGTGGACGAACTTCAGAATGAAGATGTCTCGTGGAAGGTGAGTATTCTTGTGTGTGTACTGGTCACATGTTTGTACAGCTTAGGAACAGAGCACCACACATGCACTGTCAGTACAACATAGAGAAGCCCCTAAAACAGAATTTTGCCTGTGCATAAGATGCAATGTCTTTTATCTATAGGGAGATGTTATTTGTTATAATTGATGTTGAAATCCAAGGATGAAAAATGAAATGCAGTAATTAGCGAAATGTTAGCCATCAGGAGCAAGACCTTTGTCTCAATTGAGCAACTGTTCTGATAGTAATTAGAATTAGTCAGAAGTTTCAGCAAGTTTTGCTTAGCTAAATTTTGAGTTAGGTTTGGCTCAACATGCCAGTGGACTGTGTGATGCGTTTTCTGGCAAATTCATCCTCAGCTACTTTTGAATGTGACATCGTACATGTAGTTTTCATGATAATAGAAGGGGGAATTGGATTTAACTCTCTCTGTGCCAGGGACTTAGGACAGTATGTACAACCCCAGTGGGTTTTCTGTGCCAATTGGCACTCAAATCACACAAAGGGTTTATGGCAGGAGATTTCGCCTTACGGTAGAAGTTGGCATGGACAAAAGTAAAAACTAAAAAGTTGCAGAAAATATTACTCAAGTGATGACTTGCAGTGCTGCATGTATGAGATCATCCATACCTGTGACCCATTTAAAGCAAGGTATTGGCTAATTCGGACTTAACAGCTTACATCTTCGCAGAGTACTTCAAGGCAAGAACAGGATTATTTCTCCCTTTGCAATCAACTGTAAAGAATGTCATAAGTAACTGGTCTTTCAATGTGATCTCATACCAAAGAATGATTTCAGTGCAGATCCTGTATTTGCTCTGTCATTTCTATCACTCTTCTATGGTCATCTTCTCCCCCTAGTTCCGAGAAAAGCGTCTACAGCAAGAGATACAGGGGCTCGCTTCACAGGTCGAGTTCCTGCAAACAGACCTTGAGAAGAAGACCAGGGAGGTCATTGACCTCAGGAAAGACAAGGTAGGAGCATGACAGATAATTAATGAAGTGTGCAATTAGTCAAGTAAACCTCAAGTATGCATGTAGGATGCACTGTTGAAGAAAGAAATTATTTCAGAAAAGAGGGAGCAGTTTATTTTCGCAGGAGGCAACACATTGGTTCTTTTTAATGAAACATATCAGTGAAAGTTTCATTGATTCATTTTCAGTGAACACTGCATCGATATGAATGCAGGATTGCAACTCTTATGACCAATGATATATCAAGATGCAATTTTTTAAAACTTGCAATGCTGAGCTCACCAATTTAATCTAGTTTAGCTGTCTGTTGCAGCTGACCTGTGGTAAATGCATCGAACAGAACTGTGTGTATGATGCCGTGAAAGCAATGCATATCTTATTTATGAAGGGAACAATGATGTTTAACAATATACTGTAAAAACAAAAACTTTCATGTGCATGAAACTTTCATGAATTTTGCAAGGAGGTGAGATTTGTGAAAGTAAAATGCACGTGAGAGTTTTCGTCTACACAATGCAATGAGCGCCAGTGCAATACTCTACACCATCTTGGTTGGTCATTCAAGAAAGTTTTATGCTGCAAAAGAGGCCATTGGCTCCAATTTGCAAAAAGTCACATGTTGCGAATGTATCTGACTTTACAGTATCTTGAGTCCATCTGTATTATGGTAATGCAGACTCTCCCCTCATGCTACTGTAAAAGTGGATGTTTTCGATGGATTAATTTTTCGCACTCTGCTGGGTAAGAAGAGTTTCGCATGTTTTTAATTCCGCGGAATCAAGACATCAGCTGAGCTACTGATACACATGGCAAGCAAAAATATTCGCGTGCTTTTATTTTCGCGCCAGTTTCTGGTTGCGCGAAATGCACGGAAATTTCAACACCGCGAAAATTTCCACTTTCACAGTATGTTGGTCTTTGTGTCCTGTTCTCAGTCCAATCAGATTCTGCAGCTCCAGAGCCAGCTGAACGACAAGACGGACGAGTGCAAGCATGCCCTCGATAGAGCCGAGCATCTCCGCCGCACCAGCCAGGACCAGACGCAGAGAATCGAGGAGCTAGGTGCAAAAGTCAAGGAGGTGAGAGAAAAGTGGGGGAGTTGATGAAAGTTGATTAATAATGCCCTGTGTGTGTTGTTACACTTACATGCATGATGCTGTATCACTGTTCTCTATTGACATGCTTTGTTATGATTGACAGGAATTGAAAATGTGCTGGTAAATGTATTGAAAATGAAGGTTGATGCCTTTCAAGAGAGTACAATTGTATGCCTAAGCTTCTTAAAAGACCTGGGGACCGTTTCATGAAACTTTTTGTCAGTGATTTACACTGACAACTGTTAAAAGCTACTGAAATCCGTGCGTCTGATTGGCTGATAGCAAATTTGTCGGTGAAAACCTCTGACGAACTCGTTGATGAAACGCCCCCCTGGTAGCATGGGGATAGCATGGAGTGGGAAGGTTGGCCCGGCTCGAATATATTTGGGAATCACTGTAACGAAGTGTGCACAGTTTTATTACTGATTTATATGTAGTTACACACACAGCCGAAGAATCTGGACTGGACTCAACCATTTCCGATGAGTATATGCTTTCATGCACATATTTACTGACACATGGCTGACACGGGCTGGTCTTGGTTTTTGGAATGTCCCCCCTTTGGGCAGCGAATGAAGATCTTTTCAATTGGACCATTTGTTTTTCCCCACTCTGCCAGATCTTTGATATTGTGCTCATTATGTCAACAATAATGACATTGAACATGCATTGATAATGTCATTGATTACATTTCCATTCATGTGTTTCAGAATGCTGATGTCATTGATAATATCATTGATAGTGTTTCCATTCATGTGTTTCAGAATGCTGATGTCATTGATAGTGTTTCCATTCATGTGTTTCAGAATGCTGATGTTATAGCCAAGAATGAAGAGCAGTTCCAGGCAGAGCTCCAGGCTCAGAGTAAACTCTCCAACCTGTATAAGGTACAATTTTGTGTGTGTGTGTTTGTGTGTGTGTGCTGCATGGAATTATTTTCTTGATATCACATCACAATTTACTATTTCATTTTTGATATGACTGCTATACAAAATTTGTTGTGTGTAGCAAGTTTTTTTACATAGGACAGTACAGAACTTTGTTTAAAGTATTTTCCTTTTGATCAAAACTGCTAATAGAATTTGAGAAGTACCGGTAAAATTATTCCCTGGTGCTGAATTCTCTGAGAATTAATTGATGCAAAGATTTGTGAGAGAATTTGATAATGATAACATGGTCTTATTTACTATGGGTAGCCTCTTCAGTGTGCTATGTACAAATTTATACACCTGGGTCAAGAGTGACATCATGGGTAAAAACATCTTGTCTAAGGACGTACACACTTGGCACTCGGATGTTTTTATGAAGGATTTAAGATAACAAAATCAAAGATTAACTCATCGTTGTGGTATGCCACTGGCCTCCCTGTGCAGTTCATATAATCTTTTCAGAATCCACTCCAAATTGTTTGTAGAAAATTTGTAGAAAAATGCCTTTGTCACTTATTTTAACACAGATATTCAATTGCTGCAAGAAAACTAAACATCTAAAAAATGTTAATTTTCAATCGCGAGTTAGAATATCATTGAAGACACGCACAGCATTCCATCAATAGAAATTGATCTTAACATTGAGATGGACTTACATCCATTGCAAAATAACCCCTTAACCCCCCCAACACACACACACACATACACACACACACACACACACACACACACACACACACACACACACACACACACACACACACACAGAGGATTGTTCTAAAGTTCTACAGCAGTGATTTGTGATAACGGTTGTCATGCAGTTATAATACGAAAACCTGTCCAATTGTGTCTCCTTGTTTCCAGCGGTCTGCCGAAGAAGCCGAGAAGCGGGTGGAGGAGTTGATCACGGCAGTGGAAGAGCTGCGGGGACTCCTGAAGCAGGCCACAGAGGCACACTCTGAGATGGAGACCAAGGTGGGGGAGCTGGAAACGAGTCATGAGGCCTCACAGAAGGAGCTAAGTGAGTTTGAACAAGATCTCTGTCACCTCAATAGGAGAAGATCCAAAGAAATCTCGTTTTTACTGTGTATCTTATTTTATTTATTTATTTTTTTATTTTTTTGTGCAAATAACTTAAATGCTGATCAATGTCAAATTATGTAGAAACATTGTTTTGAATGACCTTTGTAATTTTACTGTTTGTAAACTTTAATCAGTATCTTTAAATAATATTCAAAATTGAGTTCCAAGGTTCTTAAATATATACCAATTTAGATACGGGATCTTGTCACACATGGGACAATGAGCTGATCCAGGTTTCAATGTTATAATGAGGACCTAAAAACAGTGAAAACTTTATTGATTCATCAGGTTTCTAACTAGTTCAGGTACAAAAACAGAGAAATATAAAGAGTTGGCACCTGCAAAAATGCCTTGTTTTGAGTAAAAGGGTTTGTTTTAACCCGTTGAGGACGGTTTGATTTTGCTACAACAAGTATTTCTCATAGACGCTTGCCAGAGTATACTCGAGACTCGTCCTCAATGGATTAACTGACCTTTTTATAACAAGGTTCCACTGTATCTAAAAGAGAAAGCAGTCATTTACAGTCACTTTAATATTAGAGTTTTTATGTGTGGTTTGTTTTTATTTTGCACTCTTTTCCTCCATTAGATGAGAAAATTGCCAAGCTGGAGAGAGAGCTGGAAGATGCCAACGACCTTTTGACAGCTGCAAGAAAGAGAGGTATGAACTGGGCACTGAACATGATGCTATATCATGAAAGTTTAAATCACTGGAAATTGACGTGATGAATCTTTATTAGGAATGCCTTGGAAAAGAAACTTAAGTCAGAGTCTCTCTGTTTTGTGTTTCAGGCTTCACCTTTTAGCGGGTACATGATGAGTAGTTCTGACTTAATTCTGTTGTCCTGGTTTAATGATGTGTCATTCTGGAGAAAAATAGGTATTTCAAATGGCACTTTGTGGCACCTAAGAACATTTCTCTTTTTTTTTGCATTTCATGTGGCATTTGTTAACAAACTCTTATCCAAGGAGCCTATTTTGATTTTATGTCAAATTTTCTTTCTTTAAATGTCTTGTTCTTGTGTGCATTTGTGTTTATAATTCCAAGTTTAGTGAGATATGGATCTGGTTTATTTTATTTTTTCTCCTTGTCCTTGAATGTGTTAATTTGATTATTTGGCTAGGTGCTGCTCCCATGTCGGATGAAGAACTCACAGAGCTCTGTCCCACAGCGGCTGCAGCGAGCGCCTTCATCAAGTCTGGCATGACGCTAACAGAGGTGAGACCAAGTTGAAAGACCTAGCCTCCTATTACTACTGGAGGAAGAAAAGCTGTGAGAAGTAACTGCACAATGGCATTATTGCTACACCATCGTAAACACGAGGTCAATGTAGTTCCTCAAATCTGTTTGTTTACGTCGAATGAATGCAGCGCCGGATTTCTCACCAAATGTCTTTTGATCACAAATAGTGGGCATGACTTGTACTTCTATGTGAACTCAGATTTAATGTTTATTCAGCATCACATAATAGAGAATTATTTATTAGATCGATACCTATATCACAACTCAGTAAGCAATTATCCCATAATGTGCTTGCGACTTGAACATCAGTAGAGTGATACATGCCTTCTTATTAGCTAAATATCTACTTTTTAGATTTTTAAATGCTCTTTAATTTAGGACTTGCAAGATAATTTTCAATTTTTTTTCTCTTAATAGCTAGATTTTGAGATTAAAGATGTGATGCATCTAGATGACTGATTGTGTGTTGTCTGTTTGGCCGTAGATCTACAGCCAATATGTGAAGACATCAGATGAGTTGATGATGGAGAAACAAGAGAATCAACGTCTCAACATGTACATGGACCAAATCCTGGTGGTGAGCTAAAAATACAAACTTGCGTTGTCAGCTAAGAAATGGCAGTAATGACCACAATGAGTCTGGTTGTGTTTTTAAAGAAGAAATATTTCAGTTTGAGATGGCACCTCTTATTTTGTAATTTTTATTCAGGATATGCGTGGGAGTACGCTTTGTCCAGCCACTTGTTAAAACTCTTTTCAGGGAGCACATCTTTGCATCTTTAGAGAAGAAAACATAAAACATGTTTAAAACCTGTATATCCTAACTGCAACCTTCATGCAATACCAAGAGTATTAATGTCTTACCTTTGCTTGTTATACAGAAGCAAGCACCGTAGATCGTGTTGAAATAAGTTTTGATGGATACTTATGACTTTCTCTTGTAATTTGTAAGAGCAGTGTGGAATCCTGGTGAAGTGGTCGAACACATATCTGCAATAATATCAGGATTGAAGGAGGCAGATTACATAAGGTACTCATAAGAAGAAGAAAAATGTTACACTTTTGAATTTC
The DNA here is from genome assembly GCF_040938485.1 of Diadema antillarum. Classification (NCBI taxonomy): domain Eukaryota; kingdom Metazoa; phylum Echinodermata; class Echinoidea; order Diadematoida; family Diadematidae; genus Diadema; species Diadema antillarum. Next base: position 403,133 of record NW_027272020.1, on the reverse strand, counting down.
ATTGTGTTTGCAATGATTGAATTTATTGGGCAACTTGTGTCATATTGGAACTGCATGATTGTGGTACCTGTTGCACTATGTGAAGCAGCAGCCCACTATGTTGTCATGGTGACTGATTTGTATTCTCTGGTATGAGCAGGAGATTGAGGAGAAGGCCCCGGTTCTACAGAAGCAGCGGGAGGACTATGAGCAGGCCCTGGAAACCGTTTCCCAACTCTCCTCCAAGCTGGAGGCAGCCATGCTGGTAAGAGCTCGCTTCTTCAATCATGCCATTGGCTGTGGTTATGGATTTTCTGTTTTGGCATAAATTTTTGTTTCAATTTGAAAGGTCAAGAATTTCAAATTATTGTAGCTCTGTTTGTTCCATCATAGATTGAATTTGTGATGCAACTTTTTTGTTGTGATGCAACTTTTTTTGTGTGTGTGCTGATTTTAGATCCGTTTTTCATATCTATGTCATCTCTATTTTTTTGTTTGATGATAACAGTGAGTTTTTGTAAAGTGGTATATTCACCTTACTGAGGTGCTCAAAGTGCTCTTTAATATCATACCAACCTTAGTTACAAAAACAAGAAATGAAGATTTAGATAATTGCTTAACTGTGGGATCATAGAGGAATACAAACAAAACATAAAAGGGCGACACAAATGCATTATTTGTCTATATCATAGTTTGAATACATGTGATTTTAGATTGGATTTGAAAGTATTTCAAATCCAGCCATAATTTTCCGGTTAACTGTGTATTTAGAAACATCCGTATTAAACGCAGCTAATAAATGTATTGTATTGTATTGTATATTGCATTGTTTCAAAGTGGGCAACATTGGTCTCTTAATCTCTGCTACGGTGTATCTTTAAACCTCTCCAGAGGGTCTTAATGTAGGCCTCTGTGCTACACCTACTTTATATTATGTATGTGTGTACAGAGTCCCTGAGTGCTTGGTACATGTATATGTGCTCTGTGGCTTTTTGCATATGTGCACAAATGCCCTCCAAATTGATCATTCATCACACAGGAAGGTGAACAGCTGAGGATTGTCGCCGACGATGCGGAGAGGAGAGTGAGCCACCTTGGGCGGGAAAATGCCAGGCTGCAGCAGAAGAATGGAGACTTGGGACAGCAAGTAAGATTGATCACTTTGTTCTTTGGTGATTTTAATTTCATGATAGGTGTAGTTGTAATGGTGTCTAAGGAGTTAAAATGTAAAAATCAAAGAACAAAATGAATAAAACCAGTCAAGTGAAAGAATCCTACTGAAATCAAGCATTATATCATTTTACATGTTGCTCTTTTTCGTGGTTAAACACAGATATTTACAACTTTCATGTGCAGTCAGGTACACCACTATATTGTTGATATGGTTATTTTTTTATACTTGTATGGCAGATTTTTCATCAATTCTTGGCAGCAGTTTATTATGGTTTCAAAAAACCGCCCCAGAATTTTGGAACATCTCTACTCCCATGCCTGCTGCAAAACTGTGTTTCTCAAATGAAATGATGTCATGCTGGTCACTCCTTAACCTCCAGGTGCGTGTGCTCCTGAAGGAGGTTGCAGAGGCCCGAGGCGGTCCCATCCAGGCTCCAGCCGAGCTGGACATTTCCTCCAGCAGTGTCTCCAGCTCATCTCAAATCATCTCGGAGACGCTCGTCTCTTTCAAGTGAGATTTTTGCTTGTTGAGCTGTGGCTGCTCCCTTCTCCTCTGTTTAAAAAGTTTGTTCTACAGTGCACTGCCATTATAAAAACGTCTTCGGGACGGGCAGTTTTCTTTTGTTATATAGAAATTTTGTTGTAGCCAAACAGTGAGGATTTTAGAGATTATTATATAGATGATAATTTTGGGACCTTAATTCCATGTTTGCTATAATGGGAGTGCACTGTAATAGTCAACTAAAATATAGAGAGGGTATTGTTAGTTGATTATGAAACTATCCAAGTTATGGTGTATTTTGTGCATGTGTGTGTGTGTGTGTGTGCACATTAATCTGAGTCTGTTAGTGTAGGTGTGGGGGGTCAGCATTTACTTTTGTGAAGGTTAGTATAGATTAAGTGTCGGTACTATGTCTATGTGTAAGTGAATATGTATCTGTGCGTGCCTGTGTATGTGTAGGTGTTTATATGTAGTGTATGTATATCGTCTCTGGGGCGACAAGACCTCGTATCTGAAATTTTAGTGAAAATGGCTTTTTTGGATAAATGGCCAGATAATCAGTTAAGTGATGTCCTGTCCAAAATCATAGCAAGTCTTGCCCCCAAAATGAAGCCACAACAGCATGTCAAAGGAAAGGCTTTCCCATTTGATACAGTGCATTGGCAGCCATGTTTTTTTGCTCTTCTGAACATTTGACATTTTGTAGATACGAGGTCTTGTCGCCCCAGCGACGATATGTATTGTCTTTTGGATATGTATACTCTATCATATATCAAATAACATTGTTGTCAGTGGAGTTATTTTGTTACCTCATAGGTTTTCAATGCTAAAAGCATAAAAATTGAAGTATAATTTGTGTTGTCATTTCATTGCTTTCTCAAATTTGGTCACATTTCAGATTGAAGACATTTTTTTTTTTTTTTAACTTAGTATATACTTATAATTACTTGTAGCAAAAGAGAACTGATAACATGTCTACCATCTTTCTCTTTTGACAGATCTATTCAAGAACTGCAGGAACAGAATGAGCGCCTCCTTGGTGTCGTGCGTGATCTGAGCGAAAAGCAAGAAAAGGAAGAATCGGAAACGCTGCAAAGCAAGTGAGTGTGTGCTTATTGTACTTGTTAGTGTTAGAATGATGTAAAATCGTGTCCCTCAAGATGAACTGATTACAGATACTGCCCTATAATAAAGAAACCATCTCATACATATTTTCATGACGGTGTATTATTTTTGCCCTGTAATATTTGTTGTACTTTCAACAAAAGATCACTTGGGGGGCCTTTACATATAGATCACACTTGTACTGCCATGTAGTTTGCCTGATTTGTGCCTGTTAATGATAATAGTTGTTCTTGTCATTGGTGGTTGCTGGCAAAGCAAGTCCTATGTGGAACAGGAACCTGCTGATAATTATATATAATGGCCGTAGAGTTGTATGTACCTGATGATAAGTATATATAATGGCCTTAGATTTGTATGTGTTTGTATATCTATAAATTTACAGGTATGTGTGTATGTATGTGCGTATGTATGTATAAATGGGGACATGTACAAGTATGTATGCATTTCGTATCTGTTTGTGTATGTATGAATAAATGTTCAAATGTACTATATATATGTATGTTTGTATGCATATGTGTATGCATGCATTTTGTATGCATGCATGAATGTTCTAATGTATATTAATGTTTGCATGGATGAATGTATGCATGTATGAATACTTTCATGTGTATGCATTTTCATGTCCCACCATGGTATATACAACCGTATGGATTAATGTATGTATGTATGTATGTTGATCCTTCTTGTCAACGCAGGACAGCAGAGCTGAAGCAACAGTTGACAGAAGCCATGTCAGAGCTGGAGGAGATGAGGTCAGCCAGGACACGGCAGACAGAAATGGTAGAGTCCATTGCACGGCAGAGGGACATGTACAAGGTGCTTCTAGCACAGACAGGCTCTTCCCCCTCGCCGGTGAGTGGAACATTCCATATGCCCAGAATAGAGTACTGAAGTGATGATATCACTGTCTTTTGTTATATAGCTTGGGTTGGAACCATATGCGCACATAGACACTCAGGCTTGGTGAGTACTGTTTGGAACTAGTTTCCATAGTGATGAATGGCTATGACATCACACTTCGGTACTCTGTGCCTGTGTTGGAGCATATTGTGCAAGCCTCAAAACAGTCATGGTGCTTTCCACATGCCTCTCAAAGTTTGCTCGTTTGTTTGTTTGTTTTACTGTGGATTTTAATTCATTTCAGGGCACATTCTGTGCCATGAAACCCAGGTGTGTTTCTTGATCCATCCATACCTGCTGGTTTTGTAGGTTCCCTCAAAGTCCTGAAGAGACTTCACTTGAGTTTTGTGTCAAGGTACAGTCAACCTTGCTTAAGTCAACCTCGCATAAGTCGAATAATCGCCCAAGTCAAAGGTCTTTTCAAGTCCTCTTCTCTTTATATTCAGTTGATTTTAATCCCTCATAAGTCAAATTTTATCTAAGTGGAAGCTGTTTCTTCAGTCCAAATAGATTCCACGTAGGCAAGGTTGACTTTAAATGCATACATTAACTAGTATGTGTCAATTCAAATTTCAGCTAACATGGTTACATCAAAAAGTGTTGTACTAGCATTTCATTCAGTAGCTTGACAAAATGTTGAATTTGTGCGCAACTCATCAGTAAAACAAATGCACGAAAAACAAACAGACATAAATATGCCATTTTAATAATCTTTCAAATTTCAAGCTCATGGCGACATCATTCAGCTCACCAGAGACAAAAACGCCTCAGCAGAGTCAGAAGCGCCCTCTAGTGACCACTGCCAGCCAGAAGAGTCCAGGCATCCTGTTGCCTAGCGACCAGGAGGCCAAGAAAGCGATGGAAACCCTGCAGACTGAGTTTGACACCTACAGGAAGGAGAAGGCAGAAAATGAGCAGTAAGTTAATTTAGTATCCTGTCCTTTTTAAATCTTATTTTTAGTTATAGTGCTTTTGATGATGTAAAATTGAAAAAAAAAAATATGAGTGATATAAATATGCGTAAACAGACAAACATACATTGTATTTGAAATCATACATATCTATCTGTAATATTCTTTCCCTGTAACAGAAAATGGTTTACCATGGGGTTGGATTTTTATTGACATCTGGACACAAAGAGCATGTGAATGTCAATATGTACTCAAAGAATCTAGAGTGAAAACTTGCGTAAGGTTCATTCCATTCAAATCATAACATATTGTCAAGCTGCCTATCTGCAAGTCTCATTGTGTGCTGGCATTTGTATGACTTGTAAATGTATGTGTTTACAGAAGGTTTTTAAAAATCTTCCCATTTCAATCAAATATTCCTTTCTGTACAGAATATTGAACAGTCAACTTGAGAGACTTCGCAGCGAGACGTCAAATTTTCGGCTGCAGAATGCAAAGCTGTCTTCACAGGTGAGGAAAACTGGTCTTCAGTGTCATGCCCCTTTCACACTAGCCACTCGGGATGTTTCCTTGGAGATTCACTTGGAATCTACAGGGAACATCCTTGTAGAATTTCTCTGAAACTAGCAAAGGAGAATCCACTTGGATATCTTGTGTCTGCTCGTTTGCAGTGGAAGTGACACTATTGCGCAAATGCACAAAATTTCTTGTTGGCATGCTGGCTTGTCGCTTTTCATCCGGGAGTTAACCGCAATGCCTCTCACACTACAGCTTCTCCTGGGAGCTTCCAGGAGCCCCCCCCCCCCCCACCGGAGTTTAACGGGGACGGTTCGAGGGTAACTTTCCCAAAAAGTCACCCTGCATTTTATCTGGTATTTTGCCCATATTAAAGACCTTTGATACAAGATCTTCTGGGTGAAATTTGCTAAACGTGAAAGGGGTATCAGTTCAGAGGTTGAAGAATTGTAGATCATTTTGTTCAAAGTATTTGTCAAACAACCAAAGTTACAGTGCATATAACTTTGAGATATCAGTTTTTATCCTTGATAAGTTGACTTTTGTGCCAATGATAAATCCGAATGAATGCTTTTGTTCAAGAGCAATTTAATTTTTTTTTTCTTTGTGTTATTCACCCATTCATTTTTGTGCCCTGTCATCTAGAATATTTCTTTAATGTGATGTTGCCAAGATAGTCACTAAAATTTATTCAATTTGGTGTCGAATTTAGGAATATCTGGGCATATGTATTAATATAATATATTTTAGCTTATAAAGATGAAATATCAGAGTCACCTCTGCCCATAGTTTTCGCCAGAAACCCTCCAAGGCGAAGTATATTTGTATACTAAGCTAATTTTCCTCCCTGTCACACAGCTTGACTTCTCCAGTGAGCGGTACAGGACCCTGCAGTCCAATGTGGAGGGGTACAAGAAGGAGATCGCCGCCCTCACAGACAAGAACCAGAAGTTCTCCAGCCAGATTGTGGCGCTCCAACAGACCACAAGCTCTCTCACTCAGGTTTGTAGAAAAAAAGAAAAGAAAAGAGAAAGAATGATAGATAAGTAGACATACTGAGAAGAAAGGAGGGAAGGAAAGAAGGGGAGGAATGATGACAATTGTTCAGTAAGATGGGAAAAAAAGAGAGCATGAAGGAGAAGACAGAGGGAGCGAAAGATTGACGAGTAGGAAAATAAAATAAATGGACAACAACAAGGAGGATGGAATAAAGCACAGAGAAGGAAAGCTGCAAGAAAGACATGAAAGTAGGGATGACAGAAGGAAGTTTTGACAGAAGAAAAGTAGAGTTGAAACAAAATAAGAAGAAGTAACTGATAGACAGAAGAAGGAATAACATTCAATATAGAGAAGTGAAAAAAAAAAGAAGGAACAGTTTTACTATCAATCACATACGTATTGTGTTATTAGTGCATTAATACCACAGAGAGAACTCTCCCAGAAATATGTCACACATTTCTACCAATACACAGAAACCCATTATGACAAGGTCATCAGGAATGCTAAATTTACCTTGTTAATGATGGGCACCTTGTAAACATACTAAAAAAGAGACCAGCCAAATTCAGTAATGTAATATCAGGACTTGCCAATACACCTTGTTCAAAAGCAGTACCTTGTTGCAAGCAAGCTTGTTATAACAGGGTTTCCCTATTTTACAAATCTCCCCCCTCTCTTTTTTCCCCGTCCCCACAACAAGGGAACCTTATTGCCAACTTAGGGTGCATTCAAGTGCTGTCCTAAAGCGAACTGAACCGTACTGTACCCACACAAGAGGAGTGCTCGAACACTCCTATAAGTGTACCGTACCGAGCTGAACCAAGCTAAAAGTGGACCACTTCGCGATGTGCTTCAAAAGGGTACCAAAAGCGTACCAAAAGTTTGCATGTGAAGAATACGCGGAACACGCACATACGTCATAATGCGAAGAGTTCATTCTCTTTGTTCGGGACATCTGTAAGTAGTTTAATCGTGCCTGATGAGTGACCCTCTTGTGTGACCCCCTCTAGAAATAACTCATGAGGTACACTTTCCCAACAGAGTGCTCAAATGCTCCAAATCTGGCACAGTACAGTATGGTATGCTTTGGTTTGGTTCACTTTGGTTTGCTTTAGAGCGCACGAACGCACCCTTACATGGCACCGATATGACTCTTTCTCTCTCTCCCTCTGTCTGTGTGTGTGTGTGTCTGTCTGTCTGTCTCTCAGGACCTGATGGCGACGAGGGAGAGGCTGAACAAGGCCGAGGTGGAGAACAAGAACCTGCGGGCGGAGAAGACGATGCTGAGGGAGGCGGAGATGAGGTTGAACCAGGAGAAGGAGTCCCTGGTCACTAAGTGCAAGAATGAGAATCTCCTCATGACCAACCTACAGGCCATCCAGGTGAAGACCATTGGGAAGAGTCACTCTCTTTTACTTTCACTTATTTCCGCATGTGTAATTAAAAAAAACCAACAACTTGAACAAAGCAGCACAAAAAGCATTCTGTGTACAAGACAGTACATCATCGATGCAATTTTGATTTGATTGATTAGATGAAAGATGGTGATGTTGGTGGTAGTGGTATTAGTGGGGGTATTGGTTTGGTAGTGGTGGTAGTTGTGTTGCCTGATGGTTCACTGGGGTATCAATGCTACAGATAACAGTTCACTTTGCCCCAGCAAATTATTATTTTTTTCTGATTAGCAATGGTATTTTAGAGTGCATATGATTTAGATTTAGGCCTCCACTTCACCTCCAGTGATGGGCATCTCATTCTCACTTCTCCTTTGCCATTCTGCTCCCAGAATAACCTCGAGAGGACAGAGTTTGAGGCCAAGACCAGAATGACCAATCAGCTGGAGTCATTGCAGCGAGAACTGACCATGGTCAGGCGAAGACTGGACGGGGACAGCGAGGAGCACAAGACGGCTCTGAGGTCTTGGATGGTAAGGACGCAGTGGTTGACCGTGAGGTTACATTGATTGTTTCCATTCTTAGGAATTTCCTGCGAGGTTTCTAGGAAACAGAGCCCAGACATTTAAATTATGCTCTCATACTGATAGAGCTATCTTCATAATTATGATAATGCATTAGGGTTTTTTGGGGTTTGCTTATCTGCTTGTTTTTTACTGCAAAACTGTGCAACTCATATTGGATATGTAGAGTTTCATGTAATTGGCCATTCAACCACATTATGTCACATCAGTCTAGTTATTCATACATCATGATGTTCCTATAATATACATGTACAGTTGTGAGAAGTCCAAATTTTTGGTTTCAAGCTTTCTGTATAGGTTTACAGGTGAACATTTTGATTTCACCACGATAAGGGTTTCAGCTGTGAAAATTCTCTTTTAAGACATCTTTTGAATTTCCACTCAGCTGTTGTCTTTTACCCTTGAGTGAGCTTTTTCAGCATTGTTAGAGTGTGTGAATTGTTGCCATCTCTTTCTATTCATCACTTGAAACAGGGCAAAGTTCACGACCTCCAGCGCCAGCTGAACTCCGAACTCGATGGCCACCAGAAGACCCGCAGCGAGCTGACCAAGGCACGGAACGAGCTTCAGGACGCTCGTCTGAAGAGCGCCACCATCAACGCCCAGCTCTCGGCGGCCCAAGTCAAGTTGGAGGCGGCTGTCAAGGAGAAGAATGAAGGTACTACCATTAATGTGCATTTCTTTTCCTTATACTGTAAAGCAAGATATTTTTGTGGCATGAAATTTTTGATAATTAGAACAGACGGCCTTTTTCGCGGCATGACATGAATTTATCATTACGTCACATATGCTTATCTCAGTGACTTTAAAATCCACCATGTCTGTTACAACAAATGACCTTTGTCTGCCCATGTGCAAAGTGGAACTATGAAGTGGCTTATTCTGTTTTGTGTAAGATTTTCTCTAGAGTCAAGGTTCTTGAATTCATCCTTTCGATGTATCATATTTTCGGAATATGATGTCTTACAGGTGAACTTTGACCCATGATAGGTTTTGTAGTTGTTCATGCAAATATAACAGGACATATTTTTGTCCCCGCCGAACGAGTTCGAGCAGGGGACTATGAAACGGGCTCCGTACGTGTGTGTGTCTGTGTGTCCGTCCGTCTGTCTGTCTGTCCGTCCGTCCGTCTGTGCGTCCGTGTGTGATCAAAATGTTCAAAATGCTACTCCTTTGCCATTTCTAACCCGATTTTGACTCTATTTGCTTTATATGATAGCACTACATGGGAGCTTTGAAACTTCTATACAGAATTTCAGTTGTGACCTTTGACCTTGACCTTTGACCTATATTGTACATTTTGCTTCAAAATGCTACTCCATCGCCATTTCTAACCCGATTTTGATTCCGTTTGCTTTATATGATGGCACTAGGTGAGGGCTTCAAAACTTCTACATACACAGAATTTTGACCTTTGACTTCTTTGACCTTTGACCTTGATTTTTGACCTATCTTGTACATTGCCTACAAAATGCTACTCCTTCGCCATTTCTAACCCGATTTCGATTCCGTTTGCTTTATGTGATGGCACTAGGTGAGGGCTTCAAAACTTCCACACAGAATTTTGACCTTTGACTTCTTTGACTTTTGACCTTGATTTTTGACCTATATTGTACATTTTGCTACAAAATGCTACTCCTTCGCCATTTGTAGCCCGATTTCAATTCTGTTTACTTTAAGTTATGGCACTAGGTGAGGGCTTCAAAACTTCTACACAGAATTTTGACCTTTGACTTCTTTGACCTCTGACCTTGATTTTTGACCTGTATTGTACATTTTGCTACGAAATGCTACTCCTTCGCCATTTCTAACCCGATTTCGATTCCGTTTGCTTTATGTGATGGCGCTAGGTGAGGGCTTCAAAACTTCTACATAGAATTTTGACCTTTGACTTCTTTGACCTTTGACCTTGATCTTTTTACCTATATTGTACATTGGCTACAAAATGCTACCCCTTTGCCATTTCTAACCCGATTTCGATTCCGTTTGCTTTATGTGATGGCACTAGGTGAGGGCTTCAAAACTTCTACATAGAATTTTGACCTTTGACTTCTTTGACCTTTGACCTTGATCTTTTTACCTATATTGTACATTTTGCTACTTAATGCTACTTCCGGCGGGGACATATGTTACGCACCGCATAATTTCTACTTTTCCTTGTTTAATTTTCCTCTCACTCCCTCATGGTTCAGTTAAAGGCTCTCTATTCTCGCAATTAATTTAAAAACGAATCATTTTGTGTGGATATGTCGTCATGTGCCTGTCTTGGACCTCCCAAGTTGTATCTCTTCCTCAGTAGTGGTGAGGTTGTCAAGTAGAATCTTCTTACAAGAGGGATTAATATCAGTAACTGTGGTAACCATTTTGTTCTGCAAATACATGCTTGATTTGGACTGTCTGCTCGAGGGACAAACAAACACTTTCCTCTCCTTTGCTGTTGCTTCTCTCAGCTGTGGCCGCTCTGGAGAAGACAGACGGAGGTGCCACGACGGTCAGCCAGACCGAGCTGAAAGAGGTCAGCAACAAGCTGAGGATGTCCGAGAGCCAGATAAAGAGTGAGTTGGTGGTCAATTACATAGTGGTTTGAAGGATAAGTTTCCTGGTCACAGTAGTAGTACAGTGTACCTTCTAGAAACTAATGAATATCCTTCCAAATTTTGAAAACATGATAAGATGAATATAATTGGGAGTTCCTTTTTAATTAATTGTGTGAAGTGAGACATTTCTAGTTACACCATCAGTCCTAGTTATTCGCTAATTCCTTTTCTAGGTGAGTAAAGAAAATCTGTAATAGTTGTGATGTTACAAGACAAATTCAATTTAGCAGTGCCAATGTAGTTTGGTATACTAATATTCCTCTATGTATTGTGTGAATCATGCTGGCAGACGGTGTAGGCCACTGGAGTTACTCTGAGATGGTAAAGAATGGGTATCAATGAATAAGTTATTATAAGAATCTTTGTAAGAGTGCAAAAACATACTGATAGATTGTGAAGCTGATGAAATTGAAAGAAAACAGTATAGCAGACTGGTTAGTTTGAAAGGGAGACTGGTATCACATCTCTGACATTCCCATCACATTTAGTCCTGAGGGAGCAATTGAAGAAGCTTGAGGAGCAGAGGACCCACTACCAGTCCATCAGCAAGTCTGTGGAGCAGAGCATGAAGGAGCAGAATGCAGCCAGCGAAACCTTCAAGACCACAATGGAGAAACGCCTCCAAGAGGCCCTACAAGGCAAGTCTGCAAATTTGTTCACTATATAGTCTTGTTTCAGTCTCTTGCAGTCCTGTAGTTTGGCAAATGTTGGGCTGTTGAATATGATATAAAGTTGACCATTAAATGCTTCAGACTTGACAGAGGAACAACTTTCTGCCCTTGTTCTCAAAGACAGGAAGAGATCTGCTGTGAGAATGTTGGATTTCGATAGTAATTTTGACACTCATTCACATGAAAACACATTTTGGCCAGCCTGCTCAATGTTGCAATTAGTTATGAAGTGAAGGTGAGCTAATTCATAAGAAGAACTGTGCTTTTAGGGTACAAAAAATGCAACACCCCCTCCCCCCTCCAAAAAAAAAACAAACAAACAAACAACAGTGAAAGATAGAGATATCATATTTGATGTGGATTGTTATCATGGATATTGTTTTTCTTGCTCCATAATTTTCCCTTGGAAGAAAGAATAGACCAATAGGAAAGAGTGGGGAGAGGAGGGCTATTTGATTTAGTGTGGATGGGGTGTGTTTTCAACCATTGCTTTTACATGATGTGAAGTTGTATCCAAGAACAGCGTGGCCTTTGGTGCCAAGTGCCTTTGCGTCTTCTCTTTAAAGCTAGCCACCCTAGTGCCTCATGGATGACATAACAGTATTTGTCCCAGATGTAGACTAACCTAGGCTGCATCGTAGAAATGTATCTGTTCCTTGTTTTGCCGTTTCCAGAGCGTGATGCCCTGGACAAGGAGGTGACAGAGTTGAGGAAGGAAAGGGAGGAGAAAGAGTCGGAGAACAAGGAACTTCACGAAGTTGTCCAGAGCCAGGTAATAATAGTGATGAGAAGCTGGTTGTAGTATTGATGTACCAACGATAATGATGACTGTAATGGTAATGAAGGTACCAGGACAATTACCCCAGTACCTTCCCCTGACTCTAACTATAATCCCAATCCTTAACCTAATCCTAACCCTAAATCCAAATTCTAACCCTAAACCTAGCCCTATCCCTAACCCAAATTCTAACCTTAGACCTAGCCCTAGCCCTTATCTTTACTCTAACTCTATCATTAACTGGTATTTAGCTGGGGGGTAATTGTCCTGGTATGGGTTATGAATAAAGCCAACAGAAAGATGATGATGATGATGATGATGATGATGATGATGATTATGATTGATGATGATGATGATGATTATGATGATGATGATGATGGTGATGATGATGGTGATGAAGGTGATAATAACAATGATGAAAGTGATGATGACGAATGAGGTAGCAGTGAAGAGAATATGATTATAAATGACAATTTTTTTTGAGGGTGATGAATATGGTGCTGATGCTGATGCTGGTGATGAAGGTGATGATGATAAAAGTGATAATGGTGAATAAGATGGTGATGAGGATGACAGGAAGCAATCAGTGACAAGAATTACCATGTCACTATGGTGATTAGTATGGAGAGGATGGTGGTGATGATATTAATGATACAAATGGGATGATGATAGCTGTAATGATGACAGTGATGATATTAATGATGAAATTGGAGATGATGATTTTGTGGTGATTATGATGATAACTGATACAGGGAACAGTTAAGGAGTTTGGGAGTATGGGCCACCAAAGGACACCACTTATTAAAACCTTGTCTCTGTTTTTCCTTTTCCAAACTTTCATTGGGTCTGTCTCTGAAAAAGTGCAACCCTCACCTCTATTCTGACATGCATTGATAGGCATGATTCAGTTTATGATTGTAATCATGGATATGATAACAAAATTTGTAGTGATTAAGAGTTTGCTTCTTAGTTTTTCTTAAGTTCCAGGAATGCATACATGTTACCTAATTGTCGTATGTGTTACTTGTCTGGGACCCATATTATTATAATATAGACCAGCCTACAGCTGTTTATCATCAGAGTTATAAATTCAGAATCAGAGTGTTTCAATGTTTGGCATTGTAGAATTTTGAAATGATGGTTTGATCTATGATGCTATAATTGCGCTGCGTGTGAAATTTGAAATCTTCCTGTGGCCCCTCTTACAGACATCTGAACTGAGGAATAACATCGGCAAGCTGCAGGAGGAGCTGAAGGAGGCCCTCGCGAGGCGAAATGAAGCAGAGGCCAAGGAGAAGATGGCAAGACAGGATAGCCATGAGCAGTCCAGAGTTGCGAAAGAGGTGAGGAATATCATACACTTGTACGCATATAGTCTCTGTGTGGTGTGTGAAAATCTTATGCACACAAATCATTGGTAGTGGAGATGTAGGAACATAACCGGCAGGCAATCTTACATGTGGGTGTGCATACCAACAGCATGTGAAAGGCACTCTCACTGCTACCGAATGTGAATGTTTACTTTTCTTCGCAAAGTGTGTGAGCTGGCTGATTCCTCCACCCACAAAAAGAGAAGCTAAAACACAAAACGGCAAAAACAAACCAAAGATACAGATAAAGATGAGGATAAGTCTGAATGATGTTTGCTCCTCAATGTGCCTTTGTAAGAAGGAAGAGACATCAACTGGGGATCTGTGAATAAAGGACAGTATGGCTGTTTATGGCAGGGACTTTTATAAAAAAGCATCTTTCCCTGGAGCCACATGACAGAGATATTGTGTGTGTCCCAGATGTAGACAGATCAAAGTGGAATTGGGAGAAAAAGTTTGTAATGACAGTGAACTCTTGTAAAGCACTCATTCTACCTAGAAAAGAAACCCATGGCACTGTTCAAAACAGAATATGAACAGAATATGGTGGGTTTTATTATTGTATTATGAAATATAGGATCATACCTGAAATATATGTATATGAATATGCTTAATTTGAATTAAAGGCATGGATGTTATTGATTGATTTTGCTTCTATGTCTTTCTGCAAAGATGCAAGACAAGTATGAGAGGGAATTCCTCCTGCATGCAGCAGACATGAAGCAGCTCGTCACAGTCAAAGAACAGGTAAGAGAAAGTGAAGGAGATAGATAGAAAATGGTTTGGGGTTTTGTTCCCTGGTTCAACTCTTTTAATGACTACCATCTCAAAAGGTTGTTGTGATTGCATGCCAACAAGTCACCAGTGTTACTGAAAGGATCCCTTAACCCTTTAATACTCAGAGGCAAGACACTTCCTTACAAGAACAATGCAATTTTGAGACGGTGGTCCCAAGCATCTAAAATGTATCTGAACCTGTATCTGAAATGTGCTCACTGTATTATCCCAGCATCTCCAATTCCTGGCTGGACTCCTCCTTACCTTTTGAAATGGGCTCAGTCAGAGATAATTCTACTTCAGGGTTTTCTTTTTTTTTCATGGTAGCAGGTGACTTATCTGTACACGTAGGCGGAGAGAAATAGTGTAGATGGATCCTAAAAAGGCTCCAGAGTGTCAGGGCTTGTGATTTAATTCAGTGCCTACCTATTACTAGAGAAACCCACAAATCATTACTCCAATACACTTTGCGATTGTTACAGTTTCATTAAGGCATTATCATGACTCTGCACTTTTCAACCAGAACATTCAGTCTTCTTTGTGATAGAGTTGTGAACAGATATACTTCTTCGCCATAACAAAATGTTGTAATGTTATGTTTAGACAGTGAAATGGTGATGAAATGGTGATATTGTTATGGAATAGGATCTAGTGGCATAGTTGTGGCAATAATAGTTATATCGATATAATGGTAGAATAATGCTATTGTTATGCTCAAAAAGCTATGTTGTAATGATAATATAATGGTTGTATTGTTGAGATAAAACAGTGGCATTCTAACAATTGCTTTCTTGTGACTTGGACGTAACTTGTCACCTTCCCAGCTTGCCAGCCACAACAGTAAACTGACAGCGGCAGAGGAAGCAGCCAAGAAGGCCCAGGATGCACTGAACTCTTCGGAGGTAAGGAAATAATAATGATAATAATAATTGCATTCATAAGGTGCTTTATACTGGTGTTTCTAAGTGCACAAAAAACCAAAAAGAAAAAAGAAGAAAAACAACAAAAACATGAGGACAATGCAACACCAAAACCATAAATGAAGAAGAAGAAGAAATTGAAGAAGAAGAAAGAACAGTACATGTGATACAGTACGATACAATAATTAATAGCTGACTCTGTGTGTGCACCTCCAGAAAAAAAAAGAGAGAGATATGAGTGATATATTGAAGTTTTGAGATGTCAAATGTAGTAGTCATAAGCATTCTTACGATACTGACTATGCAC
Source organism: Diadema antillarum (assembly GCF_040938485.1). NCBI lineage: Eukaryota > Metazoa > Echinodermata > Echinoidea > Diadematoida > Diadematidae > Diadema > Diadema antillarum. The sequence continues at coordinate 387,630 of NW_027272020.1, read as the reverse complement.
CATGGAAATGTCATAGGGATGATTAGATTTTTCATCCACCCCCCCCCAAAAAAAAAAAAAAAATGGAATCCTCCCACTCTCTTTTTGATTCGTGCACAGAAAGGAAATAAGAAAGAAATTATGTACAATTATATTTATGTGTCATAATTAAATATGAAAAAGATAGACAGAAAATATAGAAAGAATGAAAGGAAGATACAATAGTATGATCGAAGAAGAAAGGCAAATGAAAGAAAGATAGCAAGAAAAAAAACTGAAAGAAGGAAAAATAAATGAAGGAAGGAAGGAAGGAAGAAAAGTTGCATGTATGTATCTCCTTTTTGCAGTCATCCTGGAAAGAACAGTTGCGGATGCAGAAGGAGGAGGCAGAACAGAATGCAGGGAGGGCCAAGGAGCTGGAGAAACAGAACCAGGTGCTCCACCAACAACTGGAGGCGGTAAGATAAGACATAGGAGAAATTTTGCACAGTTCTATTGGGAGCAGAAACCCCCACCCCAACCCCAACCCCCACCCTGTGCAACAATACATGACAATTTAGTCAACTCGGTTCAATTCAGTTCTCTTCAGTTCAGTTCACTTCAATTCACTTCAGTTCACTACGGTTCAATTCCAAACAATTCCAATCAATTCAATTCAGTTCAATTCAATTCAGTTCAGTGCAATTCAATTTAATTCAATTCAATTCAATTCAGTTCAATTCAATTCAATTCAATTCAATTCAGTTCAAGTCAATTCAATTCAATTCAATTCAATTCAATTCAATTCAATTCAATTCAATTCAATCTATATTTCCAATCCATTATATTTATAAAATACATGTTTTACAACTGTATATGAACAATTACAGAAATATAGATATAAAACAGTAACAACATTGAAGAAACATAGTGAGATTATGAAAAGAAGTGGGGAAACAGATAAACTGACAATAGGTACATGAAGAACATGAGCTTGATATCCAACATTCCTATGTTCAGATCATCTTTCTGCTTTGAATTTTATTTCTGATTCTACTTCTATCTCTGTCCAAGTGTGAACAAACATGAGAGATCAGAAGCTGCTCCCACACGTCTTGTGAATAATTGCCTCGTAATATTTTAATTCCTGTGAAAGATGGGCACTGAAATATATAAAGTGCATGCATAAATGACCAAATGTACACAGACAACACAACAAAATGCTAGGGCCACAAATGGTATCAATTGCATTCCTTATCTAAAATTTGGAATGTTTGCACTATAATTTTGTGTGCTGAGTAAATTTCATTACTGCGTATGCTTATATTTGTGTGAATGAGTAATTTTGTACATAAGTGAATATTTCCAGAACTGTTTGGATGTTGTTTTCATTATAGGTCTGTCAAGTGCATATTTTCTTTAATTTATACACTGCAAATATTCCACACTTACAGTGTATTGTAGATTAAAATTTGAAGGTTTTTGTGTATATTTCTAAAATATGCAGCTTTCTGTTGAGGGCAGTGGCTAATGTGAAGTATTTGTATCACCTTGTGTAATGTTACTTTTGATTTCATTCTGTTCACAGCTGAGTAACAAGATGCTGAAGATATCCTCCCATGGCAGGGAGTTTACTGAAGCAAACATCTCTCTCAGGGAGGAGGACAAGTCGGCTGAGCAGCTCCTAGAAGTCATCAAGTGAGAACGAAAGATGATGATGATTGTGATCATGGGAATGATGGTGGTAATGATGATGGTAGTGGTGCGGATGGTAATAGTGGTGTTGTTGGTGGTAGTGATGATGATTGTGATGGTGGTGTTGGTGGTAATGGGAATAATGGTGATGACACTGGTTATTATGGTGGTGGTGGTAATGATATTGAAGGTTGCTCTGATTGTGGTAATGAGGGGTTGTGGTGAATAATGATTTTATTGATGTATTCCTTATGTATGAGAATACTAAATTGAAGTGTGCTTTACTTTTAGAAGACTGAATGAGAATTATATTTCTGATGTGAAAGATTAAGGTAAGATACATCCTGTAACCGTGATTTATGAAAGTTACAACAGACATAAGACATGTGTTTATAGGTTAGAACCTGTGACATAACTAAGCTGATTTATATTATCACCTTGTCCTGCATTTTGCTCAGATTCCTGAGGAGGGAGAAGGAGATAGCGGAGAGCCGCTTTGAGCTGGCCCAGGCTGAGACCTTGAGGCTGAAACACAAGAGTGACCATCTTGCCAACCAGCTTGACCAGGCCCAGAAGAGCCTCACAGGAGAGAGGGAGAGAGCACAGGTTGGTGTTTTCCTACTAGAAGGAATCCTGACTTTACCATAACTCCTTTTTCTGTTGGCCCACTTGGGCCACTAAAATCATTAGATTTGTAATGCTGATGGCCTGAAAAAGAAATGTACTGGCACTGAAAAGAAGGAACTAAGCAGTTTATTTTGAATCTTATCTTAGTTGCCCGATCTGGCCACCGAAGGATATGCTTTTTGAAAGTTTGGCGGCCTTCCACCAATTTTTAGTGGCCAGGGGCCAATGGGCCACAGCCGATGTTGAGCCCTGCTTTATGCTTTTGCTGTCTTTTTACCATCTTCACCTTAGACTATCTTTGCTTAAAATGATAATAGCTACAAACTTGTCGGCTTCTGGTTGAAGATCACAGGGCAGACCTCACAAGACCTAGAAAGAGACGTTGTATGTAGGAGATATTAAAATATCTGGTCATGCCCAAGTGTATGTCACAGTCCAAGCAGTCTTGAGAAACATTATATGGGATATGAAAATGTCCAGCGGCACCAAATTTAGGGCAGTGATTTGGCTCAGTCAGTAGCATGTCTTCCTCCCAATCCATATAACCTGGGTTCAATTTCTGAATCTAGCTGAGCATGTTGTGTGTAATCATACCATCCCCTCTAGTAAGAGGCAAAACACTCTGTTCCTTGGATAGGACATATAATGGAAATCTTGTGAGAGAGAGTCACAACTCATGCATGTAAAAAAATCAGGTTTTATTCATTCATCGTAAGGAGCAAGGTGCATAACCTGGTGGAGTGGTCCACCTCACACCCAAGTGGACCCCATGATAGACCAGCTAGTGCTGCTGAATCTGGGCTATCCAGCCTTCTTCTGAGATAGAAAATGAAACAATTGAGAAAAAAGGACTTTAAAAAAGATAAGCATGCTTAAATCCACCTCTACCCCCCCCCCCCCCCCCCCCCCCCCTCCCTTAGGTCCTGGTCCAGACGTCAGCCCAGCACCAGGAACTGATGAAGAAGGTCCAGAACCTTAACGTCATGACAGACAGTAACAGACTTCTGAGGGAGGAGAAGGAGAGGCTGGAACAACAGCTGCAGCAGCTTCGGGCCAAGGTATGTTAAGTGGGTGCTACAAACCCACTTGCCTGCCTGCCCACAGCTACTTAAAACTTGCCGTCGAGCACAGTATTTGAGCAACTTGCCCTCTTGTGTTAGGCCCTTATCCAAATTGGGCAAGTGGGAGAAATGTATGTTGTGATGTTCTGTGTTGATGGTGCAGAATTATTCATTCTCTACGTGGCTGTAACGTGGCCAAAGGGTGCATCTGAGCATCTGAGCTCTGCACTGGGAAAAATTAAATCAACAAGCCACTGGAAAACTGTCAGACCAGAATATTCGCAGCATGAAACTTTTGCGCATTGGAGCTGACGGCCTTTTTAATGGGATGAAATTTTTGCGAATTGTCACTGGCATTCAATGTATTGTGTAGACAAAACTTTTGTGTGCATTTTAATTTCCTGAATCTTGGCTCCTCGCGAAATTTGTGAATGTTTCATTCTCGTGAAAAGGGTCTTCCAGTAGATGATGGATGATAGAATTTATCTTACGGTTTCTTTGAACATCCAAGGTTCCCCTTCTGCCAACAAAGCCTAGTAGGTGCCGCATTAGTGCCTTAATGGCAGAAGAATGTGTCTAGTAAAGATACGCCCTTAATGTTAGAAAATAATGTATAAAATGAAAACAGATGGCACCTAACGGTGTTAGCATTTAGTGGGTTAAATGTAAGTAGTGTCAGAAGAAGTGTTCAGTCATAGGGCATATAAAGTAATGATGGCAGAATTAAGGTTTCATACCCTAAAGTTATGCTATCAATAAAACAGAAGTTTAGATTACTCCTTGTTTGAGTTATTAATGGCAAATCAACTAATCAGTAGTGGTGTGTCTGTCTAATCCTGAAAGTTATTGACATTGTATATTTTCACGTCCTTCCCTGTCCAGGTCACACAGCTAGAGGGCGACATTGTCCCCCTCCAGGAGCAGAACCGCAGTGTTGCCGCCCATCGGGATGCACTGTTGGCAGAGAAGACGGCCCTGACTGTGGAGGTGACACGATGGAAGCAGCGAACCAATCAGCTCATCGAGAAGAGCCATGGGGCCGACCCAGAGGAGTACAAGAAGCTGCTGTAAGTCATATCGCTGTGGGTCCGACAAAACAGCATATCTAAAAAATGTCAAATGTTCAAGAGAGCGAAAAACCATGGCAGCTAAAGCACTATAACAAATTGGACTGCCTTTCCTTTGACATGCCGTGGTGGCTTCATTTTGGGGCTCTGACAGCTAGGATTTGGACAGGACATCACTTAACTGATCATCTGACAGTTATTCCCTAATAGTGATTTTCACCAAAATTTGAGATGCACGGCCTTGTCACTGCAGCAATGTTATGCTTTCCATACATGGAGATTGTGTTCTCCATCTTCCAAGCCAGAACTTGAACATCATCATAAACCATTTACACTGAGTATATCATATGGCAGTGTTCACTACGTGACTAAGATACATGTGTGCATTTACCGATTTCTAGAATGCATTAGAGTACCTAAATGTGGAAATAAGTGAATTATGTGACTCCTTGTGCCTTAACCATGGCCTGTGTTCTCTTGATTGGGGCATTCAAAATTCCATCTTGTTTTATACTCTGGCAAATACAACAAGCCATTTATAGTGAACCTTTATGACATACATCTCAGAACCACAATGCTTTTGCTCATTGATAATCTTGGCTTTTGCTAACGAAAGGTTGAAAGAGTGATGGACTATTATTGTGCTCCTGATATATCCATAAGTGCAGGAATCATAAGCATTTGAAATCTTACAAGCTGCAATGCACAGACAGATCTACTGTTCATGATTTTATTCTTTTGTAGAACCTTTGAGCATCTTACCTATCTGTTCTTACATGATTTTTTTTTTTTAATCTCCAATTTTATTACTCAGAGCTCTGCGTGACCAGAACAAGAAGACATTAGCAGAGAAGAAGGAAGAAATCTTCAGATACAAGTAAGGGAATTGATGCATTTCATGTGTGTGTGTGTCTTGCAATGCATGTCATTGCTTTAATATCCCCTTTTAATGTGCTGTAAGAAATGCCTTTTACTGAATACCATGCATAAACAGACCATTAAAACAAAAGTTGAGTTTGGTTCATAGTTAACGTTCTTAAATAATTTCCTCTGGTAGAGAACATAAGGTAAATTAGATGCACTTGTAATTTTATTTTCAGTCTAATTCAGTCTAATTTTTCTTTTTTGTCTTTCTCTCTTTGCCCAATATTTTCGACAGACATAAAGACAAAGAATATTGTAGAAATGCTGCTATGTACAGTACTTCACTTTGTTCTCATTTTTATTCTCTTACAGGGCTGATGTTGCGAGACTGAATGCCCAGCTTGGCAACTCAAAGTATGTTTTTATTTTTCCTTGACATTTTCTTTAGCTATACACCACACTACATTTTTATGGTTATCTTCTTGTTTTTGTGTTATAGGGAGTATGGCACTCCTTTTGTAGGTTTAGTATTTTTTTCCCAAAATCATTTACTTTACTTTTAATTTACTGTAAAACTTTACAATTCATTTACATGTCATAGTAGTGTCATGTGCCATGTATGATTATGTAATTTCAGTGCTGGAAGATATCAGTTGTTGTATTTGGCAGTTTTTAACAATTTGATAAATATATTTCTTTCTCTGTTGATACTCAAACTGAATAGAGGAAATCTTTTTGAAATCACTCGATCAAACATCGTGAAAGATTTCCAGCATATTGGTTTCTCTGTGTCTTAAAGGGTTACCTGGTGATGGTTTCTATGCCTCTGCTGCTGTAAGGTGCTAGAGGCAATATCTATTTTATAGTTTTTGTCTGTAACACAAAAGTTATTTTCACCTATGACATGTCCTAGAGTTGAACCAATTTTTTTTTTCTTTTTCAAATCATATTTATTTGTTTCCGTCCGCTCGCCAGAACTGAGATCTCAAAACTCAACATGCAGATTTCAGCGTCCCAGTAAGTAATGCCTCTGCCTTTCAATTTCTTTCTGCTGATAAGAGTAATCTGTTCAACTCTATTTGTAAATGGGTTCATATTTTATCGTTAAACATTCTGCAGTCATACATACTGTAAAACATGATATATTCGCGGCATGAAATTTTCGCGAATTGGAGCTGACAGCCTTTTTCGTGGCATGAAATTTTCGCGAAGTGCCACTGGCGTTCAATGCATATAGTGTAAACAAGAACTTTCGCGTGCATTTTAATTTCGCGAATCTTGGCGCTCGCGAAATTCGCGAAATTAAAGTGCACGCGAAAATTCCTCGTTGTACAGTACTTTGGGAATGGAGGAGAGTGTTAGTTTGCTCAATTAAGATCTGATACTGTTGTGGATGCAAATAATAATTTACCTCTCTTCCTTTGCCACCAAGTTGTTGGTTTGTTTCTTTATTTGCTGTTAACAGACACAATGCTGAGAATTAACCGGAAATAATACATGCTGTTCAAGTTGACTTTGCTAAAATGAAATAGCACAAAACTGGAAAAAAGAATGCTAGAAATTTCAAAGCTTCAATTGCTTTCACAGAAAAGTGATTTTGCTCAAAACCACACACACTACAATTGAGAAAATGCAATGATCTTGACCTCATTGCTCTCCCATTTAGTCGTTCATAACACACAAATATTATGATTATTCTTTTTTTCAAACAACATCCTGACTTTAGTTGCTAATTCAGGAACTTCTAGCCCTGTCCCCCTGAAAACACCATAGCTATTAAAGTATTGAATTACAGGAGCACAGTAATTTCTTGCAGATGATGCGACTTGATTTGAGTGATTACATATGAAGTGAGAAAATTTAGTAATTGTTTATTAAGTGGGACAATTCATCGTTAAGTGATGACATCATCACCTCTTCCAATTTGCATGATATGGTTGCAGCAAGAAATATCACTATTTTGTGAAAATATGAAATTTTAGAATTCTATGACTTTTGTTATTCAAGATCGTGTTATCATGATTCCTCTATGATTCTGTTCGTCTGATTTTTGTCTTTGTGATTGATGTCAACTTGGGTATGGTTTGGATTGGAATTGTACTTTAATTACCCTGCTCTTTAGAGTAGAAATATTACATCTCCAAACATGTTTACGCATTCCAATTGGTTTTGAATGACGCAGCTGTATGCAAAAAAAAAGAAGAAGAAGAAGAAAGAATTGTCACATAAACATGAAATTTATTTATTTATGTGCATCTTATTTTGCTCCTTTGCATCGAAAGGACTGAAAGGACCGTTGAAGAAAACAAGCTGAAGTGAGTGTTGCCCGAAATCTTCTTTCTTTTTGTAGTCAATGTTCCAATAAGGATGACTGTATGGGAACATTGTCTGTAGATTAGTTGACATTGCATGATCTGGATTCAAAACATGACATTTTTGTCTCGCCTGCATAACAGAACCAAGATATAGGCATCACTTTTCCATTTTAGGCGGCATTGTTGTCATTTGTGGTGATTGTTGCTACATTTGTTAATTATTAAGGCTATTTTTTTTATTTTTTAGACTAGACCTGTCTTGATGGGGAGGTAACATTCCTATTCAAGAGGTGCAATATTTCATATGGTTTTGTTGTCATTTGTACTCTATAGCCCTATATTGATGATTTTAGGAATGCATGTATCTTTTGTCGGAAGAATCAGTATGATGGAATTGGTGTTATATTTGTAGATACAAGCTGCCTTTCATGATAGGGTGTGTGAATCCTGCCATTCGTTTTGTATATGAATGTTTCAAATAATGTACAAATAAAGGATGCTAAAAGAAAGACCAGATAGATTAATTGCGCTTTTTTGTTGCATTATTTGCTGTTTAGGGCTGAAATTGCTCACCTGAAGGCTGGTCTCTCATCAAAACAAGATGACATCATGAACAGAGACAAAACCATCAACCAGGTGAGTTTGGTTTGGCATCTTATTAGTTATTCATACATCAACAGTTATTTGTCATGCACCTGTAAGAGTAAAGTTATATTAAGTACGATTAAGGATAAATTTAGCCATTGCTTTCATGTGTTTTTTTTTCCTTCTCTGTCTTACATTGGCCGTTGGCATTGGCAGTCTGATGCTGACATGGGGTGGCCCGAATTAGGCACCTTGTAAGGAGATAAGAAGTAAGGGTGGACCCAATGGTCCAAATTTGAATATTCATCTTCTTGTGGGTATGCACCAAACTTGGCAGGAATCATTTTCAGGGGTAAGGCCCTACATATTCATCACGTGTGGCCTTTTAGTCATATTTTTTATGTATTGTAAATATGGAAATTCTTGCTTGAGTAATTTTTTCCTGCTCAGCCAGAGAAGATGAATTTTGCACGTCTTTCCAATTTCTTTGATGGTCATGACATTTAAGCAAGCACAGTAAAGAGCTCATCACTACAGCAGCAGCAGCTAACTAGAAAGGGTTTTGGCAGCTCATACAGTGGTCGAATGTAACTGGTCTGCATTACACAGCAAAATCACTTGCGCTACAAGAATGGCGAACATGAAGAAAGCTACTAATAGCAGTAGATATATACCTGCAATATCTGTGTACTTGAAATCAAAGATGTAACAATATTACAATAAATGTAACAAGCAACAAATTTGTGCTCATTTATTTGTGTGGTAGCTTCACGTTGTGTGAAAGGGGTGAAAATTTCTAATTTTACAGTAAGTTGAATGTCATGACAAGTCACAGTCTTGCAAATCACACACAAGTCAACTATATGTTTTTGTTTTCCCAATGCTTTGTAATCACAGGTCAAAAAGATAGGCAGGCGCTACAAGTCACAGTATGAAGAGGTCAAAGGCCAACTGGACAAGCTGCAGGCAGAGGCAGCCAATCAGAAGACGGCAGCAGCCCAGCCCGACCCGGAAATGGAGGCAAAGGTCAAGTCTCTTGAAGAGGAGGTCACCAGACTGACGGAGGTGAGCTGGAAACGGAAAGTCCCGAAATGTTTTTCTAGTATGATTAAAGAGCACTTGACTTTACTTTAATTTACTCAGAATGTATGGGGAATGATATGTTCCTAAACATATGTCAGTAACAAGTTGAGGGAATGTGCACTGTTTGTACAAGAAAATGAAATTTTATGGAATTCTTTTAAAATTTTCTTTGTATTGTTTTCTGCAGTGACGTCACAATGATAAGGTAACACACTCCATATTGATTTCCTTACTTTGGCTCTGGATCATGAATTTTAACACTGGCACAGTCTTTTTTAAGTCTCAATATGCAAAATGTTACCCTTGTGAAATGTTCATCATATACAGCATCTCCCCATCTATCATTCTCAGTTTTTGGTATGATATCAGGTGTAATAGATACATGTAAACTGAAGCAGTTTTTATTTCCTGTATGATACCAAGTGGCCGATATTCATGACTAGCTCTTTGTATATGTGCCTTTTAGTACTATATTGTAGGAAAGATGTGCCAATATGTAAGCAGCAAAGGTGTGTTACATTCTCTTTATGATCTGTATAAAATCTTCTTCTGCCTCAGTGGTAAGGGTATGACAAGATTAACACCATAGCAGAGAATCTTGATATTTGAAAACTGTATATTTGTGTCATACTTCCATTTTTATTTCCAGCAAACCACACAGTTGAAATCTGCCGAAGAAACTGCAAAGGTAAGTTTTCCCTCTGGCAGTTTAGTTTGTTTGTGCAGAACCATAACCAATAGCTCAGTATCCATCTTGAATAGGGTATATCATAGTTGTCATGTCATATGAAATACATGAGCGTTCCCCATTCACGCTGAGCTTTCATCATAAATCGAGATATGATGTTGGAAATATTGAAAGCACTGAAAGTTGACTCTACCATGACAGATAATCTGCCAATTTTGATTTAGCTAATGTGCACATTGTTATAAATGACCTTTCTTTTTCCTCAGTTGGTTAGCCACTTTGCTGTTTTCAAAAGCGACTTGTCAGACATGGCAATTTATGGAATCCATGTTTCAAAAAAGAATAAACTTGTGCAGACAAGATGACCAGAATGGGCTGTCATTCAACACTTGGAGAAGAATCAATTTCATTGTTTTGCATTGAATACATTTTTCTATTAATTTTGCCAAATAACATGCTTGCTGTCAGATGGATGTATATACCAGCAAACAGCAGTTAATATCAAGGATTAGATGAATGATCATTATATCACAGATGGCTATCTGAGTGAATTTAAAAAAACCAACATGCCTGTTATGTGTTATTGCAAGGTTTGTGTGGTGAAGTAAATGAGGGAGAGGGGTTTGCAGTTAACACCATGTGTATGTAGTCCTTGCAGGGACTGTTGCTTGGCAGAAGAAAAGCCTAGAAAGAGAACATGCCTGTTGTGGCCTTTTTCTGCTCATGCGCAAGCTGGAACTCCGAACAGTCTTATTTAGCTGCGTTTCAAATGAGAGTCAACCCATTTCCACTTGTCTTTGCAGTCCCAGCTGGCTGAGAAGGAGGAGAAGTCAAAGAAGTTGATACAGAGCGCAAGACAGAAGATCACAAATCTGTCAAGTAAGTCTCACCCGAGTGTTATGTGGAACTTTGCTATATTTGTAGAATATACTTGAGACATGCAAAATATTAGAATTTTTTGTCACTCCGATTTGCATTTGTCAGGGTTTGAATGTAAATTTGAGAGAGTATACAAAGCAAAACGCCATAACTTGGGGTATCATCATACCCTGGAGTAAGGCGTTTTGCAGTACCATCACATGCTTTTAAGATATTACACACTGCTACCATGGCGGCCAAATTTTTAGCAGTCTGCAGTAATGATCCCAATGCCAACACATCCCTGTTATGACATGTTTAGTGTAATTACAGTAATGATAATGATAATTTTTGGTACCGTAATCAGAGAGAGAGAGAATAGAAACTGTTTGAATCACAAGATTTAGTTGGTGTAATAATAGCATTCATTTATTGTTGCATTAGAAAGATCACTGAAACAACAAAATCTTGCATTGAGCACTAAATCTTTGCTTATTACAAAGTTTTTCATAACCTTGGGTACAGAGCAAGGGGGAAAAAAATATATGCAACAAAAGACCAACTTATTTTAGGTGATATTGTGGGGTACCACATACCGCATCATTTAGTTTCAAGCATGCAAATTTTCAGCTGATGTCTCGTATCCCGTTGCTAGGCGACAAGGACAAGCTGACGGCGGAGAATAACCGCCTGAAGAGCCAGATGGACGAGATGAGGGGCGAGATGTCGGCCCTGGAGGGGCTGATGAACCAGCAGGAAAGGGCCTCGGCCAGCCAGAGGGCCGAGCTGGAGGGTCAGAACCAGGAACTGCAGCGGCAGCTGGAAGAGACCAGACAGACTCTGGTAAGACCCGGCCCTACTTTCAGGTCATGGGCAATTACCCCTTGGGCAATTACCCCAGACCCTTCCCCTGACCCTAACTATAATCCTAAATTCTCAACCTAAACCCAACCCTAACCCTTACCCAAACTCTACCTGTAAACCTAACCCTAAACCTAATTTTTACTCTCACCATTTAGCTGAGGGGGGGGGGGGAGATAATTGCTCTGTCCTGTCATCCTATTTCTGCTTTGCTTTTCATAAACTCTATCCTTGTGAATCTCTACAAGCAATCTGCACCCTTCCATTACTCCTCACGACCTAGATTGTTTTTACCTCGTATTACCTTGTACAGTCCTCAAAGAAAAGAAAATGTACTCTAGTTTTTCTTTTGCATACTGATGACATCTCTCTGATATGAATTTTATTTTTCAGTTAATAGGGTATGTAGTTCCATAATAAGAGAAAAATAAAAATATACTAGACAATGTGTCAAACCGTTCCACTTGATTTGTCTTTTACTTAATGTACTGTATAAAGCAAGAAATATTTATGGCATGAAATTTTCGTAATTTGAAGCCGACGGCCTTTTTTGCGGCATGAAATTTTTGTGAACTGCCAGCAGCATCTGATGTCAGGTAGTGTAGACAAGACAAGACAAGACAGGCACAAAGAGAATGAGAGAATTTTGTAGAGGATCATGTGTTACATATCATTGTCAAGTTTTATTTCAGTTCAGTGTCCTGACGAATAGAGTACTATTCATGGGCTGGGGATTCTTCCTTCCCCTCTCCTCTTTCTGAGATAAAAATTGTACAGTAAATCATCTCTTTTCCTAACTTCTCATTATTTTTCGAGAACGAATTCATCTTAAAATCTTTAGTTTTCTAAACAAAGTAGGTCAAGTGTCTCATGATTAATTGATGCTCATTACAGGAGCGTGCATTGATCGAGCAGAGGCAGGAACCGGTGCGAGAGATACAGCCACTGATTGACCAATCAGAGCAGGCCTTACTGAATCAGCCGGGAACATCGGGTACTTCAGACAGACAGAGGTGAGCGAGTGGAAATGCAGAACTCGTTGACTGGTGATGAGAAACTACGGAGGGGACGTCAGGCTTAGTGTTTGTGTTTGAGCCAAGGGGTAATGAACCCCCCCCCCCCAAAAAAAAAAAAGCTGGCATCATAGTCACTTGATTAAAACCATAAGATAGAGCTGTGAGATGCTCTTTCAGATGATGTGCAAACATTTGAACAGTTTTGAAAAAGAAAAATTGACATGAAAAAAAAAATGCCCTTTAGCATGTAGTGGTTAAAGAGATGTGAATATTTTGGGTTTTCCAGATATATTGCATATTGAGCAATTTATTTGTTTCTTTCTTTTTTTGTGGTGTAGGGAAAAGGTCATGATTATCCTGTGTCGACAGTCTGTGTAGTACGACATTCTTATGTGACTGTGTTTAATGTTACCTTTGTACAGCGAGAAGTTCTATGTACTTGCTTGATTTCCTTGCAGTACTTCTAGGGAGGAGGCTCCGCCCACTGCAAACATTCGTCCAATGGCGTCGCCAGCCTCGTCAGTGGGCCAGTCCAAGGGCACCCAGTCCCAGAGCACTGCCAAAGTCACGGCCAGCATCCGCCCCATAGCGGTCACCCGGCAACCAACGGGAGTCCTGCCCACCACGACCATGGCGTCGCACACCACTACGGTGACGCCCATGGCAACCGTCATGCCGCAGACAATCGAGGTCGCCGTTCCAGACCAGGTTCAGGAACAAGAAGGCAAGTTTGCTTCAATGTCATTAGTATGCAAAAAAAAAAAAAAAAAAAGAGAGTATGTATTCTTTTTAATCTATTTCAAAATACAATCAAACCTGTCTATTGCGGCCACCCAAGGGAGGTGAAAAGAGTGGCCATTATAGACAGGTGGCCGCTAAAGTCAGGTTATCTCACCTTTGTGTGCATTGCATACATGTACATGTGTCATCGTTGTATACATCTATAGGTATTTACATGTACATGTACATTGTATGTGTATAATTATGTATGCACACGTGTGTTTGTCATGCATTGAACAAAGCCGGCATTGATCAAGTTGTTGCACGGTAGCATGTGTATAATCGTGAAGAAAGCTTTGCACTAGTGCATTATTATGACTGAATGAGTGATGAATGCAGCGGTGGTGATCACTGAACGTTAGCCATGAATGACTGGCACGGCTATAAAGCAGAAAAACATGCTCAATGAATCATTGGCTCAGCTGCAGCAGGGGCTTCTTGTGGGTCTGTTGCCGCTCCTGGTGGCCGCTGTAGACGGGTTAAAATTTATTGCAGGAGACAAAATTTTTTTACACTGGGTCTTTAATGGGGCTTTTCTCTCGGGGGGGGGGGGGGGGGTAATAATTTTTCAGTGATCGCATACGGCAGGTGGCTGCTAAGGCAGGTTTGACTCAAGTTAACAATGAATTTGCACATGTTGCTGTCTTTGTAGATTTGCTCTTTCTGTATTTTTATGATGCTTTACAGCCCTGAGTTGACCAAGCCTTGTATCTCAAAGTCCTGAATGAGATTGACATACGAGGTCTTGTCACCACAGAGACATTTTGTTTCTTCTCACAGTAAGGGGTGCGTCATATTGTGAGAATTGCACTTTGTCATTATTTTTTTCTCCCTTAAAAGTAAAATAAGTTGATCCTGCAGTGATCTTCAGGTTAAGAGTTCATAAGAGATAAAAAGACCAAAAGTGATGCATGGATGTGCCCATACTCATTCCCAAGGTGCTCATTAGTCATTAATGCAAAAGATAATAATAATAATGATAATGATGATGATGATGATGATGATGACATTGCTTTTTGTCTCGCCCACCGGAGGTGAAGGCGAGACTAAGGGATCCAAATGGCGTCCGTCCGTCGTCCGTCCGTCGTCCGTCCGTCGTCCGTCGTCCGTCCGTCGTCCGTCGTCCGTCACAAATGTTAAAGTTTACCTGCAAGACTCTCTTATGATGCATAACTTGGCAACTGTTACAGCAATGGCAGCCACACTTGGGTGATAGAAGCACTAGGGGTATCTTCATGTTATGGTGTTGTCAGAGGTCATGTGATGAGGTCAAAGGTCATTTGAGGTCATATATTAAAGGGTATGTGCAAGACCCTCTTTTCTATGTTAAAGTTTACCTGCAAGACTCTCTTTTGACAAATAACTTCACATAAGTTGCTTGGATTACAACCTAACTTGGGTCATAGATGCACTAGGGGTACCTTCATGTTGTGGTGCTGTTGGAGGTCACAGGATAAGGTCAAAGGTCATTTGAGGTCATACGTTAAAGTTTACTTGCAAGACTCTCTTATCACTCGTAACTCGACACATGTTGCTACAATAGCAATCAAACTTGGGTGATGGATGCACTGGGGGTACCTTCATGTTATGGTGCCGTAAGAGGTCACATGATAAGGTCAAAGGTCATTTGAGGTCATACGTTAAAGCTTACTTGCAAGACTCTTATCACACATAACTCAGCACATGTTGCTACAATGGCAATCAAACTTGGGTGATGGTAGATGTCTCTTAGGAAGTTGAAGGTAACCACAAGGTCAAAGGTTACAGACAGGGGTCAACGAACTTTTAGGGCCCAATGTTAAGTTTTTAGGGTGCATTTCGATTATGGCTCACAACTTTTGATCCCTTTGTCTGTTTGTGATCAAACTTGGATGGAACATGTCCCTTGGGGAGGTGAAGGTCGTCACAAGGTCAAAGGTCACAGACAGGGGTCAACAAACTTTTAGGGCCCAATGTTATGTTTTTAGGGCGCGTTTTGATTGTGGCTCATAACTTTTGATCCCTATGTCCGTTTGTGACCAAACTTGGATGGTAGATGTCCCTTGGGGAGTTAAAGGTCATCACAAGGTCAAAGGTCACAGAAAGGGGTCAACAAATTTTTAGGGCCCAATGTTAATTTTTTATGACGCGTTTCGATTATGGCTCATTACTTTTGATCCCTTTGTCCGTTTGTGACCAAACTTGGATGGTAGACGTCCCTTAGGGTATTGAAGGTCACCACAAGGTCAAAGGTCATAAGCAGGTCAATTAACTTCTGGGATTTATAAAAAATATTAATTCCTTGTACGTGAATGGGCGAGACACAATTTGGCGATTGCCTTGTTCTGTCTAACCAGACATTTATTTCCACTGTAACGATATGCCTCACCACTGCTACTAAGCTGGTTTGTTTGTTTCTTTGTTTGTTTGTTTGTTTGTTTTCGCTTGGTTGATTCTCCACTGAGTATCTCACTCTTCCCATGAACAGTAAACATTTTCTTTGGTTCCTATTCCTGTACAGATGCCAATGACCAGCCTTTCCAGCAGGACACCCTGGTGGCTCCTATTGTCCAAGCCACGCCCATCCAGGCAGTCCAACCCACACAGCAGACCCCGCCCACCCAGCAGACTCCGCCCACTCAGCAGACCCTGCCCATGGCGGTGGCTGAGAGGCGGACCACGGAGCAGCAGGACGTGTCCGGGCAAGACAGCCACAGGGAAGATGACACAGGTAAGGAGTTAGAGCCATATCTGCTTTGGGGAGGGTAGGGGTGGTATTCTGAAAATCTTCCTAAGTTTCTTCCTAAGTTTCTTCCTAAGTCAGAAACTTAGGAAGTTCCTAGGAAAGTCAGAATTGGTATTCTGAAATTTCTTCCTAGGAATGCCATATCATAAGGAATCAACCACTGACAGTCACATATTATTATGACGTAGGGTTAAATACACGTCTGCGCTGCATGTCCCCTCTCTCATGCCCATTTTGCACATCAAAGTACATGTTGGGCACAGTGAATGACAAGCACCTATCACAATGTTTTGCAACTCGCTATACATGTATCCTAGTAACGTACTTAGGAAAGGGTCGGGGCTTTCCTAAATGGGAATCTTCCTAAAATTCTTTCATAAGTGCATTCTAAAATACCAACTTCTTCCTAAGTCATAAATTTGCATACCTCATACTCATTTGCATATCTTACTAAGTTTCTTCCTGAGTTTAGGCAAAAAGTTAGGAAGACACTTAGGAAGAAACTTAGGAAGATTTTGAGAATACCATGTAGGAAAAAAATCCTGACTTAGAGGAAATTTTACGGATTTCAGAGTACCACCTCAGAGGTCAAGGGAAGTAGGGGGGGGGGGAGGGAGAGGAGGGTTGAGGGACTATAATGCTGGTGATAGAAGTCATGAAAATGTTGTAATATGAGGTTTTTAGGAAGAAAGATACCCAGTAGATCTGAAGGTTGCGTGGCTAATGCTGTGTGGTAGATGTTATGAGGGTGACATGACATTTGCTCCTCCAACAGTTGCTCCGGTCTTATTTTCCCCAAGGACTTTGGGTTATGGTTATGGTTTTGAGATGGTTTTGGGTTTAGTTTGATGTGAGGATTAGGATTAGGGTTCGGGTTATGTTTGTGAGTAGAATTTATGTTTGCCTGCAGATATTTCATGGGAGCAATTGTCGCAGAAGCAAATGTCATGGAACCATTATGACATTAAGTATTTTATGCTACAGGACTCTAAACTGAATCATTCAAGCTGTGTGATTTGAAAAGAGAGAGAGAGAGGAAAAAAAGAGAGAAAAAAAACTTAAAACCTGTTAAGCTTCGGAGAAAATATCTAGCAGATGGTCATTCACATTCACCATGTCTTCATACAAGCTTAAAAATATGTATATATGTTAGAGAACATTGGATTATGGTGTCAATATTTTATTCAGTCATTGATTGAATTTTCTAACACTCTTTATTAAGGCATTGAACTCAACAGATTAAAACAAGATTTTATTCCACTTGCTGCCACAAGAGAAAATTGATAACATTGACATGCACATAGTTGGCAACTTTCAATGTATTTCCCCAAAATGCAAATTTCTTGACAGGTGCACCGTCCAGTGGTCAGACAGGCGGGTCATCGTCCTCTCCAGGAAGTGCTGCCCCAAAGCGACCCCGAGATGAACCCTCAGACAGGTCAGAGAACTTTTAAGAAATCTCTCCAGTCTTCCATGTATTCACAATGCCGGTGTTACCAATTGTTGAATACCAGCTGAGTGTCATCGCTCTGTCTACTTTGATCATTGCATTGCTGTTTGTGTCAAACCCAGCTGTGTTCTGACCAAATAAACTCTGCCAGCACAAAACAGTTTACATGTAGCGGTTACTAGAATGAAAGACAGTTTGTACTCCTCAAACTCTAGCTGGCGGTTACAATCTATATTTTATTATGGTGCTCCGATAGTGCAATGATTTTAATCAGCATTCTCTCATGTTATCTGCTTTCCTGTGTAATGAGAACCCACTTTTTATCAATTTCTCACAATCATCAAGATATATGGAGTCCCACTTGTGAGAATTTGCAATAAAAGTGCAATCGTGTCATAGATACAGAGATTCTTACAGAGAATTCATTCAAAAATTATTCAGCACTATATGGTGGTATTGGGTCAAATGACATTCAACACATAGACTTGTGATTTTTTTTTTCCTTTAGTTGGTTTATTTGATTTCTAGACTCAGTACAAGAGGTGCCCTTGGTGTAGACAAAGTCAGTGAAATTTCTACTTTCTTGTCTTGAAGAGGGTAAATAAAAAAACTTTGTATGATTCGACCCAAACCAGCTTATAAGCAAATCATTTCATGACCACGATATATTACATTGCAGCAGACAATGATAAAAAAAGGCTTTGCTCCTCCTTGTTCCCCACAGCGACACAACAACATCAGACAGAGAGGGGCAGCCACCCAATGAGAAGAGACAGAGAGTTGCTCCTCAGCCAGTAAGCATGTTTGTTTGTTTCATTTCCATCTGAGAAAATGGCTGGATAGCCCATATTCAGCTGCAATAGCTGGTCTTCCATGGGGTCCAGTTGGATGTAAGGCGGGACCACTTCAATGGGTTCAACACACTGCTCTTTGTGATGAATAAATGAAGCCAGATCTTGTATGTGCATGAGTTGTTACTCTCTCACACACGGGACCTCCATTTATGTCCTATCCGAGGGACAGAGTGTTTTGCCTCTTACTGGAGGGGACGGTACGGTTACACACAGCATTCTAAGCCTTGTACCAGTGATTAACCCTAACTGTGCTTTCTTCTCCTGTTGGCACAGATGTCTGGAGACTTAATTGTCAAAAAATACAAATTATCTCATCCCCATATCCTCATAATCCGTATTGTGTTACCATGTCCTTTCTTGTTGAACTGAAGCACTTTGCTACACCTGAGTGTCCTTGCTAACTTTCTGTTGGGGATGAATTACTTTACTAATGCTGATGAAAGGCTTGGCAAGGTAAGCTATGTGCCTGTACACATACATCGTTAGCGTGACTGGCGTAACTATATGATTAGCATCCCAACCAGGTGCAGATGATTTATTCAGTGTGAAAATGAATCAATGTCAAAAGGATGGATCTAATGATGCACCCTTTTGCCATCAAATTTGCCCCCAGATCGTAAAAATGACTCCAGATAGCTTCCATTGTACGGGATACAAAAACAATAGCACATCTGAGAGTTTGATAAATGAAATCTTTTAATGCTAAAACCGCCTAAATGGAAAAATGTATAACGGCCATATTTTACTGAGATACACCCTTTTAGTCACATTATGGCCCAAATGAACATTTGTCTTGCTCTCTCCGACAAAACAGCAGGTGAGCCGGGATGAGCCAGAGGAGAAAGAGGACGAGAAGGACGAAAAACCAGAGCAGACGGAGACGACAGACGCCGCAGCCCCCGCCCAGCCAGCAGAGGGGCAGACGGATGCAGGGCAAGGGGAAGCGCAGGCCGAGGCTCCTCCAGCAGAGACACCATCAGAGACTGCCCCTGCTTGGGAGGCACCGCAGACGGATCCGGCTGTTGGTGAGTCTTGTCACAGGAAGGGCAGGGCAGTCATTACCAAGGACACTTTCTGCTACTTTTTTGCAGTATTTTTTGGCAAAAATACTGCAGGCTTTATGGAAAATACTGTTTGTTCAAAATTTATCTCACTATGTTTGTTTATTGCAATAAAAGTAACTACTTTTCCACCAAATGCCTTTCCCTTTCCCTTTCCCTGGACTGGGCATATCTTCCATACCATCGGGTTTTGTGTTTTTGTTTTTGTTTTTGTCAATCATATTAGGAACAAGGAAACATGCAAATTGTACTCGTCTAGAGGAAGGTGCATTCCAATGTCTTTTGTTAGTCATATGTGGTACATTAGCAATGATTGACATGTGATGTCATTGACAGAATCTTGGTTTGAAAGGTCTTTTGTGGGCATGTCCAAAGAAATCTGTAGAAAAAAAATAGAAAAGTTATAAAATATATGGCACATATTTAGATATTCATTTGACCACATAAGTGACACTGAGGGTATCATAAATCAAGACAAGTCAAAACGCAATTGCATCATGTAGTTCCATAAATCAATGAGTCATTTACCAGTAAATGTACAATTGGGCAAACAATGTAAAACTTATAGCCCCCCCCCCCCCCATCAAGCATCACATGGGAGTAGTTATACCCACCCTGCAGTATGTGCGGTGCTTGCTGACCGTACCAGTCTACATGCCATGCTCTCCCACAGACCAGCAGGCCAGTGTCCAGCCGCAGCCCAGCGGGGCGGAGACAAGAATCCTGGAGGTACCGCCCACCGAGCAACAGGCCGCGCCTTCCCAGGAGAGGCAGGATGAGGAGACGGGGGAGAGCAAAGGGGAAGATGTCGTCATCGTCGTCGATAGCGATGATGTAAGACTAAGACAGACAGAGCCGGAGAGAGAGAGAGAGGGAGAGAGATGAAGAGAGAAAGGGATTGACGTTTAGCTTACAGGTGGTCAGCTTTTTGAAGGGGAATAAAAACCTGACATACAGTTGTACATGTGGATTGAGTGAATGAGCAAAATATACAGAGAATTCTGCAAAACTTTTTAAATGAAATGTACACATTCTCCCACTTGTTTATAGTCAAGTGCTCTGTCATTATTCCAGAAAAGTGAAAAATATGTCAATTTTATCCCCTCTACTGTAAACGTCAATATTTTCGCGCGATTAATTTTTCGCGCTGAGCGGCTCGAAAACGTATTCGCGGGTTCTTAAATTCGCGCTCCGCAGCAGGTTACTTTACTGTAGTACACATTCACTGCTTTCATCCAAAGCCTCTGCTACATAGCTTGCTATGCCAGCGTACGACAAGCGACGTAGCGAGCGGCTCGACTGCGAGTACAAGCACTCAAATACGTAGTACAGCTGTGACTCTAGTACCGTAGTCACGGGGGACTGTAGCATCGATGCGTGCGGTGCACACATGCATGCTACAGTACACAGCAATCTAGGGTATCGTCTCTTCGCACAGTACTAGTAGCGTAAACATGCCTGTACATTGTACTACGTAGCAGGATCATCGATGAAGCGCACACAATTCATCCCGTTCAAAATGTGCGTAGAAAATTGTGAAGATATATTCGCGCGTTTTTGAATTCGCGCTAGCCGAGCGTAGCGCGAAATCCGCGAAAATTAATGTACCGCGAAAATTTCCACGTTTACAGTATTTGATTTTTCATACATGATGTCACAAAGTGTTGTGTTCTTCTCATTAAGTGATGGTAGCACCAAAATTTTAAGAATTCAGAAGTTTTTAACGGATTGTCCGATTCTCCCCAAACTGTCACTGATGTGTTTCTAGAATTATTTCTGCATTCCCTCAGTTTACGTGATTATATATATGGGTTTCATTCTCCTGTACTGACCAATTTGTCATGCTAAGGATGGTTACCTGTTCATTCATCATTACAAGAATTTCTTCACTGTGATCCTACCTATTAAACTGTTCTGTATGGGAACTTGGTATACCACCTGGTATACCAGGTTTCCATGGTGTCAATTGATATGTAGACAAGAGTGTCTGCATTTGTGATCTAAATTCATGTTTCTTTGTGTTATAAAAATGACATTGATCGAAAGCTTAAAGTTTGTTCTATCAATATCCATTATCTTTCTGTTTCAAAACTGCATGTATTTTTGTCAAATTTACCTTTTTCCAACATGGTAGTGTGCTTGTTTTGCTACGAAATTCGTTTGAAGAACTATGTAGCTACCAAGGCTGAGCTCGCTAGAATTTGACTCTTACTGACCCCATTCAGGTGCCCCGTATTGTGTATAAGAGTAGCCAATTTAATGTCATTGTAGCATTTCAGCATAGAGAGCCTTTAAGAACCTTATCATTACATAGAGAGTCTTACAGATTATTATGCACTGTATAATTGCAAATTGTTGTTCTTTTGTTTGGGCTGATGAACATGAACTTGACACTTTATGGTATTTGTGTTTACATGCAGAAGGTTTTTTTTTTTTCTCTCTCTCTCTCTTTCATGTGGACAGGATACCGGAGGGCTAGATGCAGGTGACCAAACTGCTGGACAGGGGGAGGAGGAGAATGAAGAGAATGAGGATGCAGACGTCGAAAAGGAAGATGACGACGAGGAGGAGGATGAGGAAGACTTTGAGGGCGACATCGGAGAGGAGGATGAAGAAGACGACGATGCCTTCGAGGATGGACAGGGCAATGACGTCGATGTGGAATACAACGAGGTGATTACAGAACCCCACAATGTTGTAGTTCACATCCTAGGTCCCATTTACAACTGCTTACAAAATTTTGTATGTGTGGGACTCAGTGTATTGGTTTTTTTTTCTGCTAATTATCCAGCTGTATTGCTTAATCATCTTGTATTAGCAAAGATGATCTCCATGGGTCTCAGTTGAGGTAGCTTTCCTCTCATTTTTTAATCATCACTCAACTGTAAACTAACCATTGTTTTTATACCCAAATCTTGATGATTTAAAAAACAGAACGGAGATCAGATACGTAGTCGTCAATTGTGATGTTTGACCCATACCCGATGTTTGCTGTCGACAGGACGATGACGAAGGAGAGGAGGAGATGGACGATGATGAAGAGGAGGACGAGGAGGAGATGGAGGAGATGGGGGAAGATGCCGGGGAAAACATGGAGGATGATGTGGTGGAGATTATTGGTGAGTCTCTGAACTGTTAGCCCATAATCTAGGCCCAGGATACACCTATTGTCTTCTCTGATACGCAAACCTCTGATGCGGCAAGACTATCGTCTTTGCTAAGCGGTATGTCTAATGCGGAGAGACTGCGAACAGTGGATGTGCGCGAAGCATCCACCACCTATATTCACTTGTCTTGCTTTAGTCAATAACAAGATGTAAAGCTTGCAAGGATTCATAGTTGATAATAAGAAAACAACGACTAAAGCCAGATGAGTGGATATAGGCTGTGGATGCTCCCACTGTTTGTAGTCTCGCCACATCAGCCTATCTCTTAATAGCAAAGACAATAGTCTCGCAGCGTCAGATGTTTAGCGTTACAGCAAAGACAGCAGCTGCATCCTCTGCCTAAATCATAGGCTAGTGGATTGAATGTTACTAAGCGTAAAATGGAGCTGTGTGGATGGTTTTTGATAGTGATATCAAAGAGCATATGATTAACAAATCACCAATTGCAACTGTCCATTGTAAGAGATGGATGTGGAATGCCACCCTTTCACCCAGATACACATGTAGATGTGGGGATCTCCAAGGATGTTGGTCTGTCTAAGAAACTTGCAACATGGCAGCTGGCATGCAGTGCATCCCAGGAAGTGGAGATATCTTTCAGTAATGGTGATGATGATAGTGAAATTATGAATAGGAATGATGATATTGATGATAAGAATCATATTGATAATGAAAGAAGTAGTATTGGTGGTACAGTTGTAGTAGTTGTAATAATGATAATAATGATAAAGATGAGGATAATGATACGATAGATAATTATGTTGTTTTCATGCTGTCATTGCTGTTGTCATTGTCTTGATTTTCATCATCATTGTCACGACCACCACCACCCTCACCCCCACTACTTGTACTATTGTTGATGCTGATGTTGTTATTGTCATTATTGCTATTATCATGACCACCACCCATCTTGATGTCATCCAACAGATGACGATGATCAAGGCGGAGAGAGTGCTTCCCAGATGGAAGCAGAGCCCTCGGAGCAGCCCAGCGATGCCCCTCAACCCATGGAGGCCCAGCAGACCCTCAGGGTGCCTCCTCCTCAGCTCAGGGTGGTGCCCCCGGACCCCACCCCAGCCAGCAGTGCTCAGGAGCCCAACATGCACCCTGCCCTCCTGCCGGTGAGTTTTTCTTGCTTCCTCACACTTTCGTTTGGCTGCCCTCCAAGTTTAATGTGAACTTGCAAATATTGATTACTAAAACAAAAGATGTACTTCATCCCTACATGGGTGATTTTGTGAGTAGTAAATCAGTGTGATTGCTCGTGTGTCAGTAATGATTAAAGACTATAGGTTAAATATGTGCATAGTGATGATTTTCATAATTCTCACCAGGTTGGCATGTTATTGGGTATGTTTCATTGACTTCACTGGATCATAGCCCCAACATTAAAAATTAAAAAAAGAGAAAAATTGCCTGAAGTTATATGTAAAATACTGCTGGTTAAAACATCTATTCGATGATTATTACATAACAGTTACTGTGTACATTGACTTATTTTGGTGTCCTCTTCTTGCAGCGTCACAGTATGAGAGCAGAAAGGCTAGGCTCACATGGGAGGCTCCCTCCTTTTTCACTGGTGAGTTTCTTTCTGTAGTACAGATTTTGATATTTTACTTGATCTCCAAACCTCATACATTAACCTGTATTTCCCTAACTTTCTTCTTGCTGATGATGTGAGAGTTTGATTAATTGAGAATACAAGGTAGAGATAGGAATGAAATAACATTTCATTTGAAACTAAATATTCAACAGCAGCCAATTCAAAAGAAATGTTCATGGCCACAAACTGTTTCCTTTCCAAAGGCAATATTTCCTTTCCTTTGTTTTTAATTCAGTAATTCTGCATAACATGATATTTTATTTTTTAAAGCACATACAAACACACACACACAAACATACATCTCATGTGTAGTAGATTTATTGGTGAATGATAGAATTGGATGAGATTGTTACCCTGCTTTTCTGGGCACTTGCCAACCTCTTATTAAAATCTTATGAATCTGATTTCATGTTACTCTTCTGTCTTTTCTGCTGGCTCTCCAGTGGCGTTTTAGACTGGGTGATGTTTCATTTTCACTGTGTGCCTTCATATGCCAGGGGAGTTCATGCTTTGCCTTCGTTGTGAATTCTTCTTCCCTGTGTAGGTTTCATCTGGAGGGGGAATCCCCTTTGAGGACGGCAACGACGACGGTCAGGTGCCAAGCACCCCGACGCTCTTTGTGCCCCACCGAGGCACGGATGGATTCGCTGAAGCCATCAAGTGAGTTTGTGGTGGATAGATGGGTGGAGGAAATGATAATACAATCAGTTATCTTTGTTGTTTGTATTTGTATTTCTTCTGTTGTTTGTTGCCAGATTATTTAGAATAATCATTATAGCAGCGCTGCTAAAGCCACTTGTGTATGAGTGAGAGAAAGGGAAAATATGAGAACTTGGAACTTAATGTGTGTTGGAATGTAGAATATAAAAGTCAGTGAACAGACATGATAATGAATGCTGTCATTTTTTTCATCGTTATCATTATCATTGTCACTGTCATTATTCGTTATGCATTATTGTTATGATTATGAGTACCTGTAGGTATTAGAAGTATTAATGTTATTAGTATCATGGTGATAATGAAAACTGTGTAGGAAAAAAATAATACTATAGTCAGTAGGTAAAGTACCATGTCGACCACTTCACTCTTACTTTTGATTTCTACATTACGTACTATAAACACAATAAGTTGAAGAATATGCTCTGCTACACTACACGACAGGACTTTATTAATGAGATGATTGCAAGGTAACACAGTAAAGTTTGAAGTGCCTTTTTAGAAGGTTTGTGTCGAGATCTTACTACCTTGAGATAGCAATATCCCTTTCTCATCACCATCATGTCTTGGTTATGTTTTCCACACCTGACAGCTCCCCGCTTCTGCCATCACGCTTCCAGTTTGAAGGCGACAGCAGGTCTCCTGCCCAGGGCCTGGCTCAGCTGGCCACCCAAGGAGGTGAGATACCTATTCCTCAATCCAGCTCTGTCCTGGCATACTTGGAATATTCTAAGATAGGGAGTGATTATTGCAAATATTGTACTCTACTTAACAACTGAAATTGCTAGGTTATCTCATCAGTGTTTCAGAAAGTCAGAGAAAACCCCCAACTTTCATTGTTGTATGGTTTGCAGGTATTACTTTATTTAAGTGTGACCAAAAAGGAAAGCTGTATCCGAAAGAAGGACAAAGCAAAACAATACAAATCTATGACAAGATCATTTGAAAGAAATCATCCAATCAGAAGAAAAAAGATACAATCAATTTGTAATTACATACTGCGGTCTTCCCTGGGCATAGTATCATGTTATTCAAAGGTCATGTGTCTAATCTTTCCAATCATGTTCATTGCCGATAGGGAATTTTGGGGAGAGTCATCACACTGAAAATGATGTCATTGTCCAAAAATGGATGCTGCCAAGATGCTACAAATGAATTTACTAGATAGCAGACTCGATTACATCCTTCCATTGCCACCTGTACAGGGAACTCAAACACAAACTATGAATCATACTATGACATGATGAAAAGACATTGTTGAAGTTATGCGTGATTGTTTTAGCTGTGTTTTATTTATTGTCATTAACATTTGAATCTCCTCAATGACAGATCTGGGGATGGACGACACCCGCATCAACCTGATGGTGGGAGAGGATGAGGCGAGTGGTAGGAGTGTCCCCACCACGCCCCTTCAAACTTCTGCTCCAGGTAAGGAGAATGATGCACAAAAGAGAAGACTGGTATCTTGCCAATGTAGAAATGGAGCTTATACACTATAAATCAGATTCTGGTGGTCATGTTTCTTGGTCAGAAAGAGTGAGACCCATCGGATGCTTGATATTCTCTGTGCATGGAATGGAAGTGACACTGGAAACAACAGAATGTAAAATTATTTTGAAATCACAATAAAACCCAGGACTTCCCATGGTGTGTGCCTCGAGATTCATTGAAGGAGTGTGTGTGTGTGTGTGTGGGGGGGGGGGGGGGGGCACCATTTAACCTTGAACCCCAATCAGCCTTAGCCACCATCTTCCCAAAACACACAAACAGACAAAAAGGAAACAAAGAAAACAAAAAACATTCCAAGGCAGTGGTAAATACAGGTGACTCCCATTATAACGAATTCCTTGAGAACTGCTGTTCGCTTTCGTTACATCAAAATTTCATTATAACCTAACAAATAGAAAATAAAAATACATAGAGTGGATAATGTTGCAGCCTGAATTTTTACTACGTTGTTACCGGAATTTTGTCATAACCATGTTCATTATAACGGGAGTGCACTGTACTGTCTTTTTAAGATGATGGCAACTCACGAAGTGGGGTGATGCCCCACGTGGATCATGTAGAATTCATTACTGGTCTTTCACTTATGCATTTATCGTTAAAGTGCATAATCAAAATGTGACTCGGGGCATTTCAGATATGTCTTTTGTAGGGTTTTTGTCATTATGTCCATTCTGTGCTTCTAGCAATGTTCTTGACCCCAAACTGAAGTTGCAGGTGTATCAGAACATTCTCTGAAAACATGATAACAGTAATGACCAGCTTCTTTAGTTAAACTTACAAGTATCTTACAAACCCAAGGCCAGTAGATTGCCAGAGTTGATGTGATGAAGCTGTTGACCTCAAAAACCTCCCAAATAGCAGAAACAAACAAGCAACAATGACAACAACAACAACAACAACAACAACAAAACAACCAAACAAACAGAAACCATTTTACCCTTTTGTCCAATCAGGGAAGAGCTTACAGATGTCTCACCCAATCACATTTTACTTTATGCTGCTGTTTCTTTTTTTTTTTTCCATACACCTTTGTGCAGTGACGCTTCTTGCAGCTGCCACCAGTCCCTCAGAGGGCTTGGTGGAGACGTCCCAGTCTGTACCAGCAACGCAACCGAGCATCACACCGCCCCCTAGTGGCGGTGATGAGCCAGACACAGACCCAGCTCAAGCGAAGAGTCAAGCAGCCAGGTAAAGACTAAACAGAGTGCAACAATTTATATTCCAATGAAAAATAGAATGTGTGTGTTCCATTTGCTGATAGTGTGTAGTTATGCTATAAATGTTGTTATGGACAGGACATCAGGAAATAAGGGGAAATGAATATTGAAGAAAGTTACAAAGTGCTTATGTCTGAATTTATCCTTGGAATTGGTTGTCATTTGAGAAACTGAATATTTCATGTGATTAATCTGGTTGCATTATTGTTCCTCATGAACAGTTAAGAGTGTGCATTGATGACAAAGTATAGCATAGTATACTGCATATACGTAATGTTTTTATGACGGTTTTATTTTTGTGAATTTTGTGAGTTGATTGGCATTTGCAAAATCAATCCATAAAAGTATCATCTCCCGCAACATAAATGCACTGTTCATCATCTCCTTGGTTGGAAATCACCATTTTCTTCCCTCCTGAAAAGTGATAAAACTTCTCTCATTTCATGACTGTGGTTCTAGATTGTGAATAAAAACCACTCATGAGATAGTCTTTATGCCCGAATTCATGAAATGCAGGCAACCCCGGCTAAATCGAATCCAAATTTATGCGAGAAAATCCTTTGACTTGCGTGAATTTCGCTTTCACAATAGAATTTTCTGCATGTTTGATATCCGTGCGGTAAAACTTTTCTTTGACTGAGCCAATTTTTCGATTTGTGCGAGATCGACTCAGGTGAGGTTGACTGTATTACACTCACTAAATATATTTGGCTCATAAACAGTGTACTTTTGACAGGTGTGAATTCTTTTTTTTTTTTTTCAAGTAATGGACCACCTCATTCTTAAGACCTGTTCCTTCGTATCTTAAGTATCTTCCTTAGTATGTGCAAGAATTGTGGTTTAAGCAGAAGTTTGAACTCCCATATTTTGATATAAAATGCTGGTCAGCTCAGATTTTGACTTCTAAAATGCAAGACTGTTTTTCAAATTAATCATCTAAATGCCGTGCCTTTCCAGCTCGGAGTCGTCAGTCAGTGCTGGCCCCGCATCTTCAATTGGAGGCCAGGCCGAGAGTGGAGGGGCAGCTGAGGACAAGCCTGGCCCCAGCGGAGGGGATGTAGCTGGGACAGAGGGGCGAACAGAACCTCCCGCATCCTCCACCTCAGAAGGTACGGGACACAAATATTTTGTCAAAAATGGAATTGCTTCCTCCCCCTTATTCCCCTGAAGAAGTGATTGTGGGAAGCTCTCTGTAAGGGCAGCAGTACTCCGCTTGACAACATGCATGTGACTCAAAGCCAAAGTGGAATGGAAAATGATGAGGAGGTGATAGTAAAAATCCAGGCTATACTCAAATTTTTATTGTTGTTCACAGAAGTTGATTGATATTCAGTGTAAATCATCTAGGCCTCCTTTTTCTCTTTTTCCTCCTGGAGGAGGTTGCTCAAGCCTTTGCTACCATTTTATTTTGTAATTTCAAAGGTCATTATGTTAATACGTAAGATATGATTTCTATCTGGGAACGAATTGGCTTGTTTTATTCTCAGAACTTTGTACGTTTCTGTATCTTTGTTTAGTATGTATTTATTAACATATTTTTCTATATATTTTTGGTGATGTGCAAAGAAAAGTATCATGCCCGTCTTAACTGTTGCGTGCATTGATTCTAGCGTGATAGAGTTAGAACAATCCAAGCTTTGAATTGTATTCAAAATAAGACAGAACAATTATGACATCTGCATCTTTGTGGGACTGCAAGTTAGATGGTGATGTTTGAGTTAAAGGCATTATTTACCATTTGCAGATTAAAAAAAAACAACAAAAAACGGCTTTAGTGCCTTAAAATAGTTCTAAAATGTGAGTCAGGGTTAGAAACAACGAATGTAAAAATTTGATTCAGTATAATCAATGTTAAATATTGTTGAATATGCAAAATGTGAACAATAGTAATAATAAGAATGTTTCTACAGTTATGGTTTATTGTCTCGCCCACCGGAGGTGAAGGCAAGACTAAGGGATCCAAATGGCGTCCGTCCGTCGTCCGTCTGTCGTCCGTCGTCGTCGTCCGTCCGTAATGTTAAAGTTTACGTTCAAGACTCTCTTATGATGCATAACTTGGCAGCTGTTACAGCAATGGCAGCCACACTTGGGTGATAGAAGCACTAGGGGTATCTTCATGTTATGGTGTTGTCAGAGGTCATGTGATGATGTCAAAGGTCATTTGAGGTCATATATTAAAGAGTATGTGGAAGACTATTCTATGTTAAAGTTTACCTGCAAGACTCTCTTTTGACAAATAACTTCACATAAGTTGCTTGGATTACAACCTAACTTGGGTCATAGATGCACTGGGGGTACCTTCATGTCATGGTGCCGTTGGAGGTCACATGATAAGGTCAAAGGTCATTTGAGGTCATACGTTAAAGTTTACTTGCAAGACTCTCTTATCACATGTAACTCGACACATGTTGCTACAATGGCAATCAAACTTGGGTGATGGATGCACTGGGGGTACCTTCATGTTATGGTGCCGTAAGAGGTCACATGATAAGGTTAAAGGTCATATGAGGTCATACGTTAAAGTTTACTTGCAAGACTCTTATCACACGTAACTCAGCACATGTTGCTACAGTGGTAATCAAACTTGGGTGATGGTAGATGTCTCTTAGGAAGTTGAAGGTAACCACAAGGTCAAAGGTTACAGACAGGGGTCAACGTACTTTTAGAGCCCAATGTTAAGTTTTTAGGGCGCATTTCGTTTATGGCTCATAACTTTTGATCCCTTTGTCCGTTTGTGACCAAACTTGGATGGAAGATGTCCCTTGGGGAGGTGAAGGTCGTCACAAGGTCAAAGGTCACAGACAGGGGTCAACAAACTTTTAGGGCCCAATGTTATGTTTTTAGGGCACGTTTTGATTGTGGCTCATAACTTTTGATCCCTATGTCCGTTTGTGACCAAACTTGGACGGTAGATGTCCCTTGGGGAGTTAAAGGTCATCACAAGGTCAAAGGTCACAGAAAGGGGTCAACAAATTTTTAGGGCCCAATGTTAAGTTTTTATGGCGCGTTTCGATTATGGCTCATTACTTTTGATCCCTTTGTCCGTTTGTGACCAAACTTGGATGGTAAATGTCCTTTAGGGTGTTGAAGGTCACCACAAGGTCAAAGGTCATAAGCAGGTCAATTAACTTCTGGGAGTTATAAAAAATAATAATTCCTTGTACGCGAATGGGCGAGACACAATTTGGCGATTGCCTTGTTGAGAAAAATAGTGATATCTCCTTATATTTCAGGTTTTATTGCAAAATTTTTATATGGTAGGATTTATTGTGATACAACTGACCTACACATATGCATTAGATATGATACATTTTTTGTATCTCAAACATTCTTTAAATCACTGCTCCCAATGGTAAACAGTGGCTTTAATCTCACTTTGGACCCATCTCTTCCACCAGCAGAACCCAAACAGCAGCAGAGACCAATCAAGCGAATCGTCTGGAGCGACACGTCCAGCTCCTCCTCCTCCTCCTCCCAGAACCCTGGCCAGCAGAGCCTGGGGATGGAGCAGAGACCGAGGAACGTGGCCTACCGGGGTGGCCGAGGGCGCCTCATACAGCGCAACGTTGCCCAGAGAGGTAAGGGGTCTCTTTACTTGCCCTTTATTGGCTTTTGATATTGTCACAGAAAACCTTACAGCAATGTACGCACTGTCCAAAGTCCGTGGCAGAGAAAGGGTTAACCCATGTGTGCTTTCAGTGCAGAGTGGCACAGAAACCCCATAGCATTGTACAAACTGTCCAAAGTCTGTGGTTGGCTGTGAAAGGGGTAACATTTGTTAAGCACCTGAACTGTCTTCCACGATGACCTGTATGTGTTGCGTGTGTGCAGGACTTATATGTTGGTGTTCTGTCAGTTTGTGAAAGGGGTCATGTTATCATACCAGGTGTATACCATCACTGTATCACCTTTCTTTGAAATTAAGTCTCTGTGAGTACCCAGTAGTGTGACATTTTCTACTTTCTTTGAGCGAGTGGCAGTTGCCATTACAAAAACAAAACAAAACGAAAAGTGTTACGGGGGAATGCTGTACTGTCTGTACGTCCCATCAATCAGTGCTTTATTTGGTCCCCTTTGGAACAGCTCTCTGGAACTTTCTCTGGAAATATATTTCCAGGAAGGGAAGCCATTCTTATTAAAGCCAGCATGTGGCTGCATTTTAGTATTGTGCAGTGGCAGCATTCCGCTTTAATCATCAAAGGACCAGATGGTTTCAGAATATCCCTTTATCTCACAAAAACCGAGAACAGCCTCCTACTTAGTATTGTGTAGCGGATCAATGAACCTTCTGCGAAAGGAATCATCAAAAACATGTCAAAATTGCTACAAAAAATATTGATTATTCATTTTATTTGCTTATCAAAACATTACTGGTATTTGCCAAGATAACTTGTTCAGCATAAGGTATTTTTATACTGGTTGTGAGATGATATGCAATATATAAACATGTGATAACTTACAACAAAACTGATTAGCAGCAAAATTGTTTCTTACATTTTTACTATGTGGGTCTTCACAATTTTTTTATTCATTTCTTTTCCCCAATGTGCAGGTCGTGGAAGGGGTGGTCCCAGGATGCAACAGTGGAATAAATAAGCAACAAATGGATTCTAAAATTCGCCAAATGTGAATATTAACCATCGTCATAAAGCTGACACATTTCAAAATTATGTCTACATTGATTGCCAGTTGCTTATCATATTCTGCCCTTATGTTTTTGTGAATGCTAATGAGTACTTATTACGGGCAGAAGAAGATGCATTTGCCCCCATTTGATTTGTGGAATCTTCCAAAGTTGGGAGAGAAAAGCTTTGTATAGTTTTTATTCACGTCTGTAAAAGTTTGAAAATATTGAGCATACCTTCCGCTATTGATTGTGATTGTAAATTTCCTTCAAACAGGAGAATGTTTGTATCTGCAAAGGCTTAGAACTGCAAGGCCTCTGCCTTCTATGTTCATGTAAATGAGGACAGGGTACAATCCACACCATGCTCTTGATATAATACAAATATATGTCTTCATATTCTGTGATTTTGTGGACAGCATTTCTCACACAATCGTGCATGAAAACTATGCCCCAACCACAGTGTTGAGAATTCCAGTTTGAGTTTGTGAGATTAGCCCATTGAGGATGAGTTCCGAGTATACCTGGGTAGGTGTTGTAGGTAGGATCATGCTTCATTTCCATGTAAAATTGTGTAAGATGCGCACCTTCATGTGAGGGTGACGTTAATACTCTAAAGCCCTTTTTACACTTGTGTTTCTTAACCCCGGACTTTCTCTGACCCAGGACTATCGTTAGTCCCTTACCAATTTTTTCAGCTTTTTACACTGGCCAATTAGTCCCGTACTATCTCTTGTTCGAGGCTAAGGAGAAAACTGATCTTTTGACACTCGTATTTCTTAGCCCCGGACTTTCCAAACCACATGAATATTCATGATTACGCTGTGTACTGTACACGTACACGCACGCACCGGCAGCACTTGATTACCTCGTTTCCGATTGGGCAGTGAGGGTTGGACTTCGTCTCCATCGCTTAGCCCAGGATTATTTTTTCGTTCTGTTTACACTCACTTGCTTGGCACCGCAATTGCGGTGCTAACCCTGCTATTTTGCAGGGCCAGATAGTACCGGACTATCGGTGGGGCTAGCCCACTTTGGCAAAAACGAGTGTAAACAGAAAGTGGGCTAAGGATAGTCCCGTACCAACGGTGGGGCTGAGGCCCCCCCCCCCCCCCCCCCCTTAGCCCCACCGTTGGTACGGGACTAAGCAAAAATTTACAAGTGTAAAAAGCCCTTTAGCATGCATTCTATGTGGCATCAGATGAACCGAGTGACACATGTTGTGGTGATTTGTTGGTGTCGAGTCCCAGAACCTTGAGAGTATTGAATACTGACAGTCTTGTATGGGCAAGTTGTAAGCTTTTCCAGATGGACTGCCTTTAAGAGTCATTATACATTATGTGAGAGATCAAAGGAGATCACTGAAACTGAACTTGCTTGAACATCATTCCATCTGTCAAGTCCATGTTTCTTCCTAGCAAAATGGTATGATTAGGTGCTACTGCTAAAATGTTTTCACTGTATTACAACTGTACTTCTGGATCATGACGGCTACAGTGGCAATCTTTGTGAAAAGTTGCATCTGGCTGTCGTTGATGTTTAGAAACACTTAGAACTTGTGCGTACGTGTACGTGTGCTTTCCATGAAGAGAAATGAGCAATAGAGTTATTGCTGAATCACTAGGTGCCTATGGGGATCATGCAAATGGTTGTGTGAATGCTAGAGCCATAGTAATATGGGTCATTAGTTGTGAATGATATACATGTACTTGTCACAGCATAATAAATGATGAAATTAGTTGCTCCATTGAAGACAAATTTCATTGGTTCAAGTGCATAATGGACATGAAATAGAAAGAACAAATGTCATTTTCTGTGTTTAATTTTATTATAAAAACAAATGCATTGTCAGTTAATCAGCATGATGCAACATTTCCAGTCATATTCATGCTCCTACACATATTTCTTCACCACATTATGTGACATATGGGTAAATAAAACCAAAGAGATTTCCCCTTGTTCATGCTTCAGACTTCCATCAAGTTTTGTCTGTTTTTGTCGAGCCCACCGGAGGTGTGGGGAGACTAAGGGATCGCCTGCGGCGTCTTTCCGTCCGTTGTCCGTCTGTCCGTCTGT
Organism: Diadema antillarum; assembly: GCF_040938485.1. Lineage (NCBI taxonomy): Eukaryota > Metazoa > Echinodermata > Echinoidea > Diadematoida > Diadematidae > Diadema > Diadema antillarum. The sequence goes on along the minus strand of NW_027272020.1, from coordinate 353,169 downwards.
CCGTCCGTCGTCTGTCCGTAACGTTACAAACACTTGAATAACTCTCTCTACTGAGGATTTCAATTTCAATTAAACTTGGAGGGAAGAGTGGTTATACAAAGTTACACAATTTACCAAACATGAAGGGCACCTCAAGGTCAAAGGTCACAGGCAGAGGTCAATGAACTTTAGGGCCTAATGTTTAGTTTTTAGGGCGTGTTTCGTTTATGGCTCGTAACTTTTGATGTATCCGTTTGTTTGTGACCAAACTTAGATGGTAGATGTCCCTTGGGAAGTTGAAGGTTACCACAAGGTCAAAGGTCACAGACAGGGGTCAACGAACTTTTAGGGCCCAATGTTAAGTTTTTATGGCGCGTTTTGATTATTGCTCATAACTTTTGATCACTTTGTCTGCGACCAAACTTGAATGGTAGATGTCCCTTGGGGAGGTGAAGGTCATCACAAGGTCAAAGGTCACATACAGGGGTCAACGAACTTTTAGGGCCCAATGTTAAGTTTTTATGGCGCATTTTTTATTATGGCTCATAACTTTTGATCCCTTTGTCTGTTTGTGACCAAACTTGGATGGTAGATGTCCCTTGGGGAGGTAAAGGTCATCACAAGGTCAAAGGTCACAGACAGGGGTCAACAAACCTTTAGGGCCCAATGTTATGTTTTTATGGCGCGTTTCGATTGTGGCTCATAACTTTTGATCCCTTTGTCCGTTTGTGACCAAACTTGGATGGTAAATATCCCGTGGGGAGTTGAAGGGCACCACAAGGTCAAAGGTCATAGGCAGGTCAACATACTTCTGGGAGTTAGAAAAATATTAGTTTCTTTTGCACACGAATGGGTGAGACACAATTTGGCACTTGCCTTGTTTAATATACCAAACCTGGAAACTCTGTATAAAGAGATCTGATTTAACAAAATACCTGATATAACAAACTGATTTCTTCGGTCCCAGGGCATTTTTTTGTCCTTTGTTTTGTATTGTTTATTGACTACTGATACAAAATATCTGATATAAAGAACAAATTGTCCTAAGGATCTTGTTTTACTGAGTTTCCACTGTACAATGCTATTGGCACATTTGCATTTGTTGCTATATAGGTCTGTTGCTTTGTTGACTAAAATATGAAATGTGTTTCCTTGTCTAGAATTTGATGCATCAGTAGATGTATGAAGTTGAGCAGTGGCTGAATTGAGAAACCACTCAATTCCAAATTCCCATGTCATTGAATGAATCGTGAAGGTAGAGTGGTAAAGTGTGCCAAGCTTTCAGCCTCTATGCCGCCCTCTACACTTGATGATGTTTACATTATACACAGGGACCTCATTATGGCAAGCACTCAAAAAACAAAAAAACATGGCAATTATTTGTTATGTCAGGTTTCTTGCTATACCAGGGTAAACCCCCTAGAAATATAAAGAGTTTGGACATGCAAAACCACTGTGTTGTAAGAGGTTTTTTTTGTTTTATTTATTTATTTTTTATATCCACCCAATTAATATCAACGTTCCACTGTACACGTACACAAAAAGTACATTGTTTTCTTCTTCATATTGATTGTAAGTGAACATGGTATGCATACATGTACATAATGATGAATATACTCAACTTCTGCTAAGTATATGTTAGTGAAAATCACTGTCTGTTTGTAGAAGCAGCTCTTGCATTGTTTGTTCCAAGTGCTTTGCTTGTGACTGTTTTGTAAATGATGGAAATAAAAGAGAACAGAAGCGACATTTATGTGGTTGCTGAAACTTTGATTCTGTGTGTGTACCTTAAATATAATTACTGTATACGCTGAATATTTTGCGAGGTTTTTTATTGTCATGAATTTCGCGAGTCGGGTGCTATTCACGAAATTAGAGACACGCGAAAAAAATTGACTCTTATCCTGATGTGAATGTGATGTACGCATGCACATTTCTCCATTCAGTACAGGACTTGAAGATCGCGAATTTAACCACTCGCGAAATCGTCGGGAATTCGTGATTCGCAAAAATTTAGATTCGCAAAATATATGGCGTATACAGTACACAAATGTGCAGTAGAGATCTGTTTAGTTTTTAAGGTGCCTTTGTGTGAAATACATTAAGTACATGTACAGTGCACATTGATATCCATAGTAAGGATAGCTTCATTAAATAGGCAAAAAAGTAAGAAAGTTATTGAATTTCAGGGCATGTCCATTGAGCAAAAGGCAAATATATTTCCATATGCCTGAATGAATATAATTGGGCAAGCATCCTTAACATTTTAATAGGCAAGCACCCAATCATTTTACGTGCCATAACATGAGTGAAGTTGTCCCTGACACGCAGACATAATGTATGATTGGCAGCTCCCTGCCCATTTTATTCAGTTCAGTTCATTCAGATTTCCACTTTAAGATACTTATACTTCAATAGATTTACAAAGTTTGCGTAAGAATACATAGTATGAAGTATGATAGTGGCAGAATCATGAGCAACATAAAAATGGTCGTATTGAAAATGATCCCTTGACCCTAGACAAATACCATAATGTAAATGATAGTTCTGTAATTGGGTTGGAACAAATACTAATGCAGTACATGTATAATACACAAGGAACATTGAATGCATATAAACAGACAGAGAAGAGACATCTATATAGGGCTACCCATCAATTTGTACATTGCATCAAAGAGGTGCTGCTCATCTTCTTAGTTTTTCTTTACGGTCTCACAGGATTTTTCAAATTATCCAACAAAACTGGCCCATACGAATTGTAAAATACTGACGATTGCATCAATACAAGTTAGATGAGTGATTTTGTTGGTGAAAGCTGGCACCTTACAATGCGTAAATTGTAGTAGTACATGAACAGTTGGAAAATCATGTAGATATGTGTGCTATTAAAAACTTAAGATTCTTGAGGGGAAAATTTCCAGCATTTTGTGTTGACTATTAGTGAATACTGTCATCGAAAATTAAAAGGTTGCCAGAAAATGAGGGAAGTTGTTTATATAAAGATAACAACTGCAGCTTGGAGAGCTTTGATATAGGTTACTTTTAGCATTTTAAAATTACAAAAATGATAAATCATAATCAGCAAAGTACAACATCCATTATACATGTCAACTGCTCTTTATTTATACAATGTATATACAGCTGTATATATTTTTCAAGTGGGATAGGATAGTCTTTTGCTTTACTGCAGTTGGCCCAGACGATTGCAATGAATGGTGATAACATAGTATTATAATACAAAAATATAGTGTATTGAGGTAATATGAATTTCAGCTTGGAAATAATGTTCATGTTTTTCAGCCTATAGATATAGAACTTAAAATGTAATGTACGGCTTTTCATGACAATTCTAGCTTAGATTTTTATCAATAAGTAGCCCAAGAAATTTGGAATGTATTTCTGTTCAAGAAATAAATCATCAACCTTGATGTTTAAAGGAATGGTAGCCAATTAAACATAGTGTTACAAATAATATGTGAAATGGGTCTTATTGATATGTAGGGATAATTCATTAATTTGTAATACAACTAAATATCTGGAATAATTTTTCCTGAAACTGTATCAGATCAAATTCGATACGTTGTGTGAACTTAAAAAAAGTTGTAAAATCTTTTGCAGATTATTTTCTAAAGTATTTTGGAGTATACACTAGAATGTAAAGAAATTTGGGAGTAATTACTTGTGGCATAACAGTTTGCATGTGAAGTGATATCATTTTCTCACCTGTCTCCTATTAGTTTACACACATATCTTTGCATTGCATTTTCTGCTCTAGGGACCTATATTAACTTAATTTTAACAAGACCCCCAAACGGGATTTTGTATCTTAGTGAGTGTAAATGTGTGGTAAGATGACATTCAGTGTTAAACGATTTGCACTTAACCAGGAGAAAAAAATAATCTGTACACGTTTTATTTCAATTTTGATTTCCCCTTTCTAGAGCTGGGATGTTCCATTTTATTCAAAGGATATGTTGAAGTTCGTCCCCGCCATTTCTTTCTGATACCATTCATCGAAGATCTCATTTTGTGCCACAGTGAAGCGAGTTTTCCACTGCCCAATCTTACCTGTGACAAAAAAGGCAACAGCAACAGACACAACGGAAAGAAATTACACGAGATGTTATCCATTGATAAGAAACAATTATGATATCGGCACAATGAGGGAATATTTATTTTGTTGTACAAGATGATTTTGGAAATGCTGAAAGCTGTTTAATAGCACTTTAGAAAAATTGCTTGAAAATACTATACGTTCATATCTTTTTCTTTTCTAAATGCACGTGCGAAAGAAGAAAATTTGAAGGTACTAAATTTAGTAAAAAGAACAAAACGTAATCTCACCCACGCAGGCCAGGGCTTATAACTGATTTTATCTAGAAGAGCGTACTATGATACGTGATAAGTTTAAAAAGCATCAATTTTCACTGTACACGAGTAGAGACACTGTGCAGTTGTATTAGATATTGCATACTCGGTACAGTATCGAGCAGCATTATTACAGGCAACTCCCATTATGATGAAGTCCTCGGGACCAGCATGTTTCTTTCGTTGAATTGAAATTTCGTTACAACCGAAGTTATTATTATTATTATTTTTTTTTTTGCTCCGGAGACATTAGTGATAATTATCTTAACTTCGTTGTAACGACATTTCATTATAACCGTGTCCGTTGTAACGAAGGCGCCTTGTTCTCACGCAGTTCGGATTAACGAACCTTTGAAATAAGGAACCTTATCTTGTTTTCAGATTAATAAACCTCTAGAATGACGAACCTTCGGAATGACGACCCTTATTTCATTTTCGGATTGACGAATCTTCGAAATAGGGGCACAAACGTTCGGCGAACCGCGAAGTAGAGGGAGTTTGTGTGTTTCGGAATAACGAACCTTATCTATTCTTCGTATGAACGTATCCTCTGAATAACGAACATCACCCCGTAATACTTGCCTTTGTTGAGAAACGAATTTGCAGTGGGGCCTCGGGTGAGATTTTCTCGCCCAGATTCAGCCAGCTTGTGATACGTTTTCTTCATTTGAGATAGCGTACTGTTCGTCACAACTCGTTCGAGAACTTCGTCCGACAGAGGACGCCCGATGTGTTCGGCGATGTTCCTGACACCTGTCATCGGATCCTGCCCAACAGCAACATCAAAGAAAGCCATTTATTACGAAATTATACATACATTATAAAACTCGCTGTACGCAGAATGTCTGGGAACTCCGGACCAGTTAAAAGTTTACATTTTTCAATCAATCCTTCAAGTACCTTGGGAGTAACTTGTCCTGCTACCAACGCTACCGAAGATGACGAAATAACCACCGAATCAGACAAGCTGATTCCTCCTTTGGTCGACTGCGTTCGCGAGTATTCAAGTCCAACGTCATCAGACTTAGAACCAAGTTCAAATGTATGAGTCTGTCGTCCTGTCATCATTGCTGAATGGCTTGAGACAGGAGTACAGAAGACACATCAAGGCCCTCGAGAAATTCTTCAAGAGGACGCTGCGAACTTTGCTGAGGATCAGGCGGCGAGATCTCATCGCCAACCAACAAGTGCTTGAAATAGCAGGCACAACAAGCATAGAACCAAAAAGTCACCAAGACCCAGTTAACGTATGGCATGTGATAAGGATGTCTGAAGACAGCTTGCTCACACAGGTCTCCTACTCGGAGCTTGACCTTGGCAACAGATCTGTAGGGGGACAACGAAAACGGTTCAAGGGCACCTTATACAGCTGTCCTTGAAAAGTGTTACATTGACCCCAAACACTTGGGAAGACGAGACAACCCACAGAACTGACTGGCGTCAAACGGTAAGAGTAGGTGTGGCACACCAGGAGGAATCCAAAGGAGTTGCTGCTGAGAACAAACGTGCTTGACGTCACCTGCGTCAATAGCAGCCAGCTTACCCAGGTAACGCAAACAAGGACTATGACTGAGATGTGTGTGGCAGACACTTCACTGAAGAATAGGTCTCCACAGACACGAGGACCATCGCATTCACCAGCATTAGATTCATAACTTTGTGATGGTGACGATCGAATCTTCGTCGACTTGACAGACATCCAGAGAGATACGCTTAATCCGCGCGTGCTTCGATCGTAGCTATGCAGATGGATGTAGACCAAGGTCCTACAGATCGGAACAAATCTTTAGAAAGATAGGGACATGCTGACATTTAGCGGCATATGGACGCATTATATTTAGCGGTGTCACAGATGTATCTTCCTTGATCCTTCCTTACCCTCAAAAGCTCCTCGTACTGTATGATTAGTAAATTCTTTTCATCTCGACATTCCAGGAATTCTTTGACGTGTGCAGGCCAGGGTCCCCAGTGCATTTCTGTGATGAAAAGAAGAAGAAAGAAATATTTTGAATCCTTAATATGGTAAGAATGGAAAAGAAGGATACGGATTGACTTAAACTAAAATAATGTAGAATAAACATTGTTGCTCTGTTTCATATGTCCACACACCCATGCTTGTGTATGATTATGTTTGTAACTATGACTTACTCCCTTGCATGAATTGCTCCAAATTTTCCTCCCATTTGAGCGTCACCATCTCAGAAACCGACTGAAAGTTAAACCATGATGTTGTGATATCCTTCGGATTGCGGACACAGTAGATAGCCTGCAAATACAAGAAAGAAAAAGAAATTAATGAAGGGGAATGGCGCATGCAAACAATCGGACATGAGACACACACTTTGTGAATTGTTTTCGACCTGCACGCCAATCACGACAGAAGACTGAAAGACAATTCCTCTGAGACAGCCTCATCCGAAGTCTGCCCAAGCAACTAAATCGACATCGATATGTTTAAGAGGTGAACACAAAGCGATTCTAAAATTAGAGCAACTATGGTAATATCAATGTTTCCATGACATATTCTGCACTGATAAATTTCGATCCGCCGACATTTGCTTCGTCGACAGTTGCTCCGCAGACAAATGCTCCGGCGACATTTGCTCCGAAAATATAACATTTGCGGAACACTATCGACGGCGCAAAATGTCCAATCTGCCACGAAAATGTTGGCGAGCAATAACTGTCGGCAACTGGTCGGCGGAGCAATAATGTCGGTGGAATTGTCAGCAGAGGAAGTGTCGGTAGAGTAAATGTCGGTGGAGCGAATGTCGGCAGAGCAAGTTAGTGTCGACAGGGCAATTGTCGGCGGAGCATATATTAGTCGTGTCGTCGATATTGATAGTACATGTATATCCAACCTACCTTGGCTTTCTTGAGCATGTCGCAAGGCAGACGATTCAATCGGAGATGTGTGAGAATCATCCTGGGTGAGGGCGCTTTATCAATCACGTCCAAGAAAGGCGACATGTCCCAATTGACCTTGTCCAGTTCTTCTTTGTTCGTCGGGAATTTCTGGTCCAGGTTAATCATCTCGGCAGTCGAAGAAAGCAGAGTTCGATCAACTTTTTCTGGGTAGCCTTCGTTCAAGATGAGAGCTACGATTTCTATTATCCAATGGGTTCCTAGAAATTAGAGCATTTTAATGAAGCAGCAATCACTTCATCAAACTTAGAACAAAAATAAGGCACTTTGCTGTCTACTCTGTTGTAATCTTGAATTATCGTTGTAAACGAACAAGATGAAATGGATATGCTTCATGTTTTCATATTCATTGTAATTATGTTAACATTAACCTTAACAGTAAAACTTTCCCTGTGAACATGGTTTAGTCCGAGTTAGGATGATATACTGGTTTCCTACTTATACACACCACTAACTCACATTAGAACTTTTATACTACATGTACTCAGACACACACAGGGAGACACACACATGTCTTGATGTGTAAAAGAAGCACCCCTCCCCCTCTCCCGTTACCCTCATGTTTACCTGATTTGGGGAATGTGATCACCCAAACATCGTCGGGACGGACTTCGAATGATCGAAGTGCTTCGATGCTGGATCTGAGAACGACCTTCGGGTACCATATCCCATCATGGCAGTACTGTGATAGAGCTTCCGGTGGTCCCTCGGAACTCTGGGCAGCCATCAAAATCTCTGTCAAATTAGAGTTATTCAGCGGTAATTGTATTTATTTTATAGCTCTGTGTTGTTGATAAGGCCACAAGGTCCCAATCGGAGAGTAAATGAAAAGAAAAATATGACATCAAGTTCTTATGATGATAATTATAAAGATTTTATTTGCCACTTAGATAACTTTATCAATCTAAAGTGATGTGATGTAGTGTTATACATAACAATGACGTAATGAGATATGATACAAAATATGATTATATTACATTGTATTAGATAATTATATTTGATTTGATGATGCATGATTTAGAAAGGCCACCATGAAGTATTTTTCGCTCAAAATACAAGTATATTGGGATCGATAAAATAAGAATTGGGCTTACTATTTCAATTTTGAAGTTAAATGTAGTGTTCTGCATAAAATACTGCATAAAATGTGTAATATACCCAAGCGTGCATTTTGAGTGCATCGCAAGTTCAATAATATTATGTTCTATAATCATCAGGTTTTACACAAAGAGCCACATTTTACTTTGTTGTGATTTTATTAGCTATCTAAAAGCCTCACCCCCCCCCCCCTTCCCCGCGAAAGGCAGTTATCGTACAATTTCGGTTTGGTCATAAGATACATTTCTATTATTTTTATTTTACTAACTCACCTACATTGCACGATATCATTTCTTTGGGTGCAAAAACAAATCATCCAAATCTTGTTCCCATAATACCTACTTGGGAACAAGACTCTGATCGCGCGTACGCGCGCCTGACTGGTCGGAAAATGTGACAACATTGCGTAAGGGGACACTCAGAGGCCAAACTTTTTGCGAAAGTTAAACAACTTATGTGTTGACCGACCAATCCTGAAACTTTTCTACTATACGGAATTACGACGAAAAAGAACCAAAATCACGCTGTTCGCAGACGGGTGGCGCAAAAGGTAATATAGGCAGGGAACTGCGAGGAATTCATAATCATATCCTTTAGCATGTTTAGCAAAGGATAGTTAAAAAAAAAATCGAAAAGATCATGGGGGATAACTCTCATTGTATGGCAGCGGTCACTGGCAAAGTGTAAGTTCACAATTTAAGGTTTTGCCAGCGTGACCATAAAATTCCCGCAAACTTTTTGTTTTTTGTTTTTTGCGAAACTTCCCACCCAAAAAAGAAAATTTGAACGATCGCAACTAAAACTTCGCAAAGTTATTGTCACGTGACCAGTCCAGTACCTGTACAAGTTTGGGGGCGGTGCCTCATTGGAATGCAGGTACACGTGTGCGTGTGTGTGTGTGTGCGTGTGTACATGTGTATTTATGTGTGTTGCTATGTCACAATCATTCAGTTGTCAGACGGCGCGTGCTTCCTTCTATGTTGCGCATGCGCACCAGTTACCCAAACTTTGGAAAGTTTGAAAAGTTTGGCAGACGAGCAAACTTCGCGAAGACTTCTCGAAATTAAATTTGGTAATGTGTTTTGCCAGTTAAACCGCATAATTGCTCAGGGATCAGATTACGTGTGCCTTAATTGTACCAATCATGCCCGTTTCCGCCAGTTTTGTGCCAAAAACATCCGAGTAGCAGGCCTACAATCGTCATGCCATAAAGAATTCCATGTTCATCAATTAACAATATAGGTCTAATGTTTGTTGTCTTGTGTTGTCATGTTGTCATTATCATGCAGAACACTGCTGCTCAAAATGTTAAAGATAAAATACGTTACTGAATAGTAGATGCATGCATATAAAAAGATGAATGAAGGAGGATTGCATGCATATAAGATGACGATGCTGTTAAGAGTATTTTTCGAAATGCTGAATATCAAAGAAAATATGACCATTGACGATATGGAATTCATTTTAATTACAAATTGAGCTAAATACTAGTATATCCAAGATGCGTTGACCTGATTAAAGTCACTAATCCGTTATTTTCAGGAACAATTTAGAAACTTCAATATGTTCTCTGTACGATATGCATATATCTTGTTCTTTGAATAATCGTTACTTGTGTATCTCGAAAGTAACACAGGTGAAGGGTACATTTCCACATTCGAGTCAATTCATGGGCAATCATACTTCATTCAATTCAATTCATGTTCGTTCAAATTACGTTGAATCAGTGATCAGCTGCACTCACGCCACGTTCAAAATACATGCGTGGGACTACCCATCATCCCCTCATAAAGAGTTTTACGCTTCACGCAGAGCACAGTTTCAAAACTGAAGTACAGACTACTAGCTCTTTTTAAATTTCTACCACTCACTGTCATATCGTATAATTTCTACACTCCAAAAAAATGTCTCTCCCATGCTGTCATACTACTGGGTCTGAGTGAAAACTATCCTACAAAATAAAATACACGTAGCACATTTTTGTACGAAAGATCCATTCAAAGTGCAGAAGCCCCTTTACACTAAAATGCCTTGTCGTGACTGTCGTCTGCTTGCCATAAAGACTTTTGTTCTTCGAATGGCCGCCAGCCTCCCATGCCACGTGTGTCTAATCCGTCATTAGTCTTATTATGCTACACGTCCACGGCGATGGACCAAGTAAAACTTACCTTCCCATGCAGCAAAAAGGTCTTTAGGTATGCATGCAGTCGAGCCAATTAATGCGGCAGTCGTGTACAGCTATTTACAAACGGTGCCGAAATAATGAAACGCGGGAAGGATCGACTTACAACCAAAGAGCGTAGAAACCTATACGCTCTTTGCTTACAACTTGCATGCACACATTGACCGGCTTGATTCGTCAGTTTCCATTATTGGCGAGGTCGAAGGTCAGTGTTGCATGAAGATTGACAATGACTTTGGCAAAGGCACGCCGTAGGGCGCTCAGTGTTACTAAGTATACAGAACACTGCTAAAAATTGTTTAATACTTTTAAAGATCAAGAACAATCACTGATGAGGAATAATTAAGCTTTCAAAACTCGCAGGAATCTCAAAATTTGATTGCGGGATTTGATATAAGGAGATGGAGGGAGAGAGAGAGAGAGAGAGAGAAGAGAGAGCGATATGGAGCGACAGGGTGAACAGAGTAAACAAGGAAGAGTATAAGAGGAATGCACAGAGGTAAGGCTTTCTGTCAAGACAAAATAAACAACAAAGTTATTGGTGAATCACATGCAGGTTGCTAATAAACAGATCACATAAAATGGGCATGTGAATGCTTGGAGCAATACGTACTATGGGTGAGTACATTGTTCAACCATGTAGGAGCCTACCCAGTGTCACGTCATAAACGATGGAATTGTTAATTGCTCCACTGAGACAGTTTCATTGGTTTTATTGAGTAATGCAGAACGACATGGGACATAAAAGGAAACGGGAATTCTTTGTGTTCAAGTTTTAAAAGTTTATTTCACATCCTTTTTTGTTCTTAAGAAAAAGAGAGCACCGGAAAAAAAAAACACTTCATAAACATTACAAACCTTATTTTAAGATAAAAGTTTATACTTTTATTGATGTAATATTTGCTTGTTGATTGTAGCATAATTTCCAGTAATATTCATGCTTCTATACAAATGTAGGGCCTACTACTTCACCACATTGTAAGAACTATAGAAATAGGAGACTTCCCCCTTCTCAAGATTTAGACGTCCATCAAATTGTGTCTGTTTCTTCTAAATACATTGTACCAAACCTGCATACTTTATTCAATGTTATTGACACAGTTGGCGATTGTTTCTAGGTCTATCGATATTGTGGACTAATTTTAGATATAATATTAGATATCATATGTGTCTCCATGTCTTGAATTTAATGTATCACCGACTAAAATAGTTGAGCATATAGTGGCTGACTTGAGAAACCCACTCTATTCCAAACTCCCATTTCATCGAGTATACAGTGATTGAGTGTGCCAATTTTCGGCCTGTATCCTGCCCCCTTTAGTTGATACATGATTACATTATACAGAGGAACTAAAATTCACGACAATTACCTTATTATGGCAGGTTTCTGATGATATCAGGGTTACAAAAACAAAGAAATATGAAGAGTTTGGACCTGCAAAATAATAATTGTTATAAGAGGGTTTCAGTATATTCAACCGCTTTTTATATAACGAGGCTACACTTATACACTGAGTACATTATATCTCTTCTGCTGATTATAAGTGAATGCGGTACATAATGATTATATAATATTCTTTCAGTGCGGGCAATATCTATCTGGTATCTCCCTCAAGGCCAGTCAATATCATAATTATTACCTATCCCCTAGGTAAATTAGGAAAATATGTGAATACGGCTATGCACTATGATATAGATCAAGCCACATTTTACCACCTGTAGATCATCGCCAACATGTCGAATAATTGAACAATTGTTCATCAATGTATATCATTCAACTCCAACTTCAAAGATACATATGTAGTTGTAACAGGCGAACTTCAAACATCTGAACGCTTTTACACTTTATTTTTGCTTCGTTTCAGTTTGGAGAGTTGTAATAACTGATGGTCACTGTGCAGTTATGGAGCACAAATGGACTAATCATTGTTTGACGCGTAGTGCTGTTGGAAGTTGTCGACCTTGTATGAGTTGATTTATCGGCGTTCTTCTGTGGTGCGTGTAATCGACACGCAGCGACCTCCTTGAATGTTTTCTCTTCGTGGTCGATCGGAATGTTTCCATGTAAAGCAGGGAGATGGGAAGAGAGATTCCACTCCTGTCCCACTCCCTTTTCCTGCTCCTCCTCTCCTGCTGGATCTCCTGCCAGTCTCCACCTCTGCCAGGTCCTTGATGCTGGAGGAAGTTGAGGACAGTGATGCTGTGTCATCGCTTTCCTCATCATCACCCCTAACAACGACTGGCTCAGAACTCTTTGCAGCTCTGGTCTTCCTAGCACTTTCAACGGCATCAGTTGATATTCCAGCCTCGTCTTTCGCAGCTCCCTTTTTCCGGCCTGATCTCAGACTCTGCAATTTTTGCCCAATCTTGGTCAGAGTTCCCAGGGTGCCTTTCCCCGTCTCACTTCCTCCCCTTCAGCTGATGATACACTGCTGGTGGATGCCTTCCTTCCTTGACTTTACGGCCCTATATTATCGGTACCTTAATCGGTGTGAGTCGAGGTAACATCCCACGAACCACCGCTGGCACTGTGCTGGGCATGCGCAGCTGCCTCCAAAGCGTCTGCTACTGGTGTATGGAACGCCACATGTCATGCAAAATTTATATTATGACGCGAAACGATTGCGTGTAAAAGTAGGCCACTCTGAAACGTCGGTTGGTCGGCGAATCTCTCAATCACGTTCACTTTCATGGTGTTTTATCAGTACAATAAGGAAAAAAAACTCATAGTTATGAAGTAATAAAGTAAGTCATAGGGTCAAGAGTAGATTTAGGAAGATTTATCTCACAACTCAAAACAGTACTAGGGTCTTCATGTATTGTATTCCAGTTCGCCAGTGAGTGTATCGGGGTGTCTGTGTGTTTTCCACATCTCCCTCTCTCTCTCTCTCACTCTCTATGTGGTGTATATGCCGTTTTCTCTTTCAATTTCACTTTGTTAAATCATATAAATCGGTCTCTTTTTGTATTGTTCTTGTTTTCGGTTATGCCGTATAACATGCCACACCACACTAATTTGTATCTCATAGTTATGTTGATACATTTATATTTTGTTGGTGTAGGCTGTGTGTGTGTGTGTGTGTGTGTGTGTGTGTTCAGAACCCTGATGTCTAAAACTCATCTGATTGTAAGACAATCCATTAACCTGATCTTTTAAATTCTAGAATAAATCGCACAACCACTTTGAAGCAAAAAATAGAATGAAAATGAATATAAAGGTCTGTAGAAATACAAAAGATATCTAAATATAAAAGAAATATGTAACATATATAAAAGTATATTCACTTCAGGTTCAAGCATGGTGAGACTTCACCTTTATTGAATCCTGGAGGACAAGAACAAAGAACTTGTAATGCGGGCCACTTAAAGCATCAGTTATTAATTTCACTGAAATTTTTGTTTTCCCACGCCGCCTTCTTCTTTTTCTTCTTTGTCAAGACTTCTGTAGAAAGTGTATGACGCTGAAATTTTTGAGTCGAATAAACTCCTGCTTTATTGGTCAAGATGCATTACCATGACAGTTTGATTCTTATATCTTTTTATGAATATACATTAATATATAAATATGTATATATATATATATATATAAATATATATACATATATATATATATACATATATATATGTACATATATATATATATATATATGTATATATACATATATATGTATATATATATAAAACACATGTACACATAATCTATATATCTATATATATAAATGTATATATAAATATATAATACATTTACATGCTTATAGTCCATTGGACGAGTAATGGAAGAGTGGGAAGGACGGACGGACGAATGGGGGGGGGGGGTGGTAGCTAGCTTAAATGAGGAACCTCATTCTTTGTCAGTTGTTAAGTTGTCCCTTAACCCTAAAAGGGCCGGGGGGGGGGGGGGGTTGAATCAACCCCCCCCCCCCGACATTTTTCGCGACTACTCCGCTGCGCGAAATTTTTTGACCGCGCCGTTCGCTGACTTACTTTCAAGTCTCGCGCATCTTTTGACACCATTTTCGCGAAAATCGCGCATACCGTTACGACGCTGCATAACGTTTTATATATGCCTGTCAGACCGAAAATGGCTCAAAAACGTGATTTTGTGTATAAAGTCTATGCAAATGGAGTTTTCTCTTCTTATTCATAAAGATATGATTATTTTCACTTTTTTAAGCTGAAACTAATTAATTTTAGCATAATTATGCTCAAAATAGGTTCTGTCATAAATTTTGCGGAAAAAAATGATAAAACAAAAGGTCGAAAAAACAAAGAAATACATAAGAAATTCATAAAACAAGAAAATACATACGAAATTGACTTTAATCCCAATTTTTTTCTCAAGTACATTGTTAGGAATGCTACAAAGAATGTTTTCACCAAAAATTAGGATTCTAGGAGCTTTAATTTCTGATTTAGAGCAAAATGTATGATTTTATGCATATATTAGCATAATTAATTATTATGACGAAAATTTCCATTTCTTTATGCATAGCTTGGTAGATTACGCCACAGGTAATGCACGTGCCAAATCTTATGGCGATTGCGCGATCGACGGCCGAGATCTCGGGGGGGGGGGGGGGTTGAATCAACCCCTCCCCGGCCACAGAACACCCAAAAAAGCCCAGCCTGGTTAGGGTTAAGCAATATGAGTGCTTCGCAGAGACAGCCATGCCCTACAAAAGGCTGCATTTACGTGTTTTGTTAATTCTGTTTTTTTTTTTTTTCTCTCTCTCTCTCTCTCTTTTAATGGCATATAAGTCAGGGGAAGCGAATTACTACATCAAGCAGACCAGCTTTTCAGCAGCATGAACAACTATAAAACAATTTGACTTGTTTTTGAAAAGGCCACTCACGTGAAAAGACGATTCCAAAGTTAGAGACTCAAGAGTGTGTTAAGTTCGACAGTGCACACAAATTCATTTCACAGGAAACAGGCACAGTGCTTTTATGATACCAGATGTCCAAACTCTGACTCTCATTTATTAAAACAATATCATGATGAAAAGATGCAATACCTATGTTACATCACATGAACATATTGTGGAAATACACGGTTAATGCTGTAACATTCGGCTGTTAAGCTACCATATAGGCAACGATCATCAAATATCTTGTTTACAAGCCAGGAAAGTCAACATTTCAGGGGGAAAAATAAACTAAGTTCATGTATACAGGAGAGGCACAACTCCCAAAAACATGATAAAAACGCGATAAAATGATGCCTGTCATCTCGCTTTGTTGACATCACACTTGACAAATGAAATAATGTTATAGCAAAGCATATCAAATCGGTGAAACTACAAATGGACAAGTGCTGTCCACTGTGGAGTAGTATTATACAATGGTCATCTTGTCATAATTATGTAAAACACTGTTAGTCCGCAAATTATTCGCATGAGGCATTTCGAATATCTGCCGATAACTCCCTAGTAAGTGACGATTTCACACGAAGATGAAAACGGTCGTATGGAGTTGAAGACTAAAAAGTTCATTAATTTCGACAGCAAACTTTGACTCGCCCTCAGTGGTACAACATCAATATTAAACATAACAACATTACGTACGACATAGCAGTGGTCTGTCAACAATGCCTCTACTCTATCACGTTATGTATTGTGAAACTTGATGTACTGTATATAACAATGATATTGGCCCTTCAGCTAGTGAAGGAAACGTTCATCAATGTCATATAGACAGGAAAGTCAAAAACAATTCGGCAAAAACAAAATTTACACTCTACTACATGATGTTCAGAGATGATGAACATTTCACACACAAAAAAAAAACCTGGAAGTTATACTCAACTAATTAATGTCAATATAACAACGTTGCAGGAATAACTTAACAACATGATGATATTGTCTTTAATGCATAAATTTCACCTTTACTGATTGCGAAGATGAAATGTTACAACAATCGTACATTGATGTTCAAAGATGATGAGCAGGTACGCAAGTTTGCAATTACGACTATAAAGTCATAACCGTAACTAGAAATGTCGCTATGGCGACTGGTATGCCTCCGCCATAATGCATGATTCTCCTAATAGGTCTATAGTACATGTGGACAATGTGTGATTACATTTTCACAAAATTGTTAAAATATTAAAATGACATGTTTGTCACAAATGTATTGAATGTTTACCTTCCTTGACCTACGTTTAATTGGATGAATAGGAGAGCATGTATTTGGGAATTTAAGAACTTTAACTTGACTTTGACCATTTCATAAGTTTATGCACTGAGTAATTTTCAAGGTATGGAGAAAAAGTGCAATTTCTGTATTGAACAGTAAATTGTTATCATTTTCTTCTGGCCTTTGATTTATAAGAGAATCACTGTCAGGCAGAACATACATAAATATGTACTAAGTTTCAAGATAACTTGAGCCACTTCCGAGATATGGAGAAAGAAGTAAGTTCAGCACTTTCACTTGATCTTTGACCTTTTGACCTTTGACCTTCTTGGCAAAAAAAAAAAATCCCAGAGAATCTCTATTGGGTTATACATGCATACATCAAGTTTGAAAAAATAATCCTGCTGGCATTGCATAAATATAAGGAAAATAGTAAAACTTTGAAGTATTATCCTTGACCTTTGACCCCATGAACCCTAAATTCCCTAGATAACCACTGCCAGTCAGTACATGCATATATACTATGTTCCATGAAGATACCTTGAACAATTTCCAAGATACAGAGAAAAAAGTGAAATTTTAACATTTTACTTCACTTTTTTGACCTTTGACCTTTTGACCTCATGACCCCAAACTTTCACCAGAGAATCTTGATTGGGTAATACATGTGTACACTAAGTTTCAAGAAAATATCTTCAGGCATTGCATAGATATGGGGGAAATAATGAAATTTTAAGCATTTGACCTTGACCTTTTGACCTTTGACCTTGAGCATGTGCACTCAAAAGTTGATAGGCACAACTTCACCCCCTAATACAAATACATGCCAAGTTTCATTAGGATACCTCAAAAGGTTTTGGTAGTTACCCTGTCCACAAAATTCATTACGGACGGACAGAAGGACGGACGGACGGACGGACGGAAGGACGGACAGACGGACGGACGGAAGGACGGATGGACGGACGGATGGACAACCCGAAAACATAATGCCTCCGGCACCACTTCGTGGCAGAGGCATAAAAACTAAGCACAAGTTACTACGGCACGTATGAGAATAATCCCACAAGAATTCTTGTCTTCTGATACACACGCCATAACTTCTATTCAAATTGTGAGTTTGTGTGCACCATATTGTATAGGAAGGAAATGGTCTTGTAAGATCCAACTTCATGTGTATAAATCATGTAGACCATTAACATAAGTATCAGAAAAGATACATTTTGCGGTACTATAGCAAGTACATAGCAAGTATTACACTGTGCTATTGATTAATATGTCACTCTTGCACAGAATAAGAAGGTACATTTACGCAAAGTTATGTTGTGTTTCGGTAATCTCGTTTGCAACGCATCATACACTTTGATTGACACAAGTTAAAACTAGAAATGTCGCTTTGGCGACTGGTATGCCTCCGCCATAATGCATGATTTTCCCAATAGGTCTAGATAGTACATGTCGACAATGTGTGATTACACAAACTTTCCAGAGAATTTCTATTAGGTTACACATGCATACACCAAGTGTAAAAAAAAATAACCCTGCTGGCATTGCATGTGCACTCAAAAGTTGATAGGCACAACTTCACCCCCTAATACACATACATGCCAAGTTTCATTAGGATACCTCAACAGGTTTTGATAGTTACCTTGTCCACAAAATTCATTACGGACGGACGGAAGGACGGACGGACGGACGGACGGACGGAAGGATGGACGGACGGACAACCCAAAAACATAATGCCTCCGGCACCACTTCGTGGCGGAGGCATAAAAAAAAAAAAAAAACAAAACATGGTACATTCTACTATTACAGAATTCAAATCGTCAAGTCGTCAGATGTGGCCAAAACAATGATTGTTAGCAAACTATCGAAGATCTACTGATCAATCCAAGTTCGTGGAAAATTTAATGTATCGTTTCTTTATACTTTGAAATTAATCGATTTAAGTCATGAAATAATTCACCATAACAAAATCGTCATGCACATGACATGAGGGGGAACCCGGGGCTAAGAGTAACACAGGGTAGAGGACAAGTCTAACTTCATATCGTGTGGTTTGAGTGAATGCAACAATAGCTCAGTAGAACACAGCAGTAAACGTTTGGGGAAATCGGACAATCCGTTAATAAGGTATGAATCTTATCTGCGAAGTCACTGCTGCGTCAGTGTATAATTCACATTCGTACAACGATACAAGGAAAATAAAAAAAAAGAGAATTTATTCACAAAACTTTATTTCCTGAATATAGTGCACATTTCTTCGACTTCTTACTGACGTAGTCATGTTAGGAGTAATATCATTTCCCCTGCCTTCTGAAAGAGAGAAGTTGAGTATTCTTTTGTTATGCGAGACAAGTGAAAATATGTTGAATTGTCTTTATCATTGCTTTATATCGTAACACACATGTGACATCACAAGCTATTAGTCTTATCATCCAGCCGTGACTGAGCATAAAATTCGACAATTCATAACTTTTGAACCGGTTGGCCAATTTTGCTCAAACTCTCACTGCATTCTCTCAACCGTATGTCTATGAAGGTGAACTTGTGCTTTAAATTTAACGCTCATGCAGGACGAACCCTCTAGAGTCTTGTAAGTCATTGCATGTATGTTTGTAGAGAATTTTTTTTCATACCTCAAAATCAATAACTGATACTTATATATTTCATGCCAAATCATCTTGTTTATCTGAAATATCTCGAAAACTGTGGTAACAATACATGGTTCTAAACTTCCATAAATCGTGGTATCAGGGTTAGCAAAAATTGGCTGACGTGACAGTGATGCATGTTGGGGAAAAATAGACATAGTTGGGCAAAGTGGACGGGGTAAGTTGAAACATTCATCTAATGGGCTTGTGGGTGAAATGAAGTTCGGTACATTTCCACAGACGCTTGAGGCCGTGCAGATGGGCCCCGCACGCCTTGCTGCACCAATGCTCTCCTATAGCTGCTGGAATGAATCAATAGTTGGTTTCGATGTGGACTTCACACTTACACGTCAATAATCACTATTCTGGGGTCGGTCTCGTGACATGACAGTTCACAAAAATTGCGTACAATTCCCCTAATTTTTATTACAAATATTACTTTTTCCAAATATTTCAGAAAACGCAAAAAAATTCTCTAGAGAAAAAATAGCACACGTAACAGGGTCACTTATGTAGAGCCCAACTACTCATTGATTTTAAAACTGTCTGAGGAGGTCTTTACATTAGAGATAATCTTTAGGAGAAGTTTTTCACATTGCCCCGTTTGGTTTTCCACTTTGACAAAATGGAATTTTCATATTATTTTCAATGTCAAAATAATTGATATAAGTGATAAGTTGAAAACAAACTTTTATTTTGTTTGCTGTACATAGTCCTATTGATTATCATAAAGCAAAAATCTTGATTTACTCTGCTGTGGATTCCCACTTTGGAGAGACAAAAAAAAAATGGTGCACTTTGCCCCGGGTTCCCTAATATCTATTTCGGGAAATGTGTCGTAAACTCTAATCGTGGACTACTATGCAAAATGACAGATGGATGGCCTGCATACAGGGAGAAAGAGAGAGAGAGAGAGAGAGAGAGAGAGAGAGGGAGAGATGGAGAGAGTGACAGAGAGAGGGGGGTATTAGGAGGGGGAGATGAAGGGAAGAGGGGAAGAGGGAGAAAGAGGGAGAGCGGAATTTAGACTGGGTACTGCTCCCTGATAGCAATCAGGAGATGCGCGAACATGTCGGCATTGCTATTCCATCGGAACATAAATTCGTCGAGGTAGCCGGGGAACAGCTCCCTGTATGTTCCAAACTGTCTTCGAAGCTTTCGTTTTGCGTGCATCCACAGCCCCTCTATTCCATTAGTATGGACATCCCGATGCACGGGGTCTACAAACCGACGTTCGTGGATGACGATGTCGTGAAGATAAACGCCGTCACCCACCGTATGGAGCTGGTTGTATGTAGCCCATCCATCTGTCATTATGTGCGTGCCTGGCAGGCACCACTCCTGAATTATGGGTTCTAGGGTTTCCCTATCCCTGCTCTCAACTTCTCTTAGTACGCATCTGTTGGATCTCCTTTCTATTGCTCCTAGAACCCAGTGCCCCTCCCTCCACTGGCCCCGGTGATATTTCCTATGAGAATACTTAGATTCATCCACCTCTACTATGATGGGATTCCCCCCCTCGTCAAACCCCCAAGCTGTTCAAAGTGATCAATTTCGTACTGACTGCACACCTCCCTAAGAAAGTTAGTCCATGCACACGCGGTGTGGCGACTGACGTTGGTGTGTTTCTGAATGAATTCTAGTGAAACATCCTCGCACCACAGGTATACTAGAAATACTAAGTCCTCGAGTGGGACGTGACTTTTAGAAAAGAAACTGTCCCGTCGGACGGAAATCCTGTTCCTGCACTGGACGCATCTCCATACGTATCCATCGCTTCTGTCGTTACACGCATTCAGTCGACACTCCCTGTCAAACCGCTCACACGTCATTTGGTTGGAGATAAGGCCTGTTCTCGCAAGATAGCTGAGGGTTGCCCTCTTGTCTTGGAGTCTTGCTTGTATCGCTGGTATATTGAGGATATCGGCCAATACCTCATCTCGTGCCATTATTTCTTCTGCTGGCACGATGTGGGTGGGGGCTTCAGGTCGGCCCGCCATTCTGAGAGAAAAAACAAAACAAAGAAAATAAGAACGATAGTATTAGCATTTGAAGGGGCCTCTTGAATAACAACTATATTTTTTGTTAATGTGGTACATCATTCATTCAAGGTTGAATCAATTCCATATTGACGGATATTTTAGTACTTTGTTTCTGTATTTTGTTGGTTTTGGTGTACAGGTTAAACATGGTATTGGTAAGACAGTGGTGGGTGGGGGATGAAAGGACAGCCGTCGGTTTTGAAGCACTAAAACAGTAGGAAAAAAATCTTTCATCACATCAACACGTCTGAATCATTTTCGTTATAAGAAAAATTTGATTTCATATATCAAAACACTTTAAGAACAATGTTACTTAGTCACAAGTCGTCATTTTCGTATTATAAAGTCTAAAGGGTTATAAGGAGGGAGGAGTCAGAAGCGGTCCGCTTCGAAGTAGACTAAATGTTCTATAATGTTCACTTATAGAACTTTTAGTGTGAAATTAATTTCATAAATTCAACCATTTCCATTAAAATAAAAGTTTTTTAAGGCCCGAGTAACCACAATTTCAATATCAAAGTCATAAGTTACCATTTTCCTGTATAAAGCCTATAATGGGGTTATAATGTGGGAGGGGAGGAGGCAAATAAAGAGGTCTGCTTCAAAGTAGACGAAATGTTTGATAATGTTTACCCATAGAACTTGTAGCGTGATGTCTATTTCATACCTTTCAACCACTTTAATTAAAGTGAAAGTTGTTTCAGGCCCCCAGTAATCATAATTTCAATACCAAAGTCACAAGTCGCAATTTTCCTGTGTAGAGCCTAAGGGGTTATCAGGTGAGGGGGTCGGAGGCAAATAAAGCGGTCCGCCTTGAAGTTGTAGACTGATATCTAGTTCATAACTTTCAGTCAGTTTCATTACAATGAAAGTTGTTTCAGGGTGCCTATCAAAAACCATAATTTCAATAGCAAAGTCACAAGTCGTCATTTTCGTGTATAAAGTCTATTTGGTTAGAAGGAGGAAGGGGTCGAGGGCAAATTAAGCCATCTGCTTCAAAGTAGACAAAATGTTTGATAATGTTTACCCATAGAACTTGTAGCGTGATGTCTATTTCATACCTTTCAACCACTTTAATTAAAGTGAAAGTTGTTTCAGGCCCCCAGTAATCATAATTTCAATACCAAAGTCACAAGTCGCAATTTTCCTGTGTAAAGCCTAAGGGGTTATCAGGTGAGGGGGTCGGAGGCAAATAAAGCGGTCCGCCTTGAAGTAGACTACATGTTCGCCAAGGTTTACCTATAGAACTTGTAGACTAATATCTACTTCATAACTTTCAGTCAGTTTCATTACAATGAAAGTTGTTTCAGGTTATCAAAAATCATAATTTCAATAGCACAGTCACAACTCGTCATTTACGTGTATAAAGTCTATTGAGTTACAAGGAGGGAGGGGTAGAGGGCAAATAAAGCCGTCTGCTTCAAAGTAGACGAAATGTTCGATTATGTTTACCCATAGAACTAGTAGTCTGATATCTACTTCATACCTTTCGACTAGTTTCATTACAATGAAAGTTGTTTCAGCCAACGGTAATCATAATTTCAATACCAAAGTCACAGGTCGCCATTTTCCTGTATAAAACCTGTGAGGTTATCAGGTGAGAGGGGTCGGGGGCAAATAAATCGGTGCGCGTCGAAGTAAAATAATTGTGTGATTACTCATATAACTTGTTGTGTCATATGTATCATATGCCATTCAACAAGTTTCATTAAAATGAAAGTTGTTTGAGGAACGCAGTAATTATAATTTCATTACCAAAGTCACAAGTTGCCATTTTTGTGTATAAAGCCTATGGAATTATCAGGTGAGAGGGGTCGGGGGCAAATAAATCGGTCTCCTTCGAAGTAGACTAAATGTTCGATAATGTTAACCCATAGAATTTGTAGCCTGATATCAATTTCATAACTTTCAAACAGTTTCAGTTAAATAAAACTATTTTCAGGCCCCCAGTATTCATAATTTCAATACCAAAGTCACAAGTCGCCATTTTCCTCCATAAAGCCTATGGGGTTATCAGGTGTGAGGGGTCGGGGGCAAATAAATCGGTCCGCATCCAATTAGAGTAATTGTTTGATAATGTTTACCCATATAACTTGTAGTGTGATATGTATTATATGCCATTCAACGAGTTTAGTTAAAATGAAAGTTGTTTCAGGCTCGCAGTAATCATAATTTCAATACCAAAGTCACAAGTTGCCATTTCCCTGTATAAAGCCTAGGGGTTATCAGGTGAGAGGAGTTGGAGGCAAATAAACTTGTCTGCTTCGAAGTAGACTAAATGTTCGGTAATGTTAACCCAAAGAACTTATAGCCTGATATCTATTTCATAACTTTCAAGCAGTTTCATTTAAATCAAAGTTTTTTGGCTCCCAGTAATCACAATTTCAATACCAAAGTCACAAGTCGCCATTTTCCCGTATAATAATTAGGGGGTTATAGGATGCTGAGAGGGGTATATAGGGGGCAAATTAAGCGGTCCGCTTTGAAGTAGACTAAATGTTCAATAATGTTTACCCATAGAACTTATAGTCTGATATCTATTTCATACCTTTTAACCAGTTTCATTAAAATGAAAGTTGTTTCACGCCTCCAGTCCTCATAATTTCAATACCAAAGTCACAAGTCGCTATTTTCCCGTATAAAGCCTAGGGGGTTATAAGATGCTGAGGGGGTAGGGGGAAAATAATGCGTTCTGCTTTGAAGTAGACTAAATGTTCAATAATTTCAACCCATAGAACATATAGCCTGATATCTATTTCATAACTTTCAAGCAGTTTCATTTAAATCAAAGTTGTTTCAGGCCCCCAGGAATCACAATTTCAATACCAAAGTTAGAAGTCGCCATTTTCCTGTATAAAGCCTATGGGGTTATCAGGTGAGAGGGGTCGGGGGCAAATAAACCGGCCTGCTTCGAAGTAGACTAAAGGTTTGATACTGTTTACTCACAGAACTTGTAGTGTGATGTCTTTTTCATACCTTTCAACCAGTTTCATTAAAATGAAAATTGTTTCAGGCCCCCACTTATCCCAATTTCAATACCAAAGTTACAAGTCGCCATTTTCCTGTATAAAGCCTATGGGGTTATCAGGTGAGAGGGGTCGGGGGCAAATAAACTGGTCTGCTTCGAAGTAGACTAAAGGTTTGATACTGTTTACTCACAGACCTTGTAGTGTGATGTCTATTTTATACCTTTCAACCAGTTTCATTAAAATTAAAGTTGTTTCAGGCCCCCAGTAATCCCAATTTCAATACCAAAGTTACAAGTCGTCATTTTCCTGTATAAAGCCTATGGGAATATCAGGTGAGAGGGGTCGGGGGCAAATAAACCGGTCTGCTTCGAAGTAGACTAAATGTTCGGTAATGTTATCCCATAGAACCTATAGCATGATATCTATTTCATACCTTTCAAGCAGTTTTATTTAAATCAAAGTTGTTTCAGGCCCCCAGTAATCACAATTTCAATACCAAAGTTACAAGTCGCCATTTTCCTGTATAAGGCCTAAGGGAATATCAGGTGAGAGGGGTCGGGGGCAAATAAACCGGTGTGCTTCGAAGGAAATTAAATGTTTGATAATGTTAACCCATAGAACTTATAGCCTGATATGTATTTCATAACTTTCAAGCAGTTTAATTTATATCAAAGTATTTTCAGGCCCCCAGTAATCACAATTTCAATACCAAAGTTACAAGTCGTCATTTTCCAGTATAAAGCCTAAGGGGTTATCAGGTGAGAGGGGTCGGGGGCAAATAAACTGGTCTGCTTCGAAGTAGACTAAAGGTTTGATACTGTTTACTCACAGACCTTGTAGTGTGATGTCTATTTTATACCTTTCAACCAGTTTCATTAAAATTAAAGTTGTTTCAGGCCCCCAGTAATCCCAATTTCAATACCAAAGTTACAAGTCGTCATTTTCCTGTATAAAGCCTATGGGAATATCAGGTGAGAGGGGTCGGGGGCAAATAAACCGGTCTGCTTCGAAGTAGACTAAATGTTCGGTAATGTTATCCCATAGAACCTATAGCATGATATCTATTTCATACCTTTCAAGCAGTTTTATTTAAATCAAAGTTGTTTCAGGCCCCCAGTAATCACAATTTCAATACCAAAGTTACAAGTCGCCATTTTCCTGTATAAGGCCTAAGGGAATATCAGGTGAGAGGGGTCGGGGGCAAATAAACCGGTGTGCTTCGAAGGAAATTAAATGTTTGATAATGTTAACCCATAGAACTTATAGCCTGATATGTATTTCATAACTTTCAAGCAGTTTAATTTATATCAAAGTATTTTCAGGCCCCCAGTAATCACAATTTCAATACCAAAGTTACAAGTCGTCATTTTCCAGTATAAAGCCTAAGGGGTTATCAGGTGAGAGGGGTCGGGGGCAAATAAACTGGTCTGCTTCGAAGTAGACTAAAGGTTTGATACTGTTTACTCACAGACCTTGTAGTGTGATGTCTATTTTATACCTTTCAACCAGTTTCATTAAAATTAAAGTTGTTTCAGGCCCCCAGTAATCCCAATTTCAATACCAAAGTTACAAGTCGTCATTTTCCTGTATAAAGCCTATGGGAATATCAGGTGAGAGGGGTCGGGGGCAAATAAACCGGTCTGCTTCGAAGTAGACTAAATGTTCGGTAATGTTATCCCATAGAACCTATAGCATGATATCTATTTCATACCTTTCAAGCAGTTTTATTTAAATCAAAGTTGTTTCAGGCCCCCAGTAATCACAATTTCAATACCAAAGTTACAAGTCGCCATTTTCCTGTATAAGGCCTAAGGGAATATCAGGTGAGAGGGGTCGGGGGCAAATAAACCGGTGTGCTTCGAAGGAAATTAAATGTTTGATAATGTTAACCCATAGAACTTATAGCCTGATATGTATTTCATAACTTTCAAGCAGTTTAATTTATATCAAAGTATTTTCAGGCCCCCAGTAATCACAATTTCAATACCAAAGTTACAAGTCGTCATTTTCCAGTATAAAGCCTAAGGGGTTATCAGGTGAGAGGGGTCGGGGGCAAATAAACTGGTCTGCTTCGAAGTAGACTAAAGGTTTGATACTGTTTACTCACAGACCTTGTAGTGTGATGTCTATTTTATACCTTTCAACCAGTTTCATTAAAATTAAAGTTGTTTCAGGCCCCCAGTAATCCCAATTTCAATACCAAAGTTACAAGTCGTCATTTTCCTGTATAAAGCCTATGGGAATATCAGGTGAGAGGGGTCGGGGGCAAATAAACCGGTCTGCTTCGAAGTAGACTAAATGTTCGGTAATGTTAACCCAAAGAAATTATAGCCTGATATCTATTTCATAACTTTCAACCAGATTCATTTAAATCAAAGTTGTTTTAGGCCCCCAGTAATCAAAATTTCAATACCAAAGTTACAAGTCGCCATTTTCCTGTATAAAGCCTCAGCATTCCCACTGATTCCCACTGATCAGTTACTAGCCATCCCCTTTAAGCAAAATTGATTGCAGATCTCATAATTTTCCTCTCAGAAAAGTAGATTCACTTCAAACACGACACGTTGGGATTGTATAGTGCACAATTCCATCATCTTTTCACAGAGGACGTTGATAACTTTCAATATATAAGATGATTATTTCTTTATTTTCGTTTGTTTGTCTGCATAATGGATTATGTGAATGAGGTTCCCAAGTGCTTTGCGGAACAGCTCAAACCCCGTTTATATCATGTACATACTCAGTTTGATTAGTATTTAGTCGCTCTACAAAGAAAAAGAAAAAAAAATCATTCAAGCACCAAACATGGTACCGTAACAGAATTGGCATGGCACGAATTCGAAGCGGTAGCGGAGTAAAAGAGTGTTATTTGTACGGAGGTTGCTGTGTATTTCATCTTTTCATGTTACTATAATGTTTGTACTCTCCTGAACTTTAGAAACTATTAGGCCTAGGACCTATATCGCTAGTGGCATTATGTATATTGTACAAGAATATTGGAGACACCCGATCGAATGGTCTTGTTCTACTAAATACAATATGTATAATAAATGTATTAGGGGCTCGGGCTCCCCCCCCCTCCACTTTTTTGAGCACCATACAAAGGAATTCATAGGGTTTCATCACTTTGGGCTCCTCCCCACTTTTTTTTTTTTTGACCAAGAAGTACGTAAGTGACACTAAAAAGAAATGGATAGAGATCTTGAAGTGTGAGTGCTTTAAGGTTAGGGTTTTCCGCTGAAGACCTCGTTCTTTTTTTTTCTTTTTTCTTTTTTGTTTGTCGGCTGAAGAAACCCGGAAATGCCACTAGGGGAGAGATGAGCCGAGAACCCTTCTTTTCTCTTTTATCGGTGGTTGTTATTTTCTATTGTTTTTTTTGTAGACGACTTCTTTTTTTGTAAGGCGGGGATCCCAATCCATCCCGCGGTGGATAACTATTTCACTTTAAAATAAACCGACGGCGTACCATACACTATAGCGTTTCCATGTACAACAAAAAATACTCTCGAACCGTACACTTTGTACATGAATCACGCGAGCATAGCATAGGTCCCACCGCAGGTCCATGGTACCACATTCCATAAAGCTCACATAAAACTGACTGAACTCGCACAGACTAGCGAGGTGGCTCCCAACCACTGAGATCAGTGCTCCCAACAAGTCCTCCCTGCACAGAACAGTACAATACATCTCCCTGAATGCACCCACGCAAGGAGAGTCCAATTCACAAACACACACGCTCGCGCACACACACACACACACACACACACACAAACACACGTGCGCAGTACATAGCATACACACAGACCCGGAAGACACGCCGACGACACACACACGTACACAGTACATACCATACACACAGACCCGGAGGCGACCACTGACGACCCGCAGTGCATGATAGGTACTCGGATTCACATGCACAGCTCGATTAGGGTAAAATCTCGCACCGATAATATAGGGCCGTAAAGTGCACAATTGCCCATTAATTTATACTTAATATATCCTACCCCCTCTCACCATTGAAAATACAGTACCTAGACTCTATAGCCTACTGTAGTTACTGGACAAGCAGTATTTCACCTATCAATTTCTTTTTTTTTCCCTATAGATCTGGTGTCACGTGTGTTGGGTTGAAAATAGTCATGCTGCGGGACATTGACCATTGCATTGTTGACTAGATTCCATTGTTTTTTAGTCCGTTTTTCACTATCGTCTACAAACTAATAGTAGAGATCAAGCTACAATACAATAGTACAAAGGTTGTTGCCTACTCAAGTTCAATCTTTTGAATTATATTTCAATATCAAGCTTTATAAACAAATGATAAAATAACTCTCATAACAAATGATACTCTTGATTTTCTACCTACCAGGTTCTCCATCGGGACAGGCGTGCATTGCTGCAAATGCAGAACCCAGCTGCTAAGACTCAACCAACATTGCGCATTGGCCAAGGTGTAACCGTCCAATGACTGACACCGATTCTTATGAGTGGGACTGATGTCAGGCAAATACTTTTCGAACTGATGGAGGAGTCTGAGCAAGCTGGGCTGGTTCCTCCTCCCTCTTCTGTGCATTCTTCTTCTTAATGTAAGAAGGGATCCCAGAAAACCCCCTCCACTTCTTCTGACCCTTCTTCCTCAGCACGGAACGCGGCATTTTATGAAAATGATTGACAAAATTTAATTACTCAGTAAAATTTACTTATGAATGCTGGTGAAAGTGAAATTGAATGTCTAATATAGATCTAGAGATGGCGCTATGCCATTTTTGGCTCTGGCGCAGATGGCTGGCGGCCTTGCAGGTTGTAGACTACTAGTAGTTTTTACTCTTCAGACTGGTGAAAGAATCACCGAGCAGTTTTTGTTTCTAGGAAAACAAAAGGATCTCGAGGCCGCGAACGAGGAAATGCTTGTGGCTATTTAACCAATTAATCAACAACTTTGTAATTAAGATTTTGACTTTAAATTTTGGTATTCTATAGATTAAAACATGTAGATTCCAGAAATGTAAAAAACCTCAAATTTGATTTTTTTTTTTTTTTTTTTTTTTTTGGGGGGGGGGGGGGGGGGTCTATGATTATTATATTCATGAAATTGCGCCCCCCCCCCCCCCCATGTCAGTTAGGACAATCAAAATTACGCTCAGGATAAAGAGACTCAAGAATAAAAAGGAAACAGGGCAGACAAGAATCTGGAATTTTGTACAAGTAAAGTTTGTGCTTTCTGTTAAGAGAAATGGGCAACAAAGTTATTGCTAAATCAGCAAAACTTAAATGACTTTGGCAAAAATTTGATGTTTTTGAGAATACTAGTGCCAAATAGCATCGGACAGTGGTTAAATGTACCAATGCACCACTCGAATCAGAAATTACGATTTTGTTTTATTGTTCCAAACTCCAGACCTGAACACTATATCTCATCTCTTTTCTTCTTTTCTCTCTTTCTATACTCTTCCTATTCGGGTACCTTATTCTCGGGCTTTGTTTTGTTTTGTTTTGTTTTGTTTGTCCTTCTTTCGTCTTTATAAATTTCCACCTTGTGTTGTCCTTTTTCGTCAAATGACATTTGAAATACTTTAAAGATTCACATTATTTGTTCTACGTGTGTATAATTGTTCTGTTCTTTCCTTTAGTTATATAAAAAGATTGTTGCAAGGCATGCGGTTACACGTATATTATAATAATTTCATCAAGAGGCCGTTGCCCAAGTCAAGCGTTTTACTTATTGATAACGGTCTCCTCCGCCTGTACACTTAAAGATCCGAAATGATATCTATGTATAATTACACATGATTATGTATTTGTAATGAGACATTTTGTTTATATTTTCATGATTTGTGAATAATATGAAGAGTTTTTTTGCAAAAACCGATAAGTCCATATTTCCCAAATGGAGATATTTGCGATTAAAGGTCAAGAAAAATAAAGAGAATAATAAGAAATTTTTTGCTTCTTTTGACCATAACTTAAAAATATACCTGTATATGTAGTGACCAATATATCTTTTAAAAGGTATTATTTTGAACTTTATGACAGAGATCGTACTTGAAAATCTTCAAAAATGGACTTATCGGTTTTTGCAAACAAACCCTTCATATGTTCGGTATTGTCATACCTGTCTGTCATGTACGCGTGGAGAAATAAAGCTTACTGAAACTGAAACTGAAACTGAAATGACATTCATGTACTTTGTCCACTTGACACGGCATAGGATAATATTATTAGTTGCTCCACTGAAAATCTTTTCATTGGTTTTGAACGTTGCATAATGTAGAACAAGTAAGGAAGCGAAAAGAGACGGGAAGGACAAACTGCATTTTGTATGATTGTTTTTATTATTAAATTGTTTATCAATATGAGCATGATGCAAAGTTTCAATTCATATTCAAGCTCCTATATACATGTATTTCTTCACCTTTACTATGGTACAGGTGGGTATTAATCAGACACTTCCCCTTTTAGATGCTTTGAACAGAATTACATACCCATCAAGTTCTGTCCCTTCTTCTACAAAACATTGGTTACCTAATTCAGCTCGTCCGATGTTATTGCTACACTTTGCAGTTGTTCCTTGGTCTGTTGATTTTTGTGGGCTAAAAGATTTGTGATTCATCGCCTAGAAGTTGATGCATCCACAAGTGATAAATGGCGAATATAAAGGAGAGCAGGATTCTCTCTCTCTCTCTCTCTCTCTCTCTTTGCGTTTGATGAAACATTTATTTTGTGTGATACCATGTACATGTCCATGTACAAAATGGCAGTAGAGATCTGTTCATTTTTGAAGTTATACATTGATTGTTATCCATTCTAAGGATGCATAGCTTCAATGAATTTGGTTTAAAAAATAATACGGTTATTCAATTTCGAATTTGCCCCACAGGGCATTAACCAAAAAAAAAGAAGAAACACCATACAAATATTTTTTACAATCGCAAAAATGAGTTTTAAATGAAGGCAAGTTTTCTTTACATTTTGAACAGGCAAGCATCCTATTGTTTTACTAACCCCTGAGTGAATGAAGCTGTTTCAGGCTATTATGACCTCAATATGTGATCGGTAGCAGCCTTGGCCTTGACCTAGTAACATGATGATGACGGAATCATAGCATCAGATAGATGTAATCTTATCTAAAAATATCCCTGGACAGATACACTGTATACTATAATTTCAATACAATTGCATATGTGACGAATTATGATTTTGTAGTCAATTTTGAATAAACACGCATGCAGCGTACAATACGCAAGAATCATCGAATTCGTCACGGCAACGAAGAACAAAAGAAGAAACACTACATCTGAGTATTAATCAAATTTTATCTTAACCAGTCTTAAAAATGTGCTACATGTATACTTATCTCTTGAATTGTCTTCCGAACTTAAAGGTCTCAAGAGAAAATGTCAACATATTCAACAAAACTAAACGGGGTCATCCCACGAGCTCAACACCTACGAAGGGTAAAGCCCACGAGCTAGACACTGAAAATATCTAAAGATCTATGAGTCATACACCCACGAGTCATACAGCCACAAGATAAAAACAAAGTGAACGGACATACCATAACTGCAAAGACACTAAGCAAAACCGCCCCATGTTACAGACACTATAGTCAAATAAGGCCCATGACCTCGACACTACTCAAATACTTGTGAGGCCCATGAGCTCGACCCTAAGCAAATAAGGCCCATGATCGCGACACTATAGGAGACAAATGCCCACCAGCTCGACACTACATATACATGAGGCCCCATGATGTAATGAAAAGTTCGTGGGCCATTTTTGCCTGGTGTCCAGCTCGTGGACTGTACGACTTGTGAGCTGCATAAACTGGTGGGCCGTATAACTCATTGGCATATTATGACTTGTGGGCTCTATGGCTTGTGAGCCGCATGACTCTTTGATGTTGAGCTCGTGGCTTGCATCCAACTGGACATTTGTAAAATACAGGCGACTGCGTATATACAAGCTCGTACGTGCGATTTACCACACTCCAGGTATGAAAATCGCAATCACATTACGCAAAATGTATATATCATCATTTCATCTAGCCTATATCACTATATCACTGATGTCCCATTTGGTCATACATACAAATCTTTGCATTCCATTTTCTGTTCCTGGCTGCCAACTTAATTTTCACATCACACCAATCGGATCTATAATTTTGGTGAGTGCGTTTCACAGAACACTGTGACTAAGTGCAGTAAGATGACATTAATGTAACCCATTATGCCCTAAACAGGGAAAGTTCTGTACAAACTTTAGTTCGTTTTTTATTTCCCCCTTGAATAGTGGAGTTGGATGCGGATGTTCCATTTCATTCAAAGGATATGTTGAAGTTCGTCCCTGCCATTTCTTTCTGATACCATTCATCGAAGATCTCATTTTGTGCCACAGTGAAGCGAGTTTTCCACTGCCCGATCTTACCTGTGATGTAAAGGCAACATCAACAGACACAGTGGATAGAAATTACTCGAATTATTATCTAGTATACCGATATAAAAAAATCGGAATGTTAGCGCATAATAAAAGGAATTACCTTCGTTTTTATTTTGTGATAGGGTGATTCTAAAGGCACTGAAAGCCGTAGAATAGTTGGACAACGATCAGTGACGATAGAAAATTTATCCAACAATACTTCCAATAACATCTCCCCTTCTATACATGTACATGTTTAGGAATTTAGGAGAGATGTGAAAGTTATACTTAAAGTGAAAAGAGTAAGTTTCACAAACGCATGTGCCATTGATTTTAGTTTTATTCTATACCTTCTATATTCTGTACAATTTCATATCCATCTACTCAATGTATTGGTATTTAGTTTAGTTTCGTTTTGTTTTTAAATTCCGTTTTCATCAACACAATTACCGAAAGCAGTTTGTCAACAAATTCGTAACCACTTTACTCGATGGATTTTGATAGCCTAAAATTCCTCAATATTACGGGTATAAAAACCACCGTGCAGTTGTATCACTGATATGTTTTGATTGATATCGTATACTCGGTATCTATTATCTATAGCGACATAATTGCTTTATCATGGTTGTTATGTTTGACTTCTTATATGTGTTGATTAATCAACATTTCATCATTGCCGCAAAAAAAAAAGAAAAGAAAGAAAGAATGTAAGTAATGTAAGGTATGTGTATCATTATACCATGCCATACCCACAAACAAAATCACTTTTCCATCTACACAGTTATCATAACGTATGAATTTTGTTTATTACTAATGCAAGAAATTTCATGAGCTCAATTTTTTTTTCACAATGTATAGGTATAAAAGGGTCGTGCGTTTGCTGCAAGACCATGTCCACAATCAAATTAAGTTCCTTGATCACGGTTGATCTAATTCTATCATCTCTCTTTTCTATTTAATCATCAAATTTTGAACAATTTTGCAGCCGTGAATTATATACACAAAGCATGAATTATCGTGACTGTATATATATTACGGTTCGTAATGTTATTCCGAAGGTTCGTTAATCAGAAAAAGAAAAAGGTTCGTACTTCCGATATAAGGTTTGTTTCTATGCACGTCTTTGCGTTTTATCAATTATTGTATTACTGAAAAATATTATATCGGCAATATTGTCTCCTTTAACACATATATTCAATCTGTCCCTTGTTACTGGCATAGTGCCTAGTCAAATGAAAATTGCTAAAGTTGTTCCGATTTACAAAAAAGGTAAAAAGCAAGATGTAAGTAATTATCGTCCAATTTCTCTTTTGACGGCGATGTCTAAGATTCTTGAACAGTTGATATATTCTCGTGTAATTAAGTTCCTAAACGAATGCAATATTTTTTGTGAGTCTCAATTTGGATTTAGGAAAAAACACTCTACTACTCATGCTGTGCTTGCTTTTATCGATAAAGTAGCCCACGCTATTGACGACTCGTCACATACTGTTGGTATATTCCTGGACCTGTCCAAGGCCTTTGACACTATCGATCACGGTATTTTGTTATACAAACTCTCGCACTATGGGATACGTGGAAAGGCCTTGGACTGGTTCAGGAGCTACCTAACTAGCAGGAAACAGTTTGTAAATATCAACGGCTTCAGTTCCAACTTAAAAACACTATCTTGTGGGGTCCCTCAAGGATCCCTTTTAGGCCCACTTTTGTTTATTCTTTATATAAATGATTTCAAAAATTCATCTAATGTTTTATCTTTTCTTCTTTTTGCCGATGATTCTAATATCTTTTTTTCCCATCGAAACCCAACAACCCTTTTAGATGTAGTGAACAGAGAATTAAAGTCGGTTCAAATGTGGATCCAAGCAAACAAGTTGTCTCTTAATATAAACAAAACTGTTTATATGTTATTTAGTAATTCTGTGATCCATTTGCCTGGCGATATAAAAATGAATAATGATTGTTTGATTCAAGTTGAATCGTTTAAATTTTTAGGTCTTCATATTGACCATGAATTAACATGGAAATATCATATAAATTATTTATCTAAAATGCTTTCGAGAAATACTGGGATTTTAGATAAGCTAAAACATTTTTTTCCAAAGTATATTTTGAAAAATTTATATTCAACGCTCATTTTACCCTACCTCTGTTACGGAATACTTGCCTGGGGAAACTGTGCCAAATTATACATTGATAAAATTTTCAAACTACAAAAACGGGCTATTCGTTCAGTAAATCTAGCCGATTATTATTGTCACACGAATGATTTCTTCTTTGAAAACAGACTCCTTAAGGTTGCTGACTTGTTTTTATACAACTTAGGCACATTTATGTTTCAGTTATCAGCCAACGGCTTGCCTGACGTATTTACTCATATGTTTCAGAAAAACTATGCCGTCCATGCTTACCCCACAAGACAAAGAGAATCATTTCACCTTCCACGTACCCGCACACTCCTTGCTCAAAAAACAATTGTTTTTACCGGACCTAAATTCTGGAATGATCTTCCCGCCGATTTAATCAATTGTTCTAGTATGTTTACATTTAAACAAAAATTGAAATTAATGTTAATAAATGAATATAATCAGTCTGATTAGAATATTTCAATATGTTATATGCGCAGTATCCTCGTTCAATGTATATTTCTGGTTTATGCTCCCGTTATATAATCACTGCATCCGTATTTGTATCAACATTTAGAACTCACTATGAAGTTGATTATAGATAATGTGCACGTATATACTTGTGTACTTATATGCCATATTTTCACTCAGTTCTTATTCTTTGGGTTCTTGTTTTTTGTTTTTTTTTGTTTTTCACCTTTTCTCTTTATTCTCTTGTTTCTTTTTCCCTTTGTACTTTAATATTTTAGCTTTCATATCGTTTCGTCATTATTACTTTGTGTCCTATCTCCATTGATTGCATAGCAAATTTACACCGGTATTTTTTCATGGAACCTGCGCTTACAAGCTTTGCTTTTGCGGTTCCATCATATTTCACAAGTTATAGAAAATTAGTCTTATGTACATTATGAATGCTGACGCACTTTCTGTTCATGTCCCGACGTATGACATGTTTTGTATCTTGCTTGGTTTGTATTCTTTTTTGGATGTATTTTGATGTCAAGTGAAATATGAAAATAAACGTGCTGGAACTGTTCACTGTGTCTCGAGTGCAAGACCAGTGCAGTTTCAGTTATTCAATTCAATTCAATTCAATTGTCTAAATAGATATCTGTATTCCATAATTCCCCTTATCTGATTTATCCTGGGACCTACGACTGAACAAGTTAGCTTTTACGTAGGCCCCATCCCGGGGACCCATCAAATTTCTTGTACTATGAACATGGCCAAATATTACTGTAAACAGGCCTTTGTGTTTACATCGAGACAGACTGTTGTACATTCCGGTGAAGTTTCACCTATGCTTTGTAATTTTGGCATTGTGTAGTTGTACTTTTATCTGTATGAAATATAACAAACCTCACATCATTTTCGGATCAACGAACCTTCGGAATAACTAACGATCGGAAAACGCTACAAACTTTCGAATGAACGAAACCTAATTTCTATATTTACGAACCTCTAGGTATGCCGAATTTGCGTTTCGGAATAACGAACCTTCGCAGAACAACAAACACCATCCCCATCACTCATTTTTTTACTGTGGAAAATAACGAACTGCGCGTTAATCTACTAGTGGTTTCCTATTCACTTTCAAATTTAGATAGAATTGGACTCTTATTTACGCTCTTGGTACTTCAATGATACAAGTTGCAAGATAATTCATAATTACAAATATCATTATAAAAAAAAAACATTAAAACAAAACTACAATCTCAGATTTTGAAACACTGGATTAGACAACATGATACTTGCCTTTGTTGAGAAACGAATTCAGACCAGGCCCACGAGTGAGATTTTCTCGCCCAGACTCTGCGAGCTTGTGATACGTCTCCTTCATTTCCGACAGGGAACTGTTCATCACAACTCGTTCGAGAACTTCGTCCGATAGAGGGCGCCCAATGTGTTCGGCTATATTCCTGACACCTGTCATTGGATCCTATCCAACGTAATAATGATAATAGTTATGATAATAATGATGATGATAATAATGATAATAATAGTAATAATAATAATGATAATAATAATAATAATAATAATAATAATAATAATAATAATAATAATAATAATAATAATAATAATATAATGTTAATAATGATAAAATAAATGAATGAATTAAAAAAAATTAATATAAAAAAATGAAGTGTTAATTAGTTGTATGGATATACATGTACACCAAAATCTGATGAAACAACAAAGCGCTTCACAGAATGTCATGGAATTCCGGACCAGTTAAAAGGTACACCGAAAAAAAGAGAAAACTTTTGCAAGCACAGCAGTGAAAATTTTTGCAAGCACAACAGTGAAAATTGTAATCAAGATCGGAAAAAAATATTGAAGTTATGAATGTGTGAAGCTTTCATAATTCTAACCAAACAGTTATGGAACAGTCAAATCTGATTTTGCAAATGAGTGAGTTGATAATGCCATTGTCTCACAACTTGTGTATTATTATAGGTTGTATACTTAAAATCTTAATTTCATTTTTTTTAATTATTCAAACGCTGTTATAATTATATATGCTCCCGTCTCAAATCCTATAATGATTTAATCATTATATTGAAGTCATTTTTATAGCCAGGGATAACACAACACACAATGGTTTACAATTTTGTAGCAGAAGAATTGAATTTTCGTCGGCTGATGCACACGATCAGTGAATAACGTCATCAGCTCACTCATTTCCTTTATTCATATTGACCGTCCAAAAACTTTTGTAACTTCACAGTTTAAGTAACTTCCCTAATCGTTATCCGATTTCCATCAAATTTTCACTATTGCGTTTGTTGTTATTGTACTCGATCTTTCTTTTCCGACCTAACTTTCAAAAGATCCAGAATTTCCCTTTAAGATAAGCCGACGAGGGTGTCTTTGTTTGGTCCATCCCTAGATAAAGTTCTTCACCCACGACGTCCCTCCACCTAACCCGCCGCATGTTAGAATCGGGTACCAGGCATCGCTGGGTGATAAACAATCATGACTGGATCCTCAAGGAAATAAATTGCTACCCTCGTCATGTGAATTGGACTAAACCAAGCGTATACATCATTATCACCCTCACAAACTGTGATTGAGCGAACACTCTATTGACCGGGTTAGGTTTTCCATCATACCTCCATCCATTGTGTTGATGATGGACAGGGTGGCATTCGGATTTATGGGTGATGCTCGTTCTTCCGAAGGTTCGTTATTCCGAAGGTCTGTTAACGCGAAAATGAAATAATGAATAACCAACCGTATTTCATTTTCGGAATAACGAACATTCGGAATTATGAACCTTCGGAATAACGAACCCTATTTCATTTTCTGAACTTGCGAACCATCGGAATAAAAGAACTTTCGGAATAGCGACCCTTCGGAATAATGAACTTTCGGAATAGCGAAACTTCGGAATAACGAACCGTTACCGGATTTATAGGTTATACCATGCGTATTGCTTTGACGGATACGCCCCATCATTATACGTGACCCGTGTTTTTCTCCTTTTTTACCCGCAGAAGCTCCTCGTACTGTACGATTAGTAGATTCTTCTCTCCCCGACTATCCAGGGCCTCTTTTACGTGTGCAGGCCATGATCCCCAGTACATTTCTGTGACGGAAAAAGAAGAAAGAAGAAGAAAATCAGCAGAGAATAGCATGAAAAAAATCATTAAAGGGATGGTGTAATTTGGGTTTAGATGGAGCTTCATGTTTCCAACTTTTTTGTGAGGTAACGAGAAACCTCTTATGAAATATGAAATAACATACAAACCAAAAATGAATTCAAAGTTTATGACATGAAAATGGTTTTGCAATGGCTACAATATACATCCAAAAACAAAGAGGTCATAATGAAAGGTGGGACCTAACTTTTATCGTGATCACCTTCTCTTTATCATATTTTTTTGAATAACTCAGCGATTTTAAAACTGATTTTCAAAAAAAAAACCACACACGTCAAATTCCTCTTGGTGATATTTCATGAGTGATAATTGGCTGGTATAAGGCTTAAGGTGCATCAAATATTCTTTCTTGGGTATGAATGTGGCCCTGAAAAGGGCTTACCCACTCCCGGCGTTTCGGCAAGCATGTTGAATTCTTGCCGTTTTGAAGAGAATGGGAACGCCGGGAGTGGGTAGGCACTTTTCAGGGTCACATACTTACGCAAGAAAGAATACGGGGTGCAGGGCAACGTTAAGCCTTCTACCACCCCAAGTTCTATCGCCACGGAAGCCTTTCAAAGATTTCTTCATACAATGTAAGCAGTTCCTAAATATCTCGCAAAAAGTTAAAATCACAATCTCCCATTTCAACCGAAACTATACCAGCCCTTTTAGATATGGTGAAGATAATATGTCATACAGACACTTGTTAAAAATGGAAAATGAACAAGAATAGATCCTATGGACATAACAAACATACTAACGTGGAATGTTCCATACCTCTCTGCATACATGAACTATAATATTAATATGCTCATGTTTGTAACTGGAAAGTAAAATTTAAAGGAAGTAATAACACAAGAAGAAAAGACTTACTCCCCTGAAGGAATTGCTCGAAATTATCTTCCCATTTGAGCCCCACTATCTTAGAAACCGAGTAAAAGTTAAACCATGACATGGTGATATCCTTTGGATTGCGGACACAGTAGATGGCCTGCAGGAAGAAAAAGAGAACAGGAAATTGAAAGAAGGAACATTACAAATTAAATACAATCGGACATAAAGCGTATACCTGACATTCAAGGGATTATAGGGTTTGGAGGCCTATCACCGTAAAAGATTGAACGGCAAACCTCTGAAATAATTAAATTCAACAGATCTGTCTCATAGATATGGATGTGTTAGAGACGTGAATCTGCAGCATTTCCCAAATTACAGTAGCCATGGTGATTTCAAGTGGTATTGTCTAACCGAGGAGGTCCAAGAGATGGAGTCCTATAGCAGTCCTTAAACCCATGTTTGGTGTCGCCACTTACAGATATTTGATGCATATGCGGAATTTGATCTGCCTCATAATTATGTAGGAAGACAAGTTATTCATTGCTCATGTCTTCGATAATTGCATAATGACCAGCCACTCTGTAAGGAAGGTGCGGATGATGATCATTTCTTTTCCTTCTCTATTATCAAAGATGAGTGAATATTATGGACACGGGGATGTGTCAAAAATACAAATTGCGCAAACAGTGATGAAATAATGATTAAAAGAATATGTCATTTGGGCATGTCCCTGGCGTGCATTAATCTGACATATTGAGTTGTAAAGAACGGGTATGCAGGGGTGGATCCAGGAATTCTGAAAGGGGGGGGGGGGGGCAACTACTGGTGCCACATCCGGGTTTCATTTTTTTTCCTTTTGTTTTTAACGGAAAAATAGTGGGGGGGGGGGGGGCCTGCGCCGGTTGCGCCCCCCTCTGGATCCGCCACTGGTATGGTAACTCCCAGCTCTTGCACCTCCTTGATCAAACCTACCTTAGCTTTCTTCAGCATATCGCGGGGCATGCGATTCAGTCGGATGTGTGTGAGAATCACCCTCGGCGAGGGCGCCTTATCGATCACGTCCAAGAAAGGTGACATATCCAAATTGGCCAGGTCTTCTTTCTTCGTTGGGAATTTCTGCTCCATGTTAATCATCTCGGCAGCAGAGGAAAGCAGAGTTCGATCAACTTTTTCCGGGTAGCCTTCGTTCAAGATGAGAGCTACGATCTCTATTATCCAATGGGTTCCTTCATTTAAAAGAAATGACATTTTACAGTCATGAGGCCCCAACTGCCGCTTCAGTTACTTTAATGGCGTTATTATTGTACAAGTGCGAGATGAACGGATTTCCTTTATGGCCCGAATTCACGAAGGTGGTACAAATGAAACCATGGTTTATACCATGGACAAAAACCATGGAGCGCCAAGTGTCGCATGGAACATTTCGTTACGAAATCAGTCATTTCGTCGATAAAATGACTATTTTGTAACGAAATGACATTTTGTAACTAAATGAACATTTCGTCCACGAAATTATAATTTCGTTAACGAAACGGTCACTTTGTCAACGAAAAGACCAATTTTGTAACGAAATATTCCGTGCG
Source organism: Diadema antillarum (assembly GCF_040938485.1). Classification (NCBI taxonomy): domain Eukaryota; kingdom Metazoa; phylum Echinodermata; class Echinoidea; order Diadematoida; family Diadematidae; genus Diadema; species Diadema antillarum. The sequence continues at coordinate 312,212 of NW_027272020.1, read as the reverse complement.
ACACTTGGCGCTCCATGGTTTTCGTCCATGGTTTAAACCATGGTTTCATTCCTTCGTGAATTCGGGCCTATGTGTGCACATTGTGAACTTCTGCAGTATAAGGTTTGTGTAAACACGGTATGTATAGTCTGTGCTATGTCATAAATCTGTATATGTTTGACGTAATACATGTACATGTAATATTCATCTTCCGATATTTCTGCAGGGTCAGATATAGGCCTACCGATTCAAGCATGCATGACTATATAGAAAGGCACATAAATTCTCCAGATCGACAATGCATACAAACAATTATTGCACGCTACAAAACTCCACGCACGAACAGACAAGATACATTACTCACATTATACACACCATACATTATCATTGAACATTGCACTGAAGACCTATTCACACACACTCGAGTCATGATCTATATTGCGCTTTTTGCTCTCTTGCATATTCACACTCAGAGACCCCCCCCCCCCCAAAAAAAAACAACAACAACAAACAAACAAACAAACAAAACAAACAAACAAACAAACAAACAAAACAAAAAAACACAAAAAAAAACACGAAAAAGATATCACGGTCCAAATGATAACGGCCAACCTGTACTTGGACTTTGTATTTACTGTGACTCAAAATCATTGTCTCAAAATGTCCGACCTATATATTGCGCCTGGTATTATGGCTTGTAAAAAAAAAAAAAGTACGATTTTGCACACCGTTCATAAATATAACTCACTCCGCGAATACTGTCTAGCAATTGCAACTATTTTGGAAAAGTCGTGCTTTTAGTGCCACGCGGATCGCGATTTGAATCTCACTAATACTAGCGATAATGTTCATACACCTTTCAGAAAATAAAGCCAGTGTTTGCGTCCCGATTTAAGTAGCGACGCATATCATAATGGTGTCTATTGGTGGCTGCTTCAATGGGCCTTCTTACGCAAAAGCATGTTTCATCTGCACAGCCTTATGTCATCAGGCAGGCACACACACACACACTCACACACACACACACACACACACGCACACAAAAATATGAAAACATAACTTTTTCACATTGTATAGGCCCCTCCCCCTTCCACATTTTCCTCCGTTTTTACCTGATTTGGGGAATGTGATCACCCAGACATCGTCGGGACGGACTTCGAATGATCGAAGTCCTTCGATGCTGGATTTGAGAACGACCGAAGGGTACCATATCCCATCATGACAATGCTTAAATATAGCTTCCGGTGGACTCTGGGAACTCTGGGCAGCCATCTTAGATTCTCTGTCAAGACAAATTAGTGTTATTTCAGCGGTTATTGAGTCTTTACTATCTTGATATAGTTCTGCATGTGCAATGCGGCTGAACCTATGGGTCCAATCGGATTGTGAAGGAGATAATTACGACATTGAATTTTACTTTCAATGATGATATCATCATATTGCCTTGATAACATTCTTACGAGTATAGGCCTAAGTATATTGTGATAATCCAACCATGATTCTGCGATTCGACATGACACAACATGATGATATGATATGATATGATATATGATGATATATGATTATGATATGATATGATAATGTATGATTTGATATGATATGATAATGATATGACATTGACATGATATGATGCGAAAGAGATTGCGTTATGGCTTGATATGACGTGATAGTGCACGATGAAAGGTCACAATGAAATAATATTACGTAAATGTTCATGCGATGACAGAATTGATGCGTAATTACCAAAGTTTGTTTTTTTTCGTCAGTATCAATACAAGAGGCATATACACAATAGAAGCCAATAGGTGAAATCAAACAACAACTCGGGGCTACATGCATTTTCAAGAATTTCTGTATGGCCAGGGAGATGGTAAAGAAGCGTCTATTATAGTTATCCAACCTCCCTGTATCCCTGTATATAATGACATCAGGCTAGAAGATGCCCGATACAAGAAGCACCCATGCATTCTGCTGTCGTTAAGTGCATTTCACCTTTATTTCCCTTGCAAGAATCCATGGGTATGAAAACAACAAATGTGTCACCTCCACTTACTTCAAGGGGCTCATCCCAGCATGAGCTCCATAACCACGTGTCACGACCCAAGAGAGATAAATATCTCTATAGAGAACGTACACGAGTTATACAGCCCATCACGAGCTAGACACCAAGTAGAACAGGCCCACTACGCACTGTATGGCTAGTAGTGTAGGACCTAAAACAGGCCCATGAGCTAATCACTTTAGGAAAATAAGGCCCATGATGAGCTCGACATCAAAGGTAAAACCAAGAAGTCCACGAACTCGACACAACGTGCATTAAGACCCTTGATGTTTAGTGTCGAGATCATGGGCCTCCTTTGCCTAGTATCGAGCTCATGGACCGTATAGCTCGTGGGCCAATTATAGTTGATGTCGAACTCTTGGGCCTTGAATGTCTAGGCTCGATCGTGGGACGACGGAGCGTTTTCAAAAGTGTGTGTGTGTGTGGGGGGGGGGGCACTTCCGGGTTTCATGAGCTAACAAGCAAGTAAAAAAAGAAAGTCTTCGGCTCATCTCTCCCCTTCCACTTCAGGGTTTCTTCAGCTGACAAGTAAAAAAAAAAAAAGGTCTTCAGCGCAAAAACATAATCTTACAGCGCTCACACCTCAAGATCTCTATCTATTTCTTTTTAGTGCCACTTACGTACTTCCGGGTTAAAAAAAAAAAGTGAAGGGGCTCAAAGTGATGACACCTTATGTAGTCCTTTGTATGGTGCACAAAAAGTGTGTGTGTGTGTGTGGGGGGGGGGGGGGGGGGGGGCGAGCCCCCCTGGCCCCCCGGTTCCGCCGGCCATGATCTTGTCTTGATCGCTCCACTCATAAGTTGCAGGGTAATGTAGTGACATGATTATTTCTCGCTATAGTTATGAATATGGGGGCGCTGTGGCATAGTGGATAAGACTCCTGACTCCCGATCGGAGGACCCCGAGTTCGAATCCCGCCCAGTGCTTACGTCCTTGGACAAAATGTTTTTACCCACCATGTCCCTCGACTCGGGTGAATGAATGAGTTCCAGGCAACGCTATATAATAGGGTAATAATAATGGCAGGGCCCTCTGGTAGAGCAATGACAACACTGAAGAGGCTACCCTAGGTGAATATGTAAGACCGTACTATTATCATTATTATTAATGATTTATGATATGACAATGTGATACATTGCATACGACAAGTATTATTATATGACTGTAATTATGATAAACATCCATGATATCATGGTGCATGTGATGATGATGATGATGATGATGATGATGATGATAAGGCCGGTATGCTACGATATAAACTGATAAGGCAAAGGAATTATAACAGGATTGATTGATATAATTCATGACACGACAGAACATCATCACCATGGGTTTTCATTCGATAGATCCAAGAAACATAATCAATGATAATAGGGGAGAGAATGAGCACATATTGATATAGATATAACACTTATGAATACAATGTCAAATTGAAATTGAAATTGAAATTCAAACTATGTCGACTATACCCGGCCAGCAAGTGTACCTTGACGATAGACCCTTTTGCATACAATGTCATGCAGTCCGGTCAATACACGGCAATCGTGTAATAATGGCTGAAGTGAAGGCTTGACTTACAAGATACTGTATATACAGTAACACTGAGTGTCATACAGCAACTGATGACATACCGTGTTCGAAGGTATCCCATTGACCTATTAGTGGCATTGTGATGAGATTGAAGGTCAAGTAATAATAAAGATAGACTGGCGATATAAATGTGCAATTATTGTATACACTGATCGGGTCCATGATTATGTTAATAATAACAATAAAAGGGACATTTATAATGTCCTTTACCACTCAGTCTGGGTGATCAAAGGGCATGAACAATCTCACATACATCATAAAAGAGAGAAAGGAATAGAGAAAAGAAAGGAAGGATTCAGAAATATTGAGTCATTGACTAATCATATGCTTAATGACTTATATATAGGTGTGTTTTCAGTGCTGTCTTTAAGGGATTGTACAAATTCGGTTGAGACCTAACTTCAGATTTCTAACATTTTTTTTTTGAGCGAGATAATGAGAAACTTTTTGTGAAATATGATAGAGCATGTAATTCTAAGAGGAATTTAGCGTTTATTTGATAAAAATTGGTTTTGAAATGACTGAGTAATCAAAGAAAAAAGAGCGATCCTATAGGTGGGACCCAGCTTTTATTACGATTGCTTTGATTTACTTTGTTTTGGGTGCCTCAGCCGTACCAAAACCGATTTTCATCAAGTAAACTTTGAATTCCTCCTAGAATGGTATCTTCTTTACTATTTCATAAGTGGTTTCCTGGTATCTCGAAAAAGTTAAAAGCCAAATTCTCATCTCCACCAATACTAAACCATCCCTTTAAAAGAATTCGCTGAGGAGATAGTACGAATGTGTAAAGAAGGCTTGTTCCAAAGAGAGGATATCCTGCCGTAGTGAACGAAAGACCTGTCACCCCACATGGTTTTTGTTTTGGCAACTATGAGAGACCAGTATTACTAGAACGGAGTGATCTTGAGGGAGCGTATGCCTACTGATGAAACAGAGAAGAATTATACTGTGGGGCACATCTTTTCAAATAATGATATACAAAAAGTAACTAATAAATTGAGTGCGGTATAGAATGGGTAACCAGCGGAGTGACCCATGTACAGGAGTAATATGAGTCAATTTTGATTTAAGACTGATAATTCTTGATGCAGAGTTTTGGACTTAAAGCAGTTGTGACAGCTGACTACATGAAGCAAACCATACAGAAGGGCATTACAATACAATGTACTAACTAATGCTACAGTCACACATGGCCGGATTTCGAACCGGACCATTAGGAATTGAAACTGTATAGACCCGGTTCGAGCCGTAGAGACCCGCATTGACCCGCATCGTAACCCGTGTCAATTCCTGATGGATTCCGGGGGCTAGGATACGGCGGTGGAGAATTTGTGGTCATGTTCAAAATTTTCTCACGGATTTCAATTCCGTATTGATATCCGAATTGACCCGGTTCGAACCGCATTGACTCGCATCGACCCGCTGCAACCCGCAGCGTAAAACCGTACGAACCCTTGCCGTATACCGCATTGCCTTCATGCAACGGATGATGGCAAGGTTTACATCCGGGTCGGTACAGGTCGAAGCGGGGTTGACACGGGTCGATAGGGGTCGAAAAAGATTCAGTTAAGGATTTAAAGTGAATTTTTATAAGGATCGATACGCGTCAATACGGGTCTCTGATAATGGACCCGGTTCGAAATCCGGCGGTGTGTGACAGTAGCATGAATTACCCTCCATTCCGGGACTAATCCGGCTCATTTTCACCCGGATCAAATCCGTTTTGTGACCCGGCCGTGTGTGACTGTTAATATTACGTTCAAAACATACAGGGTACCTATTAGGGCTCACACGGGTAAATAATTCCCCATAGAGACGTGTGTTAAAATTCAAATTTCAAAAAATTATGTAAAATAGCTGGAAGAAATGAGGTGTTTCATCTTCACTAACCTGGATAAGTGAGATATATACTTTCATCCATCAATTTCCAGGGTGGGTTCTTCTGCTCTAATTCTGTCCACGGGTCCGCAAAGCCAGACTACGAGTTCTTGTCACTCAAAAATCACCTATTTTCCGTACACGTACCCAATGAAATATAGTCCCCTCAAATTCCATCAGAGAAGCTTTCATCTTCCAACCAAAATGCAGTTTGTAGAGGAATTCATACTCAATGTCTACAGCTATTCAGTTTTTTGCCAAACTACATCATTGATTTTTCATTATTTTTTTCTTCATTTATTTTGGTATCTTTGGTACGAATTTGTGAAGGGGTCTGGGACAGTCCATTTTATTTACAGGTGTGAGCCCTATAACGGAGCTGATATCGGACAGAATTACAGATGTTGCTTATCTGAGCCCACATGGACATATAGAAGAATTGAAAATCATCTCAAGATTTCTAGGTATTGGCAAGTGATCAATCTCAATAGATTTGACTTGCACTTTCTGCAATTGTGACTTTGGACCAATTAATAACAACTTTGCAGACTTTGTGATGTAAGGAGCGAGAGCTCCGCCATCAACGTTTATCATTGACACATCGTTGGAGCCGAGTCGTTACAAAGTTGAAGGGGAAATCCAGTCCAAATATTAGTTAGGCTCTAAAAAAAGTAAAATCTTATGAGTTTAGTGGTAAAGATTTGATTGAAATCAGATGAAAAACAAAGAAGTTATGACATTTGAAGTTTTGATAATTTCTGCAAAGCAGTTCTTCAAGACAGTGGAAATGAGTATGCAAATTAGTGAGCTAACCGTATGTCATAACCTCACAATTTTCCATAGATCGTGTGCAAAATAATCATGATAATGACGAAAATTGAATGTTTCTGTCATTGAAGTCTTATATGCTATTCCTTTTTGAATAACTTCCAGTTAGATATACCAGGATTTGAGCTTCCGGCATAGTTGCGTTTGAATGTAAAACTGGAACTTTCAAAATCTTGTGTATATACAAACTATATGGCAAGTTGTTAGGGGATGACGTGCTCACTTTGCATTTGCATATTCATTATTGACCGTTCAAGAACTGTTTCCCGAAAAATTAGCGAAACTTCAAAATGTCATAACTTTCTTGTTTTTTACCCAATTTCTACCAAAATTTTATCTTAATTTTAATTTGAACTCACAATATTTTACCTTTTTCCATCAGGCTAATTTATATTTGGACTGGATTTCCCCTTTAAAAAGTTCTGATTTGAGAGATTAAAGGAGATGTTTAAAACTGAACTTACGGCAAAGTCATTCCATCATTCAAGTCAATGTTCCTTCCTATTATAGTAAAGGGTATTGTTAGGCGAACTACTGATTATATAAACACACACGCACATTCACTCACACACACTCACACACACGCACACACACAATTTATATATATATATATATATATATATATATATATATATTCCACTCCATGACAGCTAGTTTGTGAAGGCTACGATGGCGTCTTGGTGAAAAACTGCATCTGGCCGTTGATGATAACGATCATACAGACACAGTCTTGTGTATGCATGTTCATAGGTATATGAGTTGGCAAGGGGATTTTTAATTCCTCTTTCTCTTTGAATCCGACTACAATATTGGTCTCGAAAGAGAGAGAGAGAGAGGGGGGGGGGGGATGAAGAAATAGAGAAGGCAAGAATTTGAAATGTTTATATCGCTTAATACAAGTATAAAGTGTGTGCTTTGTGTTTAGAGGAATGAGCAACAAAATCATTGTTGAATCACCAGTTGCTAATAGAGATCATACAAAATGACTGTGTGAATGCTGAGCCAAATAGTGTGAGTCAGTAATTAAATGGTGTACATTAACTTGTCAAGACATAAAATATGTAATTAGTTGCTCGACTGAAGACATTTCCATCGGTTCTACAAGTTGCATAATGTAGAACAATGTATAGGACTGGGTTAAAGACGGAATGAACAAACATAATTTTCTATGTCAATTTTTATTAATGCGTTGTTTATCAATATGAGCATGATGCAAAGTTTAAAATCATATTCAAGCTCCTATATACATGAACATGTATTTCTTCACCTATACTATGGGACAGCTGGGTAATAATCAGACACTTTCCCTTTCAAATGCTTTGAACAGATATACCCATCAAGTTTTGTCCCTTCTTCTACCAAACATTTACCTAATACAGCTCGTCCGATGTTATTGCCACAATTTGCAGTTGTTCCTTGGTTTGTTGCTTTTGTGGGCTAAAACATTGTGACTCATATAATTATTCTATGATGCATGCCCAGTTGATAAATGACGGATATAAAAGAGAGCAGAAGATTTTTCTTCTTTCATTTGATGAAATTTTTATTTTGCGTGTATACCATATACATGTACAATATACATGTATGTACAAAATGGCAGTAGAGATCTGTTCATGTTTTAAGTTGTACATTGTTATCCATTGTAAGGATATATAGCTTCATTAAATTTGGTCAGAATAATATGTTTACCTAATTTCGAATTTGCCCCACAGGGCATTAACAAAAAACAAATATATATATATATATATATATATATATATATATATATATATATATATTACAAATTGGGTATACTATGGGCAAATTTTCTTTACATTTTTCTCAAGCAAGCACCCCCCCCCCCCATTATTTTACTTGCCCCTTAGTGAATAAAGTTGCTCCAGGCAAGCAGACCTCAATGTATATGATCGTTAGCTCCCTGCCCTTAATTTGATTAATTCATCTCCACTTCAAATTACTGTGTTGATATACAAAGTTTACGTAAGGAAGCATCGTATCCAGTAATATGATGGTGGCGGAATGAGCAGCATAAAAGAGAGGTATATTAAAAACTATCCATGGATTAACTGTATAAATGAATTATGATTTTGTGATTGAATCAAGATAACAAAAATGCAATAAAATACACAAGAATCACGGAATTCATGACGACAACGAAGAGAAAAAGAAGAAACTCCACATCAGGGTATATTCATCAAATTTTATCTTAATTGTACTAAAAAGGTGCTACATGCACTACATTGTATAGTGTATTCATATTTTGAATTGTCTAACGAACTTAAAGGTCTTAAGAAAAAATTTCAAAATATTCAACAAAACTAAACGGGGTCATCCCACGAGCTCAACACCTACGAGTCATATGGCCCACGAGTTAGACACAGAAAATATCTAAAGATCCATGAGTCATAAGGGGTAGTGGACTAGAGCTCGTGGTCCGTGTTCACTTATATACTGTGAAGTTCGTTGGGCTGCATAACTCGTGGGTTGCACAAACTCGTGGGCTGTATGACTCATGGACAGCATGACTTGTGGGCTGTATGGCTCTTGGGCTGTATGACTCGTGCTATCGAGCTCGTAATTTGTACCCATATGAACCTTTTTGTTAAAATTCAAACGACTGCATATTACTAATGATACACAAGCTTGTATGCGCTTTACCACATCCAGGTATGAGAGTCACAATCCAAGTCACAATCACAATAGTAATAAAAAGAACAAATGTGATATCATCGTCTCATCTACATCACTGGAATCCCATTAGTTTATACATACAAATCTTTGCAGTACATTTTCTATTATTAGGAACTGCCAACTTTATTTTTACATAACCTCCGAGCTGAGATTTTGAAACAAATTTTGGGCAGTGTGTTTCACAGCTAGTACAATGTGACTAAGTGCAGTAAGGTGACATTAATGTAACCCATTATGCCCTAAACAGGGAAAGTTCTGTACAAACTTTATTTCGTTTTTGATCCCCCCCCCCCCTGACTGGACTTGGACACGGGTGTTCCATTTCATTCGAAGGATATGTTGAAGTTCGTCCCCGCCATTTCTTTCTGATACCATTTATCGAAGATCTCATTTTGTGCCACAGTGAAGCGAGTTTTCCACTGCCCGATCTTACCTGTGACAAAATGCAACAGCAACACAATGGAAAGAAATTACTCGAGTTATTATCTAACGATAAGAACCAATCAGAATGTTATCACAATAAAGAAAATTACCTTCATGTTTATTTTAAGTGAGAGAACAATTCTAAAGACGCTGAAAGCCGTAAAATAATTGGATAATGATAGAAAATTTGTACAATAATGCTTAGATATCTCCCCTTCTACATAATAATTATCTTTATAGAGTAATAGTAGAAGTCAAAATTACATAAGTAAAAAGAGCAAATATCACACATGCGTGGTTTTAATTTCGTAATCATGCGAGTTCGATACAACTTCACAAAATATTCACATTCAAGATAAAAATGAATTGAACTTCATTCACACTTTCGGTATATAGGACTACGATCTATGAGGCAAATAGCAAGAGCATGCTTTAAAAAAAACGAAAAAAAATACAACAAAACTTCAATCTGAGATTTTGAAACATTGGATTGGATACATGATACTTACCTTTGTTGAGAAACGAATTCACACCTGGGCCACGAGTGAGATTTTCTCGCCCAGACTCCTTGAGTTTGTTATACGTCTTCTTCATTTGAGACAGCGTGCTGTTCATCACAACTCGTTCGAGAACTTCGTCCGATAGAGGGTGCCCAATGTGTTCGGCGATTTTCCTCATACCTGTCATTGGATCCTATTCAACATCAAAAGAAAAAAAAGAAAAAAATAAGTAGTTGTATTGCTATTTAATTATGTACACCAAAATCAGATGAAACAACAAAGTGCTTCAGGATGTCATGGGGTGTCCCATATCGCACAAGCTTGGCTTTTTAGTGGGACCCTCCATTTCCATTCCCATTAGTGTAATATGCATATGTATATACCTTATAAATGCAATTATGTTATTATTCATGATCACATGCATTTTGTTAATGTACGTTTTTGAAATTGCTACAAATTTGTTCTGTTAATGCATTGTATATAATTTTCCCTGTTTATTTAATGGAAATGAAAATAAAGTCGAATTAAATCGAATTGAATTGAGTTCCGGGCCAGTTCAAAGTTACCCTGAATAGAAATAGAACAACTTTGCAAGAAAAACAGTGCAAATCGTAATCAAAATCTCTTTTTTAATCAAATTTTTCTTGAATTGTCCAAACGCTATCATAAGTATAGACGCCGCCGTCTCAAATCCTCACATCTGATTGACCTTTGTATTGAAGTCATTCTGCCAGGATAACACAATGTCTTACAATTTTGTAGCTGAATAGCTGAATTTTCCTTAGTTTTTGTTCACGACCACTACAAAATTGTGAGGTGATCATGGTATCGGCTCACTCATTTCCTTATTCATAGTGACCGTCAAAGAACTTTTAGTGAAAACTCGAATAACTTCACAGTTTCATAACTTCGCTTATTGTCATCCGATTTCTATCAAATTGCGCTCGATCTTTCTTTCATACATAACTTTCAACTGATCCGGAATTTCCCTTTAACACAGGCCGACAAGGGTGGCATGGTGTCTTTGTTAGGTCCCTATAGATACACCCGAAATCCCATCGCCTGACCCGACGCATGTAAGATTTGGGTACCAGGAATCGCTGGGGTAACCATAGTAACAGTTGTGGCTAATGGATCCTCAAGAGGACATCTTGTTATACCCTATGAGAATATGAGTGAATTGGACCAAATAAGTGTATCATCATTACGCTCGTAAACCGTGAGAGACCACCGCGAGCAATCTCTATTGACAGGGTTAGGTTTTTCCATCATACCTACTTCCCTTTGTTGATGGCGAATATGATGGCAGTTCGGATTTATGAGTGATGTTCGTTATTCCGAAAGTTTGTTTCTCCAAAATGAAATAAGGTTTGCTTATCTGCAAATGAAAAAAAGTTTCGCTATTCCGAAGGTAATTGAGTATATGAATATAAGAACGACCCAAGTCCATGGAAGATCATTTCGAGTAAACTAAAAAAAACTTCATATCTTTTTTATTTGTCCAATAATATTCTATTTAACTGTGATGGGAAGGCAACATTGTATATACAAATTAGAACATACATTATTATGACAATTAACATTTACATTAATTGTGGAGAGGCCATTTTGTGTGGTGGACTTGGGTCGTTCTTTGATTCATATGGACTTGGGTCGTTCTTTGATTCATATACATGATATTCTGCTATAGAGATGGGAGAAGGATGAGAGAGGGCGCTATTATATGAATGTAAGAATGACCCAAGTCCTTCATTCTTACATTAATATAAGATTTAACTCATTCATTTCAGGCACTTCCGGGGGTAATTAGTATTTATCATTTACACACAAGATGAGTCCATGCATAAGCTACAATTTCCCATGTCAAACTAAATTTGGCCAAAAATTGGACTTGGGTCGTTCTTATATTCATATACTCAATTGTTATTCCACAACACAAAGATTCTATTCCTAGAAGTTCGTTGATCCGAAAATGTAATAAGGTCCGTTATTCCGAAGGTTTCATAAAGGTTATATTATTCCGAAAGTTCGTAAATTTGAAAACGAAATAAGATTTGATACTCCGAAAGTCCATTAATCCCAAAATCCGCAAAATGAAATAAGGTTCGTTATTCCGAATAGTGAATAATATGTGGCGAAGACGGGAGGGGGGGGGGGGCATGGTTTCTTTGGAGTACTGGTAGGGTGAAAGGGGCTGATCTGTCAGTGTCTGTTATTATTATAACCAGGGGAGATCGCACTATCATTTCAAAGGTGATGATCGCTTCACGCATGCAGCATGCGTCATATATTTTTTTTTCTGCCTTTGAATGTCCTCTTATTTCTACGTCATGGCGTTTCCTGTTGTTGATGATGTGGGGAGGGGGAGGTGGGTAGGGTTCCATATTACAAAGAAGAAGGAGAAAATACTTCTTTGTTTCATGAAAATAACAGTTGTACAGATTACCATCATATTCCAGCTTGTTAAAAAGTATAATGTGTATCGTGTGTGTTTTTGTATGTGTCTGTAAATGTCTGTGCTTGTATGTATGTGGGTGTGGATGTGTGTGTTTTCATTAAATTTTCATTGCGTGCTACCCTAGGTTTTTTTTTTTTTAAATCAAACTTTTGTCACTGATAGTTTTTTCGGAATTTCGAATCTTATTCATTTTCGGATTAACGAAGTTTCGGAATAACGAATTTCATTTTCATATTAACGAACTTAACTTTATTTTCGGATAAACAAACCTTTGGAATAACGACCCGGAATCGCGAACATTCGGAATAATAAATTGTAGGAATATAGAACCCTATTTCAATTACAGAATTAAGAACCTTTGGAATAATGATCTTTCAAAATAACAAACCTTCGAAATAAAGAACATTCCGAATACCGAATATTTCATTTTCGGAATCACGAACATTCGGAATAGGCACTAATGAACTTTTGGAATAATGAACCTTCGGAATAACGAACTGTAACCGGATTTCTATCACGCCTATTGTTTGATGGATGTGCCCCATACGCGACTTAAGTTTTTCTCCTTACCCTCAGGACCTCCTCGTACTGTACGATTAGAAGATTCTTCTCTCTCTGGTTATCCACGGCCTGTTTGACGTGTGCAGGCCATGATCCCCAGTGCATTTCTGTGACAGAAAAAAAAGAGAATTAAATTATAAGCAGTGAAAGTATGAGGAATCTTTTATAGATAGGATAGAGAAAAGGCGTACAAAAAATTCCTTAAGGAAGGGAAAATGATATTAAAAATATATTTATTGACATTAATAAATACATATGACCTAAAATGTTCCATGACATGGTTTCTTTTTTTTAAAGACATTATTCGTGCATAAACTTGTTATTGTACTTGAAAAAAAAATGCCCTTATCAGACGAATGAAAGACAAATCGACAACTTGTACCGCTTTGAATCATGTTCTCTTTTTCTTTTCTTTTTTAGATGATGGAAACAAATAAACTATTGAATCGAAATTGAAATACATCTCTGCTTGCGTAATATTATGATAACTACGTTAATTTTGTAACTAAAAAAAGATAAGAAGGAAGAAATAACACAAGGGGAAAAGACCTACTCCCTTGCAGGAACTGCTGGAAGCTATCCTCCCATTTGAACTTCACAATCTCAGAAGCCGACACAAAGTTAAACCATGACGTGGTGACATCCTTCGGATTACGGACACAGTAGATCGCCTGCAGGAAAGAGAGCAACAGAACAGGAATTTTAAAGAAGGGAAATAACAAATGAATACATCTGGACACAAAGCGTACACGCGATAGCATTCACGGGATTGGGTTTCGACATATAGGCCTTTCAACATAAAAGATTGAACGACAAAACCTCTGAAATACCAAGTAAACCGAATAGACTCACCGTATTTAACGAAATAGCTATCGATGTGTTATCTAGATAAGAGAGGTGAATATGTGGCAATTCCCAAAATATATTATCTATGGTGATATCAATTGGTATTGTATATTATCCAACCAAGGAGGTCCAACGGATAAGGTCACAACTTTCTTTGAACCCATATGTTTGATGCCACCACTTACAATGACTCACAGAATAGATGTTTGAAGCATACGCCAAACTAGATCTGCCTCATTTAGAAGACAAGTTATTAATGTCTTTTTGCACAATGACCAGTCATTCTCTAAGGAAGAGGGGGATGATGATATATGTAATTACATGTACTTTCACATCACATGAAAATAAAAGATGAAGGAGTATGATACATGTACTATGTACACAGGGAGTGACAATGCCCACATAAAAATTTTCGCAAAGAATAATAAAATAGTGATCGAAATTATCTGGTCTGGAAATGTCATTGCAGTAATCTAATGTATAGTTATAATGGACCGGTATGGTATAACTCCAACTCTTGAACCTTGAACCTCATTTTATTTATCGAACCAACCTTTGCTTTCTTCAGCATGTCGCGGGGCATACGATTCAGTTGGAGATGTGTGAGAATCACCCTCGGCGAGGGCGCTTTATCGATCACGTCCAAGAACGGCGACATGTCCAACTGGACCTTGCCCACGTCTTCGATCTTCGTCGGGAATTTCTGCTCCATGTTAATCATCTCGGCAGCAGAGGAAAGCAGAGTTCGATCAACTTTTTCTGGGTAGCCGTCGTTCAAGATGAGAGATACGATTTCTGTCATCCAGTGTGTTCCTTCGTAGAAAAAATGACATTTTAATACAGCCATCGTTTTATCAGATTCGGAATCACGTCATTATTATCGTCTAATAATTCTTCTATGACGTAGCAATCGTATCCGCACAAACACATTCACGTATGCGTATGAATAGACACTATCGGGGTCCTAGAGGTAAACATTATCCTTCCCAGTTTGTTCCCGGCACACACACACACACACACACACACACACACACACACAATAGTCATGCACACGCAAACACACTTTTTTGTTTTGTGATATTCTGTATTTGAATTTCATTCAATATCACGTTCATGTTAACAATGAAATTGATATGAACAACGACAATAACAACAACAACAACAACAAAAAGGCAGCTGTACTCTTCTCTCTTGTGCTGCTAAATCATTTTTTTTGGCCAACACACAGTACAATATGTATATATTTTTTTAAAATCATTAATATCATGTTTTAAATGACATGAAATTCTGAATAACTCTCAGAAAAAGCTTTCTTCATTAACCTGATCAAACCGATATACTGCCTTATCATCCGGATCAAGCCAATATACTGCCTTATTATCCACACACACACACACACACACAAATTGTGCCGCAAAATCACCTTTTTTAACATACACACATTCACACACCCACACGAACACACACATGCGAGAACATTTTTATACTAGTATCACATAAAGCGTATAAAGAAGCCTCTCCCCTCCCCCATTTCCCTCCATTTTTACCTGATTTCGGGAACGTGATAATCCAGACATCGTCGGGACGGACTTCGAATGATCGAAGTGCTTCGATGCTGGACTTGACAACGACTGTCGGGTACCATATCCCATCATGACAATATTGAAACATAGCTTCCGGTGGACTCTCCGAACTCTGGGCAGCCATATTAATCTCTGTCAGGACAAATCAGTGTTAATATTATGCAGTTATTGAGTCTGCCTACTAATAAAATTTCATGCTGTGGTTAAGTCGATGGCGCCAATCGGAGTGTGAATGAAACAAAATAATAATGACATTAGATTCTACTGATAATGTCAACATGTAGACCCTTTGCTTCGATAACATTCGTGCGAAAAAAAAAGGAAAAACGAAGAAAAAAAAGAGAGAAAGTGAACCCTTTTATTTTTTCAAGTTCAGATTTTTCATACAAGACTGCGATATACAATTGAATGAAATATAGGATATGTTATCCTCTTTCCTGTTCAACCCCCGAATTATCCCACACATCTTTCTCTTCCAAGGTGCAAAAAAACAACAACAACAAAAAACAAAAAAACAAACAATGAGCAATAATGCCCTAATCAGTATATGCCTATGCATCAGGTCCTTAGCAACAATGGAATCAGGAGATAGAATTTACACGATGGCGTTGTATTTGAATGAGAGAGAGAGAGAGAAAAAAAGTAAATTAAACTGTACGATTGGATTTTCAATCTGTCTTTCCAGAAAGTGGGAAATAGTTGGAGCTTCTACCGGGTCCAAATTTTAATGGATCTTAGTTCAGATTTTTCATACATGTACGGGTGTGATCACATGAAGGCGTTAAGTTCCTCTTTGTGTTGCCCTCACCAATTTTGTTTCCCAATGAAATTTCCTTTTTATTGATGTGCATTTCATTATTCTATAGCAGTGTGGTATGAAATTTCTGAACTTGAAAAAAATGTTCACTTTCTTTCTTTGCTGAGTGCATTTAAACACACTAAGATGTGAAGCGTTCGCCCATGCAAGTACGCTCCGTTCAGATGTTGGTTCTGATATGTATTTCCGTAAGCTGCAGCATTTCGTTGTAACGGATCACATTTCTTTTTTTTTTCCAACGGCGTTCTAAAATGACTTGTTACAACGAAAACTCCGCTATAACCGTGACTGTTGTAACAATTTTTTGTTACCATATAGAGTAATTTTTATACCATATATAGATAATTTTTGGAACCTGTAGTTTGACTTAGTTATAACTATACTATACCAAGATGACTATAGATTCGTTATAACCGTGTTCGTTGAAAGCGGAGAGCACTGAATTTCTTACCATATAAGGTCTATATATTCATCGAAATTAAAATCAACCACTGGTGAACCCTCCCAGTTTTCCTAGAGACAATTATTCTACCATGCACGGATCTCACGATTTGTTTGTTTTTTTTTCAAATCAATGGCTTCATATCAAAACAATGTCATATGAGTAAAGAACGAAATCAATAACGGTAACTTCGATCAGATTGATAACAGGCACATGGCACATAAGTTCAGTTGTATAGTCAACAGCGTAGGCCGACTGCATATTCAACACGTTCACATAAAATCATGCTTTGTATCAGCTTGTGCCACTGTTTTAATGCTATCTGCACATTATTACCATACAAAGTAAACAACCAAATCTTGGTTCATATAGGTCTTAACCCTTGCCTTTGAAGCAATCTCAATATAAATGGAGATACGTGCATATAGTATCGGGAATGGAGTCCCTCTGTTCTGAAGGCAGACTCATTACCGAATGAACTGAATCACTAACCATTTTTGAGAGCACGAGCCAGACATCAAGCAAAACAGGCCCACTATTACAGTTGAACGCCAAGTAAAACAGCCCCTTATGAGCTAGACACCATGGGTAAAAATATGCAGGCTCATGAGTTCTACACTACAGGGAAAAAAGGCTCAAGAGCTATAACACAACGTATTATACAGGCCTATACATTAAAGACATTTAGACCTACTTACCATTTGCAGATGAAAATTAAAAACCCAACATTAGTGCTTCAAAGTAGTTCTAAAATATGAGTTAGGGATAGAAACAACCAATGTAAAAATTTTAAATAGTATAATCAATGTTATAAGTATGGTTAGACATATATAGGCCTACAAAATGTGAGCAATCGTGTTTCCAGACTAAACCGTCTGCAGTTACGGTTCACTGAGAAAAATAGTGATATATCCTTTGTATTTAAGGTTTTATTGCAAAATTCTGTATGGTAGGATTTTTTATGATGCAACTGACTTACACATATATATCAAATGTGATTTCTTGTACATTTTTTAAAATCACTGCTACCAATGGTAAACAGGACCTTATAAGCACCGTGATGTAATTTTGAGCTTGTGGGCCTTTTTTATTTTTGCCGAGTGTCGAGCTCATGAACCTTACAGATCTTGGGTCTTTTTCAGTTGATCATTAGGTGTCTATGTGTAGCGCCTGTTTATAGTGTGACTCATGCTCGTGGGCAGTGTGACTCGTAAATGTTGAGCTCGCGACGTGCATCTGATACAACATATAAAACATGCTACAGTTTTCTTGATTGCTATACACTCATATACCACTGCATACAGTGAACGGAATACAGTGACATGATTAATTATATTATGATATCTACATGGGGTTTCCAGCCCAATTTCATCAGATTTGCATTCGATTTAGCGATGTGATCATTTAAGCACGTTCAGCTTAAAATTACACGCGAAAAATCCATTTACAACATTTGGGCAATGCTTTTTTTTCAGTTGCTTATATATGTTCTTTGCAGTAACTCATCTGTTTGAATGCAAACCAAAATGTACGCTGAAATGGGACCTTTGACTTTATATATAGTGAAATTAATTTTCTCATTTTCTCCGACAAACCGTTATCCGAAGCAACAACTTTCATACGCATACATGCATGCATTATATTCATTTATGCATGACTTAAATGGCTGCTGCTTGAGAATCAGATTACATAATACATGTATCTTGAATATGGACAGAACTGTAGTAGCTGAAGCATTATTTTGATAACCAGCAAGTTTACTGTCGATATAAGCCGAAAAAACAAACAAACAAATGCTCTTGCCATGCACACGGCTATGGGTTGAGCAACGTATAATCTGGATACGAGGAAGGTAAAAAATCGACCATGACTGAGAGGGTTAAAAAATGTATACCATATGAATCTGGACGTGTAAAAAAAAAAGAGAGAGATATGACCATTTCGTAAATGTTAGTTCCATATTGATTATTAATGATAACAAAGAAAGTGGAATTGAAAAAAAAAATAGAAAGAAGAGAACTACATAAAGTGTGATTGAAATTAACTGATTAAATCAAACTTTGAAATAAAGAAGGAATTATCAAATCAAATATTTCAACAGTTAAAAATTGAAAACTTGACGTTTTATGAGGCATGAAGTAATATATAAAAGAACTTGTTTATGGTGACTGAATTTGCATGTTTAAAGTTCCGAGTTGTTATATACAATCACTAGTGAAATAAGTATACAAATTAAAATTTGTACTCGGGATGAAATTGAACGTCTGTCCAGCTGGAGCGGAATTCGACACCAACTTTACGTCCTCAAATTGAATAAATTTTTCTCAAAACTGAACGAAATATAATCTGAAAGGAATGACATGAAACGAATGAATGATAAAAGAATAAAAATGAACCGAGAGAGCAGTCGAGCGTTGCTTCAATATGAACACCTTCAAATTGCTTTCAAATCGCTTGAATTTGAACTCCTTCTCCTCATTCGAATGCAAATCTGATGAAATTGGGCGGGGAAAAACGTCTAGTTACATGATATGATGTGACAATGACTATCTATTGTGACACATTATTTTTCAGGATGTGATTATGATTACAATAAAAGTGTATGTGATTCTAATGATAAGATATGGCAAGATGATAAGGTAAAAAGTTACGACATCCCTAAATACACGACATAACACTATATATTGAACATCATCACCATTGCATACCATCATCATTACAATATAGATACTATCCGCGAAACATAGATAAGGAAGAGAATGTGCACATTATTATCATTATTATTAACATAATAGGTTAAACAATAATGAGTGATATCTACTTTTAATAGTTATATACTCGGACAGCAAATTTACCTTGCCAAGTATAGGCTCTTTTGCGTGCATGCAGTCAAGTCAATACGACAATCGTGTAAGAACAGCTGAACAGAATGCTTGATTGGCCGTTGATTGGCAAGACCAAATGAGTGTTTGCATGCACCATGTGCACGTACGTATGCAGTAATTACACTGTTGCACACCGGCTGATAAGGTATCCGTGTTCAAATGCATCCCATAGGTATATTAAATGGTATATAATACGATGTGTATGCTACGTGTATAATATCAAAGGTCAGGATGAAAAAAAAACTAATGATAACAGTTTGCAGTTATTGTATGCATTGTTGGGTCAATAATAAATTGCAGCAAATATGGAGGAATGGTCGATGTGTGAGCGATCTCGTGAGCCACAAGACAGTAAGACCTGTCTGTTCTCCATTTTGTTAGACTTTGATAGAGTAATCATAACGTAAAAGTTACAGAATAAAAAAAGTTTCACCAAAATCTGTCAAACAATATAGAGGTACATTCGGTCTAATCACATTAGATCACATAGATCATTATGTGGCGTCAAAATGATTTCGTGGAAACGGTGATCAAAGTGTTACACAACTAAACAGTTTCTTTTATTACTGGTTTGTAGAGGACTATGACAAATAGACGTACCATTAACACCATGATGATCAGCTCGATGATATTTTTAAAGTTTATGTTTGGACATAGAGCAAGTTCACATCCTTACAATAAAGGCAAACCTATAGCTTTCAATTATATTGCATACTGCAATTTTATAATGATATTTTAGAGCGAAGGATATCATTCTTCTTCATTCATCTTAAATCATTGGTATAAATAGGATAAAGAAGGTCTATATACACTCGAAGATCAAATACTGTCTCAATGCGTTTTGAAGCAGTTAGTGTTGATTTCTCCTGAACAAGATATTCTATCGATATTTTTATCCAAATCAAATAGCTCTTCTTCATTATACGAGTTATCATCATTAGACACCTGTTTTAATGTTCTCTTTGATCCCCCCCAAAAAAAAGAAAAAGAAAAAGAAGAAGTCTATGAACTTGACACAATACATTTCCTATCAACACTTTATCTTCTCACTCAAGAGAATATATTTCCATTCATTTCATTCGTTTGTTCGTTGATTTAGTTTTCCATTTCCAGCAGAAACAGTAGGTCTAAATATTTTACAGAAGTTGAATTACATCACAATGCATAATAAAGGAATTTATAAATTTGCAAAATAGGGAAACTATCATTCCGGAAATGCTGGAAAATTCTTACTATTTAATGGGTAATTTCCAGCATTATACCATGCGACGTCCAGCTAGGCCAGTTAAGGCCTACTAACGTTTAATACAATGTTTCTGTACACACAGATGACTTGACAAGCAAGGTCTATTTTTGCCTTATCTCAGACCGGCATCTTTGTTCATAATTGCACAGGCTTACTAAATATTACCGAATTATGCGGCATTCACATCGGCTATCTTTTTAAGGGGATTATTGCTAAAATACATAGGCCCTATATAATATCATATCAGTCCTCACAGTCTCGCCTATATACACAAGATGTTGAATGTTCACAAACGCCATATCGTTCACACAGTTCAGCCCAAGAAGAGCCTTGATCAAAGACTAGGTTTCAGCTTGCACGAACATGTCGTGTTCATAGATTTCTATTCTATACTGGATAGGTTAATATGTCGAGCCAAAGCTGATGTTAGAAGACAAACGCCATATTGCTTGAACACTTGAATCGGAAGGGCAGCGGCACATACCGCGGTGTATATGTTTGATTTTGATGGGATTATTACGACCGTCTGTCTGTCTTTCAAGCACTTTCTTATCCATCTCGCGATTTCATCAATTATTCCAAAAATTTACCTTCATTTGATATCTACAAGCGTCTGTTTTTTTTTTTTGCTTATCATGTCGATTGACTATTCATAGCGGTTATGTATTATTTGTCTCCCCATCTGCCAACTCATCTCCCTTTTTATTATCCTTCCATGCATGGTATCACTCGATGTAGTTTTCTCCTGTCAATCAGTCATTTGAATAATTTATCAATTAATCAACATAATGAGAGGTTATGACGTCATGTGTGGACAACAGTAAAGGGAATACCGCAAATAATCACTGTTTCAATCATGCACACTACATCTTGATGCTGAATCAAGAGGCTATAGGTTTAGAGGGTAGTAATCATTTCCCCTGCTTTATATGAAAGTGGTTAATAAATTGCTCTTTCATTATGCTAGAAAAGTGAAAACACGTTTTATTTTCTTTCTTTACAATTGTTGTCCCCACATGATGTCATAAACTCAAGTAGTCTCCTCATCCGGCGATTCCAACACCAAAAATTAATTGAGAGAAATTCATAACTTTTGCATCGATTGTCCAATTTCCTCAACTTTCACTGATGTGTTCTACTAATTGCTGCTTTCACTTCACCCACATTTCTCTTTGGGTTTTGGTTTATCCTTTTAAGTGGCTTTCTATAAGTGGCTCTAAACCAGATCGAAACTACGGTAATTTGTGGGCTGTCATAGGGGCATAGACCGTTACATGCATGATATAGTAACTGAACCAAGCATAAACTAAACTATAAAACTAATCGAAACTAAACTATAAGGTAAGATAAACTAGATCTGTATAGTAGGTCTAATAAACTACAAAACTGAATTCTTTGATTTTGCTTCATATATCTGTTTTTAGTTTCATTAAGTCATTATTCGTTCTTTTATGTGTTTTTTGAGGGTCCCATACCCTACAAGCTTTGTTTTTTAGTGAGACCCTCCATTTCCATTCCAATCCATGTATGGTATGTGGATACCTTAAAAAATTATTTATCTTGTTACTTGTGATCACATGTATTTTGTTAATTTACATTTTTGAAATTATTACAAATATGTTATGTTAATGAATTGTACATAAAAATAAATTTGAACTACACAAGTAATAAAAATTCACCTCAAGTAAACTAAACTGAAGTTGCTGGACTCATTCACACTCGACTGCAGACTAAACTAAACAAAACTAAAGTAAAGTGAGATAAAGTAAAATAAAAAGTAAATAAATTAAAGTGAAGTGAAGTGAAGTGAAGTAAATAAAACTAAACGAAATCAAACTAACCCCCCCCCCCCCCAAAAAAAAAAAAAAAAAAAAAAAAAAAAATCAAACTTTAAACCGTAACATCGTGTCACATAAATCCATCCTTTTTCCCCGGCCCCGCATGTCAGCAAACACCCACGCGGTCCTTCCATGCTAATCAGCAAGTCTATGGGTCAGTGGCAAGTGCAGTGACAGCCATGTGGTTCAACTGTGCCTATCGTGAGTGTGTGTGTGTGTGTGGAGTCCGAGAAAGAGCGCTGCATCATATCAGTGCTCAGCTCACTGCACTAGCTCACTGTACTCAGGAGCGCCGCCGCGGGTTCAAGCTGCGGTACGGTACGTCCCCGGATTGCGGAGCGGCTATTCTAGCAAGTTGACTCTTCCTCCGCGCTTTCTGCTCGGGCTTGGAGCGAGGAACGAAAGTTGAGCTTAGAATCAGAATATAAAGTTGACAGCAGGAAAAAAGCATCAGCCACCTCGAACAGGTAGGGGTATATACTGTACGTATCCTTCAGTACTTATGTCACTAGCTGCAAGGATTTAGGGGAAAGTTCAAGTAAATTACGATCAACAGTCGTTAAATAGGCCTGTAACACGTTAGTGTTAGTCTACTGCAACGGAGTACATGCCTGGTCGAGTTGAAGGAATGAATGGGATTGTGGCCTGTGCTCCTACTCCAGCACGTATACATACAGCACAATGTAGCCTCGGTACTGTACGGTACCACCACTACCAGTGGTAGGGTTGCCGGACACTTTTCAAAACACAATCTTTTTACAGAAATGATACCTTACCTGTGTACACAACAGCGTTCCAACTGCCGAAATTCGTCTTTTTCACGGTAAAATTTCCCCAAAAGCGTAAATTTCCGAGTTAAACTGACACCAGTTTGGTTCAAAATGATTGGAATATTAATTAGATTTCGCGCGTGCTACGTGCTCGAGATCGGTGTTCAGATTTGGCCAATTCACGTGACTTTTGGGCGGAGCTATGTCAGGTAATGATCTTGATCGAAGTCGTTTGTTTACTTTTCTGCAATACTAATTAAGATTAGTTGACATAGTTCGGTACCTACAGTTCACTCCTCATTGTAACCAAGTATTCCAGATCGGCAATTTTCTTCTTTTATACCGACCTTTCTCGTAAACTTATAGCCCATACCGGTGGATGTGAAAATTAATCTTCATTTCGTAGTAGTAACCCAACTGCGAGTCAAACGTGAAGCATGTTCCGGCTGCAGATGTGTGTTGTACACTGTTGAGCGATAGGACTTGGTGATTCGTAAGTGGTGGCTTTGCCCCTAAATTTCAACTTAAAAATGAAAAGCAATTTCAATTTGAATAAGTGCAGATGTTGTTTAGTCGTTGCCGTATTATGACTTGCAAAATTTGGTTCATAAAAAGATCTCTTTCTGTCTAGATCAAGATTTTTCTTGATTTGGTTAATCGTGAACCCTTCCAGAGTGTGACAACTGATGCTCGGAATGAAGGATTGGGGACTTGTGCGCAAGTGTAAGCGCATTGGTTTATGTGCATCAGCAGTATTAACTACGGACGGGTTTACGATGACCGAATCAAGAAAAAATCATCAATATGGTCAGAAAGAACCATATGAAGAACCAAATGTAACACGTCATGAGTTGTTTACAGTTGAACTATATCTGTACGAGCTCAAACTGAAAATTAAATCAAATTTTCAAGTTGAATTTCACGGGCAAAGCTACCACGTACGAAGCACCATATTACTCCGCTGTCAGGCTGGCCGAAGTCAGTTGTGTGCGGGTGAATCGGGTCCGTTGCTCACTGTACCTCCGTTCATCGCATCGGCGTGCTTGTGTTGCGTGCGTGCGTCATTCTTCCGGACTGACTGGCCAGCTAGCTGTGTGTGTAACGAAAGTTTCATTTTTAGTCAACAAGCAAGACGTTCCGTCGTCCAATTTTTCCTCTCTCCTCACCTTCTACTTCCTCCTGACCTATTCCTCTGCTTCCCTTAGTACAAACATGGTTTTGACAGTATCGAGTCTATATTTAGAGTTGTGGTTGCCCCAAGCTAGTACGAGTTGCTCAGTGCTGTTACACAAGCCCCGTACCCCTTTATATTATTCACAAGAAACGACAGATGAAACTGGTGATATGATGGCAACATTAACATTGATTACAGCTAGATGAACTTCGATTTTTTTTAAATCTTGTCACGTGACAAATTAGCACTATACTCCATTTATCTTTCTTCACAAGATAGAAATATGAAACGATAATGGCGATATGAACAGCCTCAATATTTACCCTCGTTGTAGGGAGGTATAATGAAGAACGATTATATTGAAATCTGCACTTATATAGTCATGTAAAAAGGCCTTCTATTACTAGTTGAGTATCAGTCTGAAAAATCATAATTTCTGAGTAGGACTTGTGTGACAATTCAACGTTTCATAGTAACCTCCATGGATAACAACCAAAATACACAGCTATGTTTTGATTAAATTGTCCGTGTGTCAGCATTTGGTTATCATTAAAATCAGCATCGCCGATGACTAGGCCTATATACTTGTACATCTAGTTTCACTCTTCACAAAGAACATCTATTAGGAAGACAAGAATATGTTTGTATATGCATGTAATACCGTTTGAATGCACCCTAATTGAAATGTGTTATAACTCTGCCTATAGATGCAAACTAATACACGTCCTTCCGGCTCGCTTGTGACCTGTCATCTCGCCTTGAAGGGTGTGACTTTCAGCCAGGGCCTGACGGCAGCAGGAGTGATGAGGCTACGGAGGGCAGTCCATCCTCCCGCCAGGCGATGAATTCTGGTGCGTCTGTGCTTCCAATGGCAGATCGTCGTGGAAACGCTAATGTGCTGAGATATCTACAGTTTATCCAAAAAATAAATAAATAAATAAATAAATAAATATATATATATATATATATATATATATATAATGGAAACTGATTTCGCAAAGGATCGGGGAATACTAGTTATACTAATGCGAGTGTACAGCTATTTCCTCCATTTTTGGAACGAAACTTCATTTGTTTTTCACACAATATGCTTATCAAAGCAAAAGAATGTCAATATGGAAAAAAATTCCTTTTATCGCGTATAATGAGTTAATCTCGAATACTATTGTTGTGTATTGGAATCAGGTTCCTATACTACGCTGCAGAATGACTTCTGATACACACATTCGCTATTTAAGTATTTAATCAAATCTCTTCTAGTTCTAATAATATATATCATGTATAACTTCGAGCGTCAAATCCCATATACACTTGAAAAGTACGACTCACTCGATACAGCCCCTATTCAAACACACAAAAAATGATCAACATACAATGAAGATGACAATGGGGCGGGGTCTTGAAGTTGAACAGGGATTAGTTTTGGCATGGAGAAGGTATACATCCATTAAGGGGGATTAGACTCAACATCAATTCCAAACAATGAATGGGGGAAGGACAAAATGTTTGGTGTTCATTCATTGTATTGATCTAATGGTCGTAAATCGTGGCCTTGCTACTTGCAGATGAAACAAAAACCCCGCGGTATTAGTGTTTCAAAATACTTCTTAGATGTGAACTATGCATGGATAGAATAACTATTGTAAAATTTAAACTCCGGTATAATCGATGTTATGTAAGTTTGGTCAAACATACAAAATGTGAACAACAGAAAAAGTTTCCAGACTATAAAACCGCCAACAGTTAGTTTAATGAGGAAAAATACTGATATCTCTTTATATTTTAGGTTTTTGCAAAAAAATGTTAGGATGATTAGTGTACAACAGACAACACATATGAATCATTATGGGATATCTTAAACGTTTTTAAAATCAAAGTTGGAAGGGTGGAGCTGATCATTCTGACACCGTTAATACAACAGGTGCCGTGCGCGGAGCAGCGTTTCCGATACATTTAGCATGGGATAGCTCAGGCAGGGGACAAAAGCATCCCGGTTTTGGCTAGTTTGCAGGCACAAACCCTTGTTAGTCGTAAAGGAGTCTGCGCCAAGACTACTATATGCACCACTTCGGCACTGTCCCATAGGCCCTGTGTTTGGGAGAGGCTGCAGTGCAATGGTGCGTGTATTAGTCTTGGCACATGCAGACTCCTAATACGACCAACAAGGGTTTGTGCTTGCAAACTAGGTTTTGGCTGCATTGAATATGCACTGAAGTCAAGTTCCGTCTTTAACAATGGTTGTTTTGGTTGAAGATTTCTTTGCTTATTTTGTATAATTATCATGACCAGCACATTGAAGCCTAATAACAGGAGCAAGCCATGGTTCCAATAATCTCGAGTGAGCATTGCATGGGACATTGGTGATACAATGTACCAACAAACAATAATACGTGAACTCACGCAGATTTCCCCTCAGAAAGGATACTAGTAACCTCTACTTCATTGTGTACTATGATTCATATGCATCACTTCTATTTGTCAGTGTTTAATATTCCAGCCCTTAATCCATGATTATAAATGGCTATTACATACCAAACATCTTACGTTTGGAATTAGATGGATTGCCCGTACGCGTATTAAAGTGTTGATCTCTGTTGACCGGAAGATCGTTTTTGTACCTGGTCGTCGGGATAATGTTCCGTCCGTCCGCGGAGAATGCTGCGTCTCGCTTCATTCATACAATCCCCTCTACTCTAGTAAAGGAGGCGGAGGAGAGCCGTGAATGGAAAAAAAATACTAAAAACTCCGCAAGGACGGATTTTTTTTTTTGTCTTGAATCTATGTACGCGGAAAAAATCCGTCTGTCTGGGGGGATTTTGTAAATTGTTTTCCTTGTCTGTTTTTACTTTTACGGTTCTCCTTCAGATAGGAAGGAAGGGATTTCGTGATGCCTCCCCGCCCGGGCCGGAATATAATTCCCGGCAACAACGAACAAGATAGGAACCGATCTTCGGTCAAGCTATTCTATGATCAGAAAACTGCCTGATATAACTTACTATACTGACATAATACACATCACATGACTGTATGAACATCAAAGGAATAGAAAACTGAAATGTCTTCTTACCAATTGCATATGCCGCCCAGAACATCTGAATCCCTTCTGATGAAAGCTGCTTGGATCGCTTCAGGTCAGTTCTCTAATATTCGTGGCAAGCGCATGGGAGATACAAAATGGCGTATGTTTGGGAGAGTCCTTGCCTTTATCACTAGCGGGAGAGAGGCCTGATGGGTAATATAAACCAGGGAGGTTTATAAACAATGCCGCTGGAGAGGAAGAGGGAGAGAGAAAGGGGGGGGGGGGGGGAGGGGGAAGAGAGAGAGAGAGAGGAAGAGAAGATAACAGACTGATGTGTGAAGAGAGATTGATGACGAGCGAGTGTGTGCAGGAGTGTGCTCCCCCCCCCCCCCTCTCTCTCTCCCCCCTCTCCCTCTCTCTCCTTGTGTGTGTGTGTGTGTGTGTGTGTGTGTGAGGGTGTGTGTGTGTGTGTGTGTGTGTGTGTGTGTGTGTGTGTTTGTTTGTCATGCATGTTAGTGTATGACCGCATCATTGTTCCCGCCTTTTTTCTTATCTCCCAACAGAAGCTAATACATCGCACGGCCTACGAAGCTCCTTGAAGCTGACTTGCAGAGGAATACACGCCACTGGTACCGAAGAGCCAAGAGCAACAAGCTAAAGTCACAGACTCTGATTGGCAGAAGGAAGATGTTAGTAATGTGAAGAAAAGAGCCTGCAACAGTCACCTCTCTGCCCACATGAACCTGCAAGCATACGACAATAAATACAGGAACCATGCAGGAACTAACTCCTCGCCTGATCCTACGGGATGAAAAGAGGGCTTGGGCAGGGCCTTGGGGGCAGTTCCCAAGTGCGCTCAACCAAGATTGATGTTGTTTGTTGGTGTATAACCCCCCCTAAAAAAAAACAAAAACAAAAACAAAACAAAACTACAACAACAACAACAACAAACACAAAACAAAACAAAACAAAACAAAAACAAAAACAACAACAAACAAACAAACAAACAACAACAATAAAAACCGGAATTAGTCACAATTTATGCTTCATGAAAAACAAAATTGATGCACGGTTCTATACCTGCGTATCAGCCAATTCTTGGCCACAGCAACAATTCAGCGTCATACCTCCGCATTTTTGAACTGCTTTATCGCAAACATATTCGCCGAAATAACATTAAATTATTCTGAAAAAAACCCCGAACAATAATATGCTTCGAAACGGGAATTCAGCGAAAAAACAAACAAACTACAAGACTTATTAGTGACCGTTTTACCATTCTCATTTTCTCGCAAAGACCGAATTCGAAGTGTTTGAATATGAGTCAACGATGATTATTTCGGCTGCTTCGCTTTATACGCGATTAAAATTTGCTAAGCGCGTAAAGAGGAGTATTGGTCATGTACGACAAAACATCCAACAAAAGAACCTGATGAATCAACCGTTTAACTTATCTAGAGTTCGCGAAACGAATTCATCACTCCGAAGTGGTTCAACAAAAGCCGGAAAAAAAGTCGAAGAACAGCAGGTGAACATAAGGACAATAAATAAAATTCTGGAATGAAACAAACAGATAAAAAGCACACGATATCAAGTTTGAAAACGAAGATATATACGAATCTAGCAATAAAGACCAATTCTAAAATACTATTTTGCAAGTTCAAAACAATATAATCATCAGGGATGTGTATACGCTAACAAGGATTGACCACTACAATGAGACTACGCTGCTTCTATGCTTGCTAACTCACTGTTTCTCATTTCAATATAAAATGTATCCATCTACTACCAAATTATACCGACATGACAAAAGCACACACAATCATACAGAATAATCAACCTTGACCGACATACTGTAAAGTTACCGCAAAAGTTATTTGTGTTTATATACGCCGGAAATGTCACTTTCACACAAGACAAATTGCATAGTTCATCTTCAAGATGTTATAAAGGGTAATTGAAATACACCGTAGTTGTAATATATCAAGACGTTAGAATAATGTATTGAATGTTAATTCTGATGACGAAGAAATCCCAGCAAGAAGCAGGAAATTTCGAACTTCATGTGAAACTCCTCAAATATAATAAAAGCATCGTGTAACTGAAAGCGGATACAACATCATCATTTTACTTATTTCACACCCAACAAGTTAATGCAAAATAGAAGAAACACGTATAGCTTACCAATGTTGGAGGCTTTGAAAAGTTTGATACTGCATATAACGACTTTTGATATGTACGAGGTTAGAGATTTGGTGATCCTATCACGCTGGCGTTCGAGAAGTACTAGTATACTGACTATATGGCATTCCGGCTAACTTTTCAAGCCCAGGTTATCGCAAAAGACAACATAGTTCCCACGCCAAGGCTACCAGCAGTCGGGTTCAAACAACAGGGGATTACAAAATTTGAAAGAGGCCTTTGTTGTGTGCTTGGGAGGTCAAGTTTATGACCAATTAAGATTGAGCTTAAGCGTCTTAACTTCTTATCGCAATAGAGGCTGGAAAGCCATAGAAAATACGAACACTATGGGCTCAAGGGGTAGCGCAGCTGTAAGCTGCGTATCAATATTGAGTTGAAGTGCTTCAGGTGTATATAAAAGATACATGTAGGCCTACACCCGCCAATGTACAAAATAATTGTCAACATAGATGCATGAGTTATATCACAATACACAATGCACAATCAAATATTTCCGAACATCATACACGAGACACAACACTGAAATAACGCGAGAAATGACATAAAGTATGTCTTCACCTTTTATACCGTTGTAGTATGAGTAATCTTTTATTTTCGTTCCAAAAATAATAGTGACAGAAACATAACAGAATCATATGACACAATGAATCATTTTGTATGAAAATTAAGATAACAAGTATGATAGCCCTATAACCTGAAATAAAACGAAATGATTATATAGATAACCATGAACACTAAAAGATATGTTGTTTGAAGGAAAGCATGGATTGTTATCTCTGCAGTACAATTTCTCCTTTTGCTTTCTTCTTCAATTCAATCTTCCTCTTACTATAGAGCTCACTCTTTCACTGCTGCACAACACACAATCTACCCCCCACCCCCACCCCCACCCCATCTCTCTCCCCCCCTCTCTCTCTCTCTCTCTCACCTCTCTCTCGGTTTTGTTTATATTACCCAGGAGGCCTTTCTCCTCCTCGTGATCAAAACAAGGCCATTCTCTGTTTAATGTCCCTCGCCACGCCACGCCACGTAGTATCGCATTGTGAAACAGAAGGCACGCTCTATTCATAGAGTACTGTGACACGCTAAATCTCTTCCTCTCTTCCGCAGAAAAAGGTCCATGTCGCCATGACAGTTGGTAAGAAGACCATTCAATTTTTTAGTCTGTTTATGTTGTATCTATATTCATATTTATGGCAGGTCTTCTAGCAGTAAGTTATGCTGATTAACACTTCTAACAGAAAGGTTTGCAGCTACGGATTAATTCTGCTCTGCCAGTAGAAGAGAGGCAGAGGTGTATCGTGAGTGCGGGATCGAGAGAGAACGAATGTGTTGCACGGCGTGGTTTCTTGATGTCAACGGGAAACTCAGCACAGCTATATTCCATTGGAAGTATCATTTATTCGTATCATATAATGTTCTTTGTACTTATAATATCATGAAGTTTCAATTAACTGTGAAATCCTGATGAAGTTCAAACTCGAATATGAATGAAGTTGGTACGGATTAATTCTGCTCTGCCAGTAGAAGAGAGGCAGAGGTGTATCGTGAGTGCGGGATCGAGAGAGAACGAATGTGTTGCACGGCGTGGTTTCTTGATGTCAACGGGAAACTCAGCACAGCTATATTCCATTGGAAGTATCATTTATTCGTATCATATAATGTTCTTTGTACTTATAATATCATGAAGTTTCAATTAACTGTGAAATCCTGATGAAGTTCAAACTCGAATATGAATGAAGTTGGTACGGATTAATTCTGCTCTGCCAGTAGAAGAGAGGCAGAGGTGTATCGTGAGTGCGGGATCGAGAGAGAACGAATGTGTTGCACGGCGTGGTTTCTTGATGTCAACGGGAAACTCAGCACAGCTATATTCCATTGGAAGTATCATTTATTCGTATCATATAATGTTCTTTGTACTTATAATATCATGAAGTTTCAATTAACTGTGAAATCCTGATGAAGTTCAAACTCGAATATGAATGAAGTTGGTACCGTATTATACTGGTAATCGTGGTATGCAAATTCGGCAATATGTCACAGGAATATATGCCTACGATTGGAACATCGTAATGAGAGTATAGCTTTACAACCTCAATTCTTTCTAGTTTATTATTGGCTTATGTGATGTTGAGTCTATGTTTATTGCATAAGTAAGCAAAGGTAGGCACATATCAGTTTAATTCAATAACATACATGTCATACTATATAGGCCACGTCCAAGCAGTCACGCACACAGCGCGATCGCTTTACAGCACTGAACATGCCCCCTGTTCATAGAGTACACGTACGCGTACGTACTTAGTATACTGTAAAACATGATATATTCGCGGCATGAATTTTTCGCGAATTGGATCGACAGCCTTTTTCGTGGTATGAAATTTTCGCGAAGTGCCACTGGCGTTCAATGCATATAGTGTAAACAAGGACTTTCGCGTGCATTTTAATTTCGCGAATCTTGGCGCTCGCGAAATTCGCGAAATTAAAGTGCACGCGAAAATTCCTCGTTTTACAGCATAAACCAAACCCGACGTGGTGCGTGGGGATAACACGCGATCAAATACGAGTACCTGCATACAACAGGTACTGCGTTCTTTATAAGCAAGGCAGATGAAAATAGTTTGTTAGATATTTGACAATTAGATCAATTTTGGTTAGAATTCTTAAAGGAGAGATCATTTAAATTGGAATACAGAGTTTACGGTGGGAGCCTTGCATGCTGTCCCGTAGCGTTATGGTAAACGTGTGTAACGTATAGCGTGCGTACGCGTACGCGTGCGCATATGGGGAAAATATATGGCATTATATAATGGATTCAAGAATGTAGCCAATTGGAAGCGCTGAAATGAGTCACGTGTGCGCTCATGATTTTTCTTATACATGCATGCGCAGATGTTACAAGTGCGTCGCGCGCTACTTAGTACGCGCTGTCAATCCTGTAAACAACTTCTAGTTAAACAACTTTTCGTTATTTGGTTATTTGGTTCATTGCATAAGATTACACATTTTTCCCCAGTAAATTTATGTACCTTCATTGTACTTTTTCGTATCGTTTTTCTTTTCTCTTTTTTTTTTCGATATGTAATCTCAAATGTATAATTCACATGGTTATCTCCAATACCCTGATTGGGTGACATGAGATAAATTAAATTGTCATTGTCATTGTCAATTGTCAACTGTCAAATTGTCATTGACCTTTCTCTTAATTCATTTCTAGTTCTGGCTGCCGTGCCATGCCAGCCGGCCTTTCCTTGTGCATAACATGTGTGGCGATGGCCTACGTATATGTGCGGGATTTCCGAGTGCGACGTGCGTAAATGTTTGGGACGAACATCTTCGGACATCTTGACTTTTGAGCGAGTGCTACATGTAGCTGACTGGTATTGACCCACAAAGGTACATGAAAAATTCTGTTAGTTTCCGACCCATTTCATAAATCAAATAATTAGTGGAGATGCAGCTCACTCTCGGGCATTTACAATGTAGTGCAACATGCACTCGGCTTCGCCTCGATCGTGCATGTTTCACAATTGTAAATACCCTTGAGTGCGCTACAACTTCATTGACGTACTCTCACCTGTGTATTATTTGTATAATTATCGTAATTGCCTTGGCCAAAGACTAAACACCGGAGTTCAGTCGGCGTTAGCTCCGCCTATTAACAGAACCTGCATGACATCATCTCATGAATAAAGGGTTTTTTCCTTTGCGCAAAAATGCGCTAGGGCCCTTGGGGCCCAAACCGAATGGAAAAAATCATAAAAAATATTTTGCAAATGTGGATACATGTTCCCAACGCGTCCTATCAACAGTAAAAGTGCTACATTTTTTTTTATGTATAGCTCCTTATCAAAGCAAACAATCTAATAAGTTTCTGAAAAGATAAATAAAGGGGACAAATGTCTGTCATTTCGACTACAAATTGGATTTTTTTGATGTACCGTCGACAGGGCCCCAGCCAAAGAAGTGAAAAGGTGTGGGGCGCCCGCTACTAGGATTACACGGGGCCCCTGGGGAGGGCGGGGCCAGGCATTGCGCAATCACTTTACTCAGCATGGTCATCGATTGAAGGTCAACCGTCAGCATGTACTCGGATATATTTTGGAATATTCTGCGTCTTCCACATCATGTTTAGGCAAGTCTTTCCGTAATAATGATTTACAATGTACAAAGTTTGTCATAACTGCATATCGGGGTAGGAAAGTGAGATGAACGTGTAGAATTTGTGGTAAGTTTATGAGGATTCATTTCATTTTTAATGGCGGCGGATGCAATTTGACCCCTCATTCATTTTGACGTACGCGGGGTTACGAGATGGTGCGGATTGATTAACACGTAATATATCTAAGCGGGTGTCCAATTTCTGAAGGCTATGTCCTTGACGTTCGGCGTCCCTACTACCAGTCCACTTTGGCACTGGCACTGTGCACTCCACTCACAAAAGGAAATTTACCAGATTAACTACTTCACGTAGTTACATGCCATCTAACATGTACAGATGAATAAATAATGATTTAGAATCTAGGGGTCTATAGTAACACTGTTTGGTAAGGCTGATATGTATAGCTTTATACAATAGACTAGACATAACTTGTGACTAGGGTAGGGATCTAACGTTAGTAAGACCAAGTGAGTTGTACACTAACACTGTTAGTTAAGTTAGTAAATTTAGTACCAGTAGGTAGACATACCCAACACCCTAGACATTCTTGTGCCCTGTAATTTCCTAGGAGTTGATACAGGCTGTATCAACTCCCAGAGCTACCAAGTCTCACGCATTCTGAGTGAGACTCAAGCATTTAGGGGTCGTCTCACGATCTCACGCATGGCACCCATTTTTCTCACGCATCGGGCAAAGTCTGCAATTTGGGCCCATAATAAGGAGCATAGCTCAAATTGAAGGTATATTTTCCTTTTGTCTTTCAAAATAAGTAAACAATAGTCACTTAAGTATGCACCTGATCGCACCATTAAGAGCTAAAAATTGAAAAAGCTCCCTACCGTGGGAGGCGCCACAGGGGGGAGGCGGGCCGGGACCCTTCCCACACCCTCGCTTGTGCGCACATTCGCTCGCCGAGATGCCAAGTCATGAAAATCTCACTCATAGAACTTTTTTGAACTTGGCATCCCTGAACTCCTAGGAAATCACAAACAACCCGAGCTGCTAGCAGCTAGCACGCAGGTGGCAGTCCGCCATCTCCTAAATTAAACCAAGTTTGTTTATCACCCACACTCAGTGCCTCCAGTAACAAAGGCCTCAAGATGATGGAAATGGATGCAACTCAGGCCTTGATCTACTCTGATGAGGAGAGTGAAGCGGAGGATGACACTGAGGGAAATCGCAAAGTGGTGAGTCTTGATTCTTTTGCAACGTCCATACAACAGTAGCCCAGCCAGGTTTGTTAAGTTGTAACTTGTGTTAGCTGCAAGCCTGCAAGTCCAATATCTGCCAGATCTTAGTCCAGCAAACAGCAGTGAAGGATTGATATAATGTTACATGCTTCTTGAATTTGCTCTTGAGAGTCATGTTGTTCTGTGCCATGGAACACTTAGTAAATTTGCCCTTTGTTGGCCTTTGCCTAACAATCATGCGCTCTGTCGTACGACTCTCGCGGACAATAATTTCTGAATGTGAATAATACTACTTTTATATTCTCCAGATAGTTTATGTATGCAAGTAATACTGATCTACTTTCAAGAGATCAACTAGGAAAATGATATTTCCACTCGTGCTGCAACAATTTTTTGTTTTTTTGGAAAGAAAAGTTTGTATTTATATGGCATTTGATACAAAAATTATAGATGTAAAGTTGACACCTGTGATGATAAGAATGTAGCAAGTAGGAGACAATTCTGTATTTTTATCATAGTTCCACAAAATGTGTAAAGGCAAGTCTTAGAATAGCAGTGAACTTTTACATTGCATGAATCTATGACAAGAATTCTTGTTGCACCACTTATATTTCATTCATAGGTGGCCATCTTGAAAGTCCTTGCTCAGAAGAATGTGTCTGAGATCCAGCACAACATCTATGAAGGTACTAAAGTTTTTGTCCACTTTTACCCCATTCCACTGTGATTTTTCTCATCAGAAGCAAGGTTTGTTGCTTCCGGCCACCCACCGAAATGTATCGGATGGCAGTCTGATGAATTAGACTTGTATTGGTCGACTATAAGCAGGTCAGTGTCAAGACATGTCGTGTGTGATCCTCATCGGACGATCTTGCCTCATTGGGTCATTGCCCAACATGTCTGACACTGACCTGATAGTCAACTAACATAAGTCAGATTTGTCAGATTGCTATCCAATACATTTTGGTTGGTAACCAGAAGCAAATATTTTTGCTTCCGACAAGTGACCGATGAGAAAAAAAAAATCTCTGTGGAATGGGGGTAATAGTGATGTATTCTCTTGAACCTGTGATGCAATTTTCTTACACCATACCTATCTTGCTCACTGTAAGGTACTTCTTATACCCATTGCAAAATCTGTATGTATGCTTCAGTCTCATTTATAGCAGAGTCACTCTGTTTCGTGTTATCCATCTGTGAGTCCATCTGGGGGATATCTCATTCAAATTTATGTCGGCAAGAATTATCAAATTTATATTGACACGTAACATTCGTGGTTTTTCTTGATTTGGTCTAATGTCGTGATATGAATGAATATCATTTCCTTTGCTCATTCAGTAGTATGAAAACAGCAGTAGTAGCAATAGTAATACACTTTAATAGCACATATACCATAAGTTCAAATGCGCTCTACAATGGAAAAAATTATGAACGAAACAAGAAGGTTTAAGGGTGTTCTTGAAGACTGAGGAATTGCTGGTTGCGGAGAATTTGGGGTATGATAATATTATACTGTAGTTGATTCCATAGGTTTTGGAGCAGCAGATGAAAATGCTTTTATAACCAAGTGTGGCCAATGTCGATTGTGTGTGTGTGTTTGAGTGTGTTGTGTGTGTGTATGTGTTTACTTTATTCTGCAGAAATACATCTTTCTGGTAAGTTTTGAAAACAATCGAGTATCTCAGTAATATACAATTTGATTATGTGCTTTAATATTTTATTTTCTTTTTATCTTGGCACTTGTTCATTTATCTCTCTATCTATTTCACCAGGCAGCAACTTCATTGGTCGGCATGACAGTAATTCCATCCACATGCCATACAAAGTAAGTACTCAGCACTTTATCTTTAGCTCAGATATCTCCTTCCAGTGTGTTACAGACATTTAAAAGGGAACTTACCTCAGTCATTCGTGGATTTAATGAATGCAGAGTTATCTAAAGAACATGTCTACAGTTTGTGGTAAATTGGTTCATCTATTCAGAAGTTATGAATTTTCAAAGTTTTGATTAAATCCATTTGTTGTCATCTCTAGATAAGAAGGATACAACAGTCTGATGTCACAGGAAGGAAACAGTGTTTTTAATATATAGAGAGGATTCCAGAAATGTCACTTTTTCTGAAAAGTCCCTAGATTTGCTACTGGTGTATGTTGAGTGTGATAAAGCATTCCTTTTTTAGGCTGCTTAAAAAAAGTAATAAATTTTGTCACTCCTGTATTGCAGTCTCTGGCAACATTCATCCATTGGGGCATATATTTGATAATAAAGATATACAGACATTCACAAGACATATTTATTTTAATGAATCTGTAGCATTTGCAGGCCCTATCCAAGCAACAGACCTGTATTGAGGTCTCTAGTGATGTACTTCAGTATCATATTATTGGAGCATATACTGTATTGCAATCATAAAGTACAATTTTATGAGACATATATTTCATGAATCTCTCTCCCTTGCAGGCCCTATCCAAACAACACGCCTGTATCGAGGTCTCTGGTGACACCCACCTCATCTATGACATGGAGAGCAGGAACAGGACGAGAAGAGGAAAGGTAAGTAGCATCATCTCATGCCAAGCTCTTGGCTGTTGTTGCCTGTAGCAACGTTCATGTGATGGCGTGTTGGGGAGGTTATTTTTGGAGCTGTGAACAAGTGGCACATCAAGTGTTTTTCTCACAGAAGATATACCGGTAATAAGTCCTTTCAGTTAGATCAAGTCTGATAAACATTAAATTCATGAGTGCCCCAACTTTTCATATAAAAGTTCTTACTTTTAGATAGTGAAGAATTATTTTATTTTTGTTACTGTTTCCCTTTTTTATATTTACTGGTGACATATTCAGGTATTTGAAATTGCTGGATTTATGATGAATTTTGCTGTATAGTTTATACATATGATGACATAAATGGTATCCTGGGGTACCAAATAGAAATCAGCCATTTTGTTGAATTATTTATTTTTTTTAAAAAGGTTGTACCCTGGGTGCCAAAAAGAGGAAATTATTTTGGTGCTGGAGCTAGCGCGTGCTAGCCACTGCACTGCACTAAAGCACACGCTAGTGGTATCGCAGCTTCATGCACACATACTATAACATGCAGTGGCAGGGGAATGCTATGTACACACACACACAGTGCATGCATTTTTCTCTGGCTGTCCTCGAGTGAACGTGAGGTGGCGCTACACAACGCGGTTACCCGGGGTACTACGGTACCCTGGGGTAACACGTGATGCATCATATGCAACACCTTTTGTAAAGAACGGGGGGAGAGAGAGAGAGAGATGAGAAAAAGAAGAAGCCATGTTTATGATATGATTTACTTGCTGATTTTGTCAGATGTTCCTGAAACCCAATGTTCGATACGAGCTGCGGTATAGTGACACCCTAACGTTTGGCGATGTCAAATGCGAGTATGCTCCATCTGCTGAAGAAGAGGTGAGTGGAAACAACAAACATGTGATACTTTATTCTCTCCTGTACGTAAGGAAGGGTTATCATGACAAGTTTAAAGAGTGAAGTATAATCCTTTTTTATGCCTCCGCAACGAAGTGGCCGGAGGCATTATGTTTTCGGGTCGTCCGTCTGTCCGTCCGTCCGTCCGTCCGCCCGTCCCGTTTTGTTTTTGTTGATATCTCAAGAACCATGTGGTGGTTTTACATCAAACTTGGTATGAGGGTATATCCTTAGGGGATAATACTTTGTGTGGATTTTAGGGTCACAGGGTCAAAGGTCAAAGGTCACAGGTTATTTTGTGAAAAAAAAATTGAAATTTCATGTTTTTCTCCATATCTTACAAATGGTTCAAGGTATCTTCATGGAACTTAGTATATATGCTTGTACCGATGGGCAGTGATTATCTAGGGAAGTTGGGGGTCATGGGTCAAAGGTCAGGGGGTCAAAGGTCAAGGTCAACTCCTCAAAATATTACCACTTTCCTTAAAATGCAATATGCCTGAAGGTTTTTTTTTTTTTTTTAACTTGATGTATGGCATGTATTACCCAATATACATTTTGGGGCAAGTTTCTTGCCAAAAGGTCAAAGGTCAAAAGGTAAAAGGTCAAGTGGAAGTGCTAAATTGCACTTTTTCCTCCATATCTTGAAAGTAACTCAAGGTATCATCATGAAACTTACATATTTATGCATGTTCAACCTAACAGTGATTCTCTTTGGAACTGTGAGGTCAAAGGTCAAAGGCCAGGTTTAGATAATGCTATTTTCCCATTTGATACTGAAATTATACTTTTTCTCAATACCTTCAAAATTACTCAATGCATAGACTTATAAAAGGGTCAAAAGTCAAGTAAAAATCATCAGTTCCCCAAATACCTGCACTCTGACATTTTAATCATTCATCCAATTGAACCTAGTTCTAGGAAAGTGAACATTCAGCACATTTGTGTCAAACCTGTCATTTTAATATTTTGCCAATTGTGTGAAACTGTCATCACACATTGTCAAGACATTGTACTATAGACCTATTAGGAGAACCATGCATTATGGCGGAGGCATATCAGTAGCCGTAGCGATATATCTAGTTTATTTAGATAACAGCATAAACTAACATCTTACTCAACATTGACTCAGAGAACAAAAAATATTGTACTTTTTTTCATCCCTCCCACTTAGTAACTGTCTCCGAGTTTGTGTGGTTTAGACTCATGCTTCTATCTTCATGTAACTTTCATTGTGCCTAGTTGACAATACATCTCAGAAATATTAGAGAAAAAAAAATGCCAGAGATTTCAATGCAGAAAATTGAAGGTTTGAAAGGGAGTAGCCTTGTAGTTTGTTTATTTGCAATGTTTGTTTGTTTGCATTGACTAACTGATGAAGTTGACCTTCGGAACTTTGATGCCATAGTCTGGTCAAGATTACAGCAAGGAGCAGTGGAGCCCAATTCATGTTACTAGTTAGCTCCATCATGGAAAAGTCTGTGTCGTGAATGTACATGTAGGTTATGAAAAGTAAAACGGCACAAACTTTTTTTTTTCAGAAATATATATTTGAGCAAGTTGGAAGAGAGAGAACCCATGTGCATATGAACCAGAGGAAAGAAACCTGATATTTTTACCTTATAAAAGCATTGTTGCCCTAATGACAACACAGTTGATAAATTTAATTAGTATGCCAATTGGCATACCAGAGAGCCAGGTGGTTAATGTGTTGTGCAGCCATGGTGGCAGATGGGGAATTATGTGTGGACATGCACACAATCAAACAAAGTTACTGTATGACAAGTATCAAAAGTTTGAAAACAAAAACAAAAACAAACAAACAAACAACCTGTCAAACTGCTGAAATGATGTTGGCTCTCCGGAAAGTAGTTTGGAGCTTGGGTTAGTGCTCGTCAGTGCTGCTTGTCATAGATAACGCCAAGTTCATCTTGTGCAACACATTCATGATGCAGCATTCGTTTGGTGTCTTGCAGCCTGTTGTCGAAGATTCCGGATCGGACACGGATTCGGACTTGATGCTACAGCCTCCAGACCCGGAGAACACGGCTGTCAGTGACGCAAAGTCCAGCCAAGAAGTGAGAGGCCACTTTGATTGATGGATATGGCCACCCCTTGTATGCCATGTGATAGTGTTTACCTCCAGTAGCATTCCCATGTGGCATTATAAATTTCATTGTGCATTGATGCCATTGCAATGTTGTTTGTATGCATCATGATTGATTAACAGAGATAAATATGTTTGAGCAAACAAAAGCATTTTCATCATTTTGACACGTAAACCATGTTTCGCCATGTATATAAAAGACGGCTGTTCTCGGGGTATGTGTTTTGTTTAAAACCAAACTGAGTTGTCATATCCTTATGTTTATATTTACCTTTATGGTCAATTCATGTTGCTTGTTCATTTCAATCTTCTCCCATCATTATTCTTCACATTAATTTACATTTTCTTCTGTTTATTTCACATTATTTTGTTAACCTGCGGTCATTCCATCCCCTCCCCCCGTCCCTTCCCCTCCATGCTGCTTTTCATGCCAGGATGAAAATGAGAATGATTCAAGCTTCAATCTGAATGATCTGTTGCAGCCGACCCAGGCTTGCGTCGAGTCCCCCAAGCTCCAATTTAAGACTCCCAAGCGACTGAACATTGGGAAGGTGTTTGCAGCGGAGTCGGACGATGACTCGCCCGAAAAGACTTGTGAGTTGAAGATATTTTGCCTGTTGAATATCAACCAAAACTGCAATAATGTAGTGATGTATTATTCTGTATATTAGAAACAAGGGGAATATGAATTATTCACGCAGAAGTAGCTAAGTGTCAGTGAGGATGTAATGCGTTTATTCATGTTGTCTTCTTGATGGGACTCATTTTCTGTTGGTAATACAAAAATGTTTGAAGATTTCCACTTTCCTCCATATTGGGATGGTGTGTTGTAGCAGTTAGAAGGTATATATGTGATACTTCAGGTTATGCTTCAACAGAACTGTAGTCTACATCTTTGGTTTGATTTTTGCTTCAGTTACTCTTTAATACTGTGGCCATGCTGAAATGTGTGCCAATATCCAAAAGTACAAAACAGAATGTGCTGGTGATGATGTGTCAATGTACATTTAAAAGTTGTAGGAGTTAATCGCTCTGCTATGCTGGCAAGAACACCCAAATTATCTCTTTTTATTAACCGGATATTCACAGCAAACGATATGACTTTGATGCTACCACGTGTAATGTGAATGTGATATTTTCTTTGTGTTTCAGTGAAAGTTGATGGTGACGATTCCTTCATCCCTGACACCCAGCAGTCTGCCAGGAAAAAGAGCCGTGAGTGTAATTGAGTTCTTTTTTCTTTTTTTTTAATCTGAAAACTCCAAAGGTTAACAATAATGTGCTTTCTATTTTTCCTAAATTTGTCCTAAAATTATGGCAAAGGGAAGATGATATATTGCCATTACTTAATGAATTTTGTGTTGATATTAAAAGGGACCCAAGATCTGTATTCTGTAATATATGTGGCATTGTGCACTAACAACAGTGTAGTGAAACTGGTTAGTACAATAAAACTCTTTCACCCACAATTTCCCTGTTCTAGCACAGCAAAATTTGTTTTCTTAGGGATTTTTCCCCATCAAATGTAGCACCTTTGTCATTGTTTATGCCCTATATTCCTCAAATTATGCATTTCCCCTCTGATAGGTGTTATGCACTGAGAATTGCTGTCCATGACTACAATGTAAACACTGCATGAAAATTAAGCAGTTATTTACTGAGTTTGATGACAGATTTTTGTGTTGCAGGATTAAATGTGAAAAATTCTTCTCTTCTATGCAGACACCGATACTGTTGTCCAGGAGTCGGATTCAGACACTGATATAGAGGGTAAGAATCGGTCCTTGAACATTCCTGTATCTCCTGTAATCACCAGGAAAAGTGGTCTAGAATTCAAGTCTCTGATTGACTAAATGCTGAAGTCAATAAGAGAAGAGTGTGGCCAGTACCACATGACACTTTTTTTTTAATTTAATTTTTTTTATTTTATTTTATTATTATTATTATTATTTTTTTTTTGGGTGGGGGGGGGGGGGGGGTTATTATTATCATCTTTTATAATGGTGGCACATATGTTTCTTTATCAACCAAAATATTGGGCCTGCTGGGGTAAGAGACTACCTGTACACACTCTGAATTGTGCAATCTTCCATTGGATTACAAACTTGAAGTAGAAATAATCTATTTCCATTTTTTTTTTCAGTATCCCTATAATATACTAAACCTTACATATCTATATAAATCAAAACATACAGAGAAGAGTCATATGAAACCATGTCATGTTGTGTACTTGCACATGAAATCATGAACAAGGCTGGGGAAATTATTAGCTATACTCAAGCTATTCTATAAGAACATGATCCAAAACTTACAGAGAAGAACCATATAACAACAGATGATGTCTTGTTCTGTACTTGCATGTTAAAGAGCTTACATTTTTTTTTCTTTTTTTTCGACAATGAGTTGTGTAGCCCTGAGTGTTTCTTCCTTTTCTTTTTTTTCTGTGAAAAAAAAAAAATTAGGAGTGTACCGCTACTGTTTGTAAAATGTGCATTCATTTTTTTTCCTTTTTGTATTTATATGACAATCTGTAGTGTTAAAACTGTATTAGTTGTATATACAGAATGTTTGAATGTAATGTAATTTTTTATGTATTATGATTATGTTATTATTTCATCTGTTTTGCTGTATAATCTCTGTATATCTGTGTAATTCGACTTTTAGTCGCCGACTCAGATTTTATTTGAATAAAGACCTTTTAATCAATCAATCAATCAATCAATCAAATGAAAGCTGGGAACTTTCAAGCTATACTCAAGCTCTTCTGTAGGAGTGTGATCATACTGCAAAAAAAAAAAAAACACTAAGTGGTTGGTATCTCCTGCAGACACGGCTCCCTTTGATGTGAGTGCAATGGCCGCAGCACCGACGCAAGCCGTAGAAAACATAGAAACGCAAGCTGTGGAGAACATGGAGACGCAGGCTGTAGAAAACATGGAGACGCAGGCTGTAGAAAACATGGAGACTCAAGCCTTGGAGAACATGGAGACACAGGTGGTGGAGAACATGGAGACGCAGGCCGTCAACGACGGGCCGACGACTGCCAAGGGAAGGAGAGCAAATGTCGCCATTGAGGATGAGCAGACACAGGCCGTTGGTGACGTGGACATCGAAAATGCAGCGACGTTGGCCGTGGGACAAGACGAAATGACTACACAGGCCTTTGCGCCAGACAGCGATTCCTCAGACACAGGTATGCAACAAGGTTAGCCTTATCATAGACTTGCAGTACAGATTTGAACCCCCATGGCCCTAATGAAAGAACAAAACGAGAGATGGTAATGGCAGTATGTGTAAGAACGTTTTAATGTTATGATGTTGGTCTTCTTTTCATATGTCACACTGATTCCTAGTTGATTCAGTGTAGAGAAAGCTACCTGAAGAAAACTACAAGTGCAGATTACCTTTTTTTGAAGGGTGTGTGATATAATTTTCTCAATGAAAAGACAAGATTGATGTGGAAGGTCTACAAGGCAGATTTCCAGTTTAACTAAGGATGAATAATATAGGGTTGTCAGTGTGTTCAAACCAGTAATGATGATTATGATTGTGATGTTTGGAAGTGATAAAAAGGTGCAATTTTAATGATGCAAGTGGAAACAAACTTGTGACAGTGATACTGGTGACAGTAGTTATATTATTGATAGTAATGATAACTTTTAGAGCACTTTGATATAGTGAGACATA
The DNA here is from genome assembly GCF_040938485.1 of Diadema antillarum. NCBI lineage: Eukaryota > Metazoa > Echinodermata > Echinoidea > Diadematoida > Diadematidae > Diadema > Diadema antillarum. Next base: position 267,817 of record NW_027272020.1, on the reverse strand, counting down.
TTCTAAGGTGGATAGAAGGTGCTTTGAGAAATATTCACAGTAGAACTGCTACAATGATATAAATACCTTGGAGCATTTATTGCAGTACAGCAGTATCATAGCCATAAAAGATTGATAGAATACTGTTATATCTGTGGAAAACACAGTTTACAGTTGAAACTAAGCTTGTGGGATCTGTCTCTAATTTACTTTTGCTGTGACCAGATCTAGAAGGTGTCAGACAGAGTCTGCTTGATGCTCCAACTCAGGCCTTTGGGCCGATGGATTCTGATGAGGATGACGAGGAGAAGGAGAAGGGAGGCAGAGGTATGAGGGATGGCAAACTTGCCCACATCTTGCCCACAAACTTTACCCTCTTTGTGATAGATTGTTATTAGGGGTAGTTCATTCAGTACTCCAGTGTGATATTTAATAAATAGTACAGTGGACTCCTGTTATGATGAAGTCCTCGGGACCAGCAGTTTTCTTTCGTTATATTGAAAATTTGATATGACCAAACAAAAAAACAATAACAAAATTAAAACATAGAGTGGGTAATGTTGTGGCCTGAATTTTTACTTCATTGTATCTGGAGCTTTGTTATAACCTTGTTCATTATAACGGGAGTGCACTGTACATAATGTTGATTGCATTGTACCAGATTATATGCATGAAAAGTGAATGATTAGCCCAGGTGTAATTTTATTTCATTGAGGCCGAAGGCTGATTATTACCGGTGATACCTCCTGTGCTGTCGAAAGAACATTGAATTGCCAGCTACTACTGATTTATAAACAGCATTTTACAGCTTCAGCACGAATGTAACAAAATTTGTTGAACTGTTGGTGGCTTGGGGCTGTAACAGATGCAAAACTAATTTTGAAGTTCATGTTTTGAAAATACCTCCTAAAATGATTTTCTTGGATGATTTATCTCAGCCTCCACCATTATTATTATGCTCGGGGAGATCTTAGTGTGGGTCATAGTGTTTTTCTGTTTCTTGAATCAAAACAGTTATGTTAATAAGCATTGCTTAAAAGTGGAATGCATATTTGAGAAATGTTCAATATTTCCAAACTTTGATGTCTGGTTTACAGGGAACCTCTCAGGGCCCACCCTTGTCTTGGAGTCATCTGTGACATCCAGTGATGCAGAAGACAGCCCAATAAAGCAGGTGTGTGTGTCTTTGTTTTAACTGCAGGCAGGGTGGTGGTCCATAGGATTTTCATTGGTACTACAAACCATTTGCCAACTTAGAGGCATAAATATTCCATCCCTCTTTTTTTCCCAAGGCTTATAGTCCTAGCTTTTGAACTTTTTAGAAGACTTCCATCCCTGTGTAGGATGATTGAATGGCATCGAAGTATTTCACCATGTTGTTATGCATTGCTTTTGTATTAACATCATTTTGAAGTGAAGAAAAATTGGCATATTAAATCTCGTAGTTGTCATAGGAAAGCCTTGTGTGTGTGTGTGTAATTTTACTGCATGAATGATTTGTAAGTATGTGTCATTTTGTAGAAAAGTAACTTTAAAAATATATATATATCATGGGTCTAGGAACAGTACCCCCTGGAAAACCACCCTCCGGATAACTACCACCCGGATAAGTACCCCCCAGGACAATTCCCCCCTAGGGCAACTACCCCCCGGACAACTACCCTCTAAGGGCAATTACCCTCCAGGGTAACTACCCCCTAGGACAACTACCCCCCGGACAACTACCCTCCTAAGGCAATCACCCCCCAGGGTAATTCCCCCTTAGGAAAACTACCCCCTGGATAACTACCCCTCGGATAACTACCCCTGGATAACTACCCCCGCGGATAACTACCCCCTGGATAATTACCCCCCGGAAAACTACCCCCTGGATAACTACCCCCCGGAAAACTACCCCCTGGGTAACTACCCCCAGGATAACTACCCCCCGGATAACTACCCCTCGGATAATTACCCCCCGGATAATTACCCCCCTGATAATTACCCCCCGGATAATTACCCCCCGGATAATTACCCTCCGGATAACTACCCCCCCGATAATTACCACCAGGATAATTATTCCCAGGTTAATTACCCCCTCCTCCGACAACTAGACCCCAGATAACTTCCACCCGATAACTACCCCCTCCGATAACTCCCCATGGATGATTACCCCGGATAAGTAGGCCTACAACTCGCCCTCCCCTATAACTAACAAGAGGAAAATTACCCCCAGGACAGTGCACCACGTCAATTACTCCCTGGGTAACTACCTCCCGGGTCACTGCCCCCACCCCCACCCCCCCGACTCTTACTTCTGATAAAAAGGATATCATTACTACAGAAAACGAAGTTCTTTGTATTATTTGCCAGGAATCACGGAGATGCCATACTGAGACATCATCTTATGAAAACAACATCTTAAGTATTTACGATTTGTATCGTTTGCATTTAGGACGATTTATGTACAAGCTTAATTTCTCCCTCTGTATTTTGACTCTATGTTCATAAAACACGAAGCTGTCCCTTCATATCCTACCCGGTAATCCAGTAAATGTCAATGCCTTTAACCAAAACTATTTTCGCTAAATCTGTATTTTCTTTTACTCAGTGTTCCGAAATTTCGGATTTCTCTTGATAGTATAGTATAAAAGAAGTTGTTTGAATGCCTTTACCATTGAATTAAAGACATTTTGAAGAAATGTTACACTTCAGAATGAGTTATACTTTTTGCAATATTTTTTTTAAACACAATCGTCTATCGTTTACCACAACTCCATGTAACACTTCTTTATTTTGAGGAGCTTATATCTCATGCCTCACGTGCCCTGGTTTTGACCCATCATCTTCCTCTTCCCTCTCGCTTTTCTCTGTCCACCGTGAAGGTAGTCTATTCCTGTCATTCATTACTCACCTTTCCTCTTTCTCTCATTACAAGGGATTTATCTCGTGTGTGTTCATGTGCAATGCACTCCCGTTAAAACGAAATGCTCAGGACCGGCAGTTTTTTGTTTTTTGTTTTTTGTTTTTTTTGTTTTTTTTCGTTTTAACGAAAATTCATTATAACCGAACAAATATAATATGCAATGTATAAGGAAAAGAAGGAAACCACGCATAAACAATTCTATTTGTTGAATCCTCATCATACGCTGGAAAGCTATGTGAGATGGGAGAATACCTTTTTAATTTCGTTTAAATATTACATTTTAAAAAGAGCATAAAGTTGTTTGTGTTGTCACACATGTGTAGAAAATGACGGTGTAGGATTTGGTTACAGTTCGCTATTCCAAAGGTTCTTACGTTACTCCGAAGGCTCCTTATTCCGAAGTTTCGCCATTCCCGGGATTCCGATGGTTTGTTTATCTGAAGGTTCGCATTTCTGAAGAATCATTATTCCGAAAGTTCATGATTTAGATCAAAATAATATATTGTTCATTTTCCGAAGGTTCGTTGATCTGAAAATGAAATGAGGTTCGTCATTTTGAAGGTTTATAAATCAAAAAGTGAGAAAGGTTCACTATTCAGAAAGTCCGTTGTTCCGAAGGCTTTTTCATCCGAAAATGAAATAAGGTTCGTTATTCCGAAGAAATTTTGTTTATGAAAAAAAAAATGAGAAAGGTTAGTTATTTCGAAGATTTATCTATCTTAAGACGATTATAAGGATTGCAGTTCTTAAGTTTTGTTAGTGTACTCTCCTTTTTTCACCATGGATTAACGATATTTTTGTAATGTTCCGATTAACGAACGTTTTGAATTCCTATCATGTTCGGACTAACGAACCGTATAAGAATGAGAATAAGGACCATATTTTATTATCGGATTAACGAACCTTTGTTATGGAATAACGCCAAAATGTGCTTAATATTTCATTTCCGAACTATTACGGACATTTAGTTGTATCAGAATCTGTGTGTTTTGTATTAAAGGACTTCGGAACAATGAAACAAACCTTATCTGAATTCAGATTATTGTATTACAATAATGCAAGTTCCCCTCGGAAACTGTGCGTGATACACGGAGTGAACATTCAATGATGCGTTCGCTCATGCAGAGACGCTTTACAAATGCTTGTTCCACTACGCATTTTCGAATTCGATCCGCATTTCGTTATAACGGAGCACATTTCCTTTGTTTTTCTTTGTCAGTGGTGCTCAGAAAAGACTTCGTGATAACGAAAATTTTGTTATAACCGTCTTCGTTATAAGCGAATTTTGTACCATAGACTTTAATGGCGATAATTTTGGGACCAGAAGTTTTGCTTCGTTATAACGAAATTTCGTTATAACCGTGTTCGTTGTAACGGGAGTGCACTGTATCTTTATTTGTGTTCTTCGTCTCTGTCTTAATTTGCTTTCTTTGCATTGTTTCATCAATTTTGTAACTATTTTACTGTTATACCGTTAACGCTCATTTCAGAATTGCCCTACTGCATCATTGGGCATTAACAACTAGTATATCAAGAATGTGGAAGGAAATTGTCACCTCCTTGGTATGATCATCGCAGAGCATTACCTCCCTTGACAATTACTCCTTATTAAAATTAGGCTCCAAACAGTCACCCCTCTTACAATAACTCTCCCCCAGAAAATTACGTTTGTTATTTTCGAACAACGTTTGCTATTTGAATTGAAAAAAAAAACATTTGTTCACTACATATCGTCTGGTTTTGGTCGAGACCTAACTTCAGGCTTTAAACATCTTTTGGGTGACAAAATTAGAAACCCCTTACGAAATATTAAAGAGCATGTTATTCCAAGAAGGATTCAAGTTTTTGTGAAAAAAAATACTCTTGAAGTGGCCGGGATAAAACAGAGCAGCCCTATAATGTAAAAAGGATTCTGTCAACTACAACTCTCTATAGATCTATTAAAAAAGAGGGTGCAGGACAAAAGACTTCGTTAACAACTAGGGGTGTTTTGTAAAAAAACAAAGAAATACCGTTAAACTCGTAATATTTTACTCTTTCTAATCAGACTAACTTATATTTGAACTGGATTTCCCCTTAAAGTATCGAGAACATTTAATTTGAAAACTAGCACAATTCTACTTGTATGTAAAACAAGCTGTAATCTTACTCTTATGACAGATAGGGCACCGTTTGATAAAAGTTGCCAGTTATGACATCTTGTTAGTCTCTAATAATTTCAATAAAACCATGGGTTCTGCTTGATCGATAAGCTCGAGTCACCGACTTGTTACCATGGACCTGCTTTGATCGACCTACAACGATTGGTAATTGTGTGGAACTAACAGCTTGTCAGGACTGACTTCATAAAACCGTGCCCGGATCCTATCAGAAATTATGGCTTTATATCGAAGGGCCCCTCGCTAATGTTAAGGGAATATGTATTGCAGTGAAATCAACTCTCCTTTTCTTATGTTCTAATGTGTTATAACGGTAGAAAATGACAAGCCAAAAGAGTAAATGATGACAGTGTAAGAGAAAGGTGCATCTTCTGATATGGTGTTATGAACTTATGGAAAAATTACAAAGGGTGGTACTTCTTTCGGGGGGCGGGGAGGGAGGGTTGTCCAGTAGGTAAAGTATCAGGAGGGGGCGGGTCGGGGTATGGTTATGGGGGGGGGGGGGGGTAGTAATCCGGGTGGTAGTTATCCGGGGGGTAGTTATGCGGGGGGTAGTTATCCGGGGGGTAGTTACCCAGGGGGTAGTTCTCCGGGGGGTAGTTATCCAAGGGGTAGTTATCCGGGGGGTAGTTATCCAGGGGGTAGTTATCCGGGTGGTAGTTATCTGGGGGGTAGTTATCCGGGGGGTAGTCATCCAGGGGGTAGTTATCCGGGGGGTAGTTATCCGGGGGGTAGATGTCCTAAGGGTAATTGTCCTTGGGGGTAGTTGCCCTAGGAGGGTAGATGACCGGGTGGTAGTTGTCCTAGGGGGTAATGGCCCTGGAGGGTGATTGCCCTAGGAGGGTAGTTGTCCGGGGGGTTGTTGCCCTAAGGGGGAATAGACCTGGGGGGTAATTATCCGGGTGGTAGTTATCCGGAGGGTAGTTGCCCAGGGGGTAAGTGCCCGGATACGATATATCATCTACACATGTATGATATTGACAAGAATGCAATGATTACATTTGCTCTCAAGATAATCTGGAAAATGAATTAAATTCCCAAAGGAAGAAGTATCTCAATATAAAAACTTATGTCACCTAAAATTTCAGGGAAATGTGACAAAAAGTAAGAAAATTACCACTTCTTAATTGACATGATATCATCTCGGCTGATATTATAAATACCAATCAGAATAACATTCGGGGTTATATTGTCATGTCACCTCTTGCATGGTACTACTCATTTGCTGTTTGTCCATCGTATCCCATAATGATAAACAACCTCATCATGATGTAAACACTGCCCAAAGTCCCTGGCACAGAAAGAGTTAAAGTGATCACACCATTCCCTTCTTACTCCACTCAGCCCAAGATAGACACCGGGCGCAATCTGTACGAAGAGCCCACTCAGCCATGTGATGGTGTGGTCTCCGACTCTGACTCCGACACGGACGTCGAGGGAGCCATCGAAAACGCAGAGACTCAGGCAGTGCTGCCAGATGGTCAGTAGCAATTCTGATTTTCAAAAGCAGGAAAAAAAAATCTCTGTACATGCTGGGCCAGTTTCAGGAAACCTCGTTTCTATTGGAAAATTTTGCAGTGGAGAATATTGCTCTATGCATTTTAATATCTCCAAAAGAAATATGCATTGTCTTTTTATTGTATTTTTGTGCAAGCTTATTAGAGCGCACATTCATAAAAAAAAAAAAAAACACACCAAAAAAACAAACAACAACAACAACAACAAAACAGCCTCTCTATGAAATGTTATTTATGTACTGGGGAATAGTTACTTTAACCTGTTGAAGACTAGTCCCATGTACATTGTATACTGGGGCAGATGGCTATGGGAAATGTGTGTTATAGCAAAATCATCTCATTTTTTTGTTTGATGAGTAGAGGTTTATGTTCCATAGAATGCATAGGTGTCAATGGGTTGATTGTTACTCTTTTCTATCTGTGGTATTTCACGACACTAGGTGCTGGCCTTGACGACATGGCTACTGTTCCCATACCAGCAGATGATGAAGACTCAACAGACCATGAAAATGGTGACAGCAACCTGGTGAGAGATTCGACTGCCCTCGAAGGGACTGTGAAAGTAGACGAAGGTTTGGAAGATATGGCAACCGTCCCCATATCAAAGGATAGTGAAGATGAATATGATGATGACACTGACGTTGAAGGAGGAGGAGGAATGGACAATGTTACAGAAGCAGCGACTGTTGCCATTGATGACATGATGGACACAGCAACTGATGATGATGAAGTTGCAAGCAAAGAGAATGAAGAGTCCGTTTCAGGGGACAAACCATTCAAGCGTTATGCACATTCTGAGCCAGACCCTGCTACTGCTGCAGTAGAAGAAAAAGACGCCCTTGACGCGACCCAGCAGTATGGAGCATTGGACATGGCAGACTCCAAGGATGAGGATGAGGAGGATGCAGTGCGTCGCCATGGCGATGATGTCACAGTTGATGCCACGCAGCCGTATGGGGACCAGAATGAGCCGGCATCGCCCAAACCTCAAGCTGCCGCAGCCTCTGAGTCTGATGAGATTGAAGCAACTCAAGCCTATGGCACAGATGAGGTGGAGGAGGAGGAGGAGAAGAAGGATGTGCAGAAACCAAAGAACAATGAGGTGTTGGATCCCACCCTGCCATATGGAGCTGAAGATGACGTTGCCATGGAGACAGAGGAAAGTGAAGTTGAGTCGACACAAGCATATGGCATGCAAGGCGGTGACACAGTTAGTATTCAGCATGTGCATTATTCTCTTGGTCCAATTTTTAGCAGTGTACTATCAAATTTTGACCAAGCAATATGTTCACCCAGTATTCAGGATATTTAATTTCAGTCAAAGGAATCTGGTTTGGTACAGAGACAGATTTTTTTTATGATATTTGATATAAATACAGTATTTTGTGGAGGCTAAGAAATCAAACTATACTTTACAGTGATATAGTTAATGATTTCAAGAAGGCAATGTTCTTGATGGTTCTGTGCGACCTTGCTTCATGTCAAAGACTTTGGATTTTACTGATTATCACCAAGCATGATGCAGTAGATGATTCAAAACCTCCAGAGCCTTATTTCATCTATAGACCTGATAGCTTTTTGAATATTTTTTTTTTCCCAATTCTATGTTCCTTTTTTTTTAAATTGTAGCCTGTGGGTATATGAGCTCTCATCTGTCAGTTGCTGTTTTTTTTAATACTAATTGACTTGAAAAGGGTTTATTGTACAGATGAAGCTACACTCATTTTGATTCCCATACTGTTAAAGTGGTGAAATATCTTTTAGATCTTTTTCTAACTTTACACAGCAAGTGGCAGACAGCCAAGAAGGTGACACTGATGATACTGCTCCGTCATCAAGATTTCCGGTGTTTGAGACCCAGTCTCCGACAAGGTCCTGTCTGAAGCAAAAGCAGAAGGTGGAGAAAGAGCCACTGAAAGCAAGAAGAGTAACATTTGAATCATCGAACGAAGACTCCTCTGAAGAAGAAGAGATAGACTTGAGAAGGACGAGAGGTAGAACACCCCGATCTCGGTCCGATCAAACGAACAAGACGAAAGCTAAACCGGCACCATGTGCGCCAATGCAAACACGAAAAACTGCAACTGTTGCAAATTCTGGTGCAGAGACGAGGAGAAGTTCCCGATCAAGGACAAACGATCTAGAAGAGGCTGGTGATGCTGATGGAGGGAGGACCAAGCGAGCAACCGGAAGAAATTCTAAGCAGCCACAAGCATCGCCTCAGGTGACTGAGAGTGGAAGACAAAGGGGTAGGCGGTCGAAACAGAACAAAGCGGAAGAGGAGATAGACGGAGAACTTGATGTGACCGTGCCTGATGCTGCGCCCACTCGAAAGAAGTCCTTTGACGAGGAGAATCCGAGGCCAACGTCGCGCCGAGGTTCGAAGGTAAAAGACACCAGCAGTGTATCATCAGCTGAAGGGGAGGTGGGAAGTGAGACGGGGAAAGGCACCCTGGGAACTCTTACCAAGATTGGGCAAAAACTGCAGAGTCTGAGATCAGGCCGGAAAAAGGGAGCCGCGAAAGACGAGGCTGGAATATCAACTGATGCCGCTGAAAGTGCTAGGAAGACCAGAGCTGCAAAGAGTTCTGAGCCATTCATTGCTAGGGGTGATGATGAGGAAAGCGATGACACAGCATCACTGTCCTCAACCTCCTCCAGCATCAAGGACCTGGCCGAGGTGGAGACTGGCAGGAGATCCAGCAGGAGAGGAGCAGGAAAAGGGAGTGGGACAGGGGTGGATCATCTGGATGGTCCTCAGTCGGCAAAGACTACTCGATCAAGGAGAGCTGCCAAGATTGAAGTGGTGGCAGAAGCGAAGGCTAGCCCGCAGGATGAGAAGCGAGCATCCCGCAGAAGTGGTAGAAATGAAAAGGTTGAAACTACGGCTAAGGGAGCGGTATCAACCAGAGGGAAGTCAAAGAGCAAAGCTGATGACGACGAGGAGCTGGCGACAAACAGAGCAAAACGAACAAATGTCAGAAAGGGAGGAAGTGCGTCGAGCAAACTTAGTGAGGAGACCAGCACCACTGCATCACCGAGTGAGCCTGTCTCAAGGAGTAGTAGGAGGAGCACAAGAGGTACCGCTCAAAGTCAGGATGATGCCATGGAGAGCCAGGAGGAGACTGTGAGGCCTACTAGGAGTGCCAAGAGGGAGTTGGAGCAGCCGAAGGAGACCAAAGATGCCAGGAGGCAACCAACAACGCCAGGAAACAAGCGGAAACTGGAGCAGGAGAAGGTGGCACCGGTGAGTGATAGCCAAAACCAGAGCACATTCGCAGTCCCCAAACCTGTAACAAGAGCTGTCAGACAGAAGAAGCAACAGGGAGATGGTGCTCCTCACCATCAAGAAGCAGCAGCAGATACCAGCTCTGCTGAGACGGGCAAGAGAGGCAGACGTTCAGTCACTGTGGCAACAGCCTCCGATCAGCAGGCAGAGTCTTCGTCAAAGGCGACCGCTGCAGGCAATGAAAGCACCAAGACAGCGAAGAAACTCACAGTGCCTTCTACAACAGCAAACAATTCCAAAGATCAAAGGCCATCAAGAAGAGGAAAGGAAAAGTTGGAGGATGATGAGCAGAAGACTGAACAAGTGGTAAGTTTGGTGATCCTATGGCAAATTCCTTAGGGCTGCATTATTTTCATGTTTTGCAAGGCAGTGTATTTTGAGTAAATTTCTAGGATTGTAGTCCACATATCAAAACTTGAAAAAAAAGAAAAGAAAAAGAGGCTGAATGACATCTGGCCATACTGTGTTACACAAAGTCTCAAATGTACTCAATAAATTGTGCCTTGTCTACCATTAGTGTTTTGATTGAAAAAACTTGTCTTAATAGATTGTTGCTTGATCTGATAATCAATCTTTGCTTCTGTTATATGGTTCACTTGAATTACCCTCAGGAATTCTTTGCAAGAATAGAAAATTGTCTCACATGCCCCTCATCAAATTCCCAATGTCTCATTTTCCATCTTTTGACTATGCATTTCCCAGGTTAACAGGCGCACAAAGAGGGCAGCAGAAGACATTCCTACGCCTACGTCGGCCAAGAAAGCCAAACAGGCGACCCTTTCTCCACACCCTAGCGTCGACCCCTCGTCGAGTCCGGCCCGGACACCTGGTCACCACTCCTCGCCCCAGACTGCCGCCAGCCCCTCCCTGAGGAGACGGACCAGTGAGGTCAAACCGAAGGTCATTTTCACGGGCGTGACGGATGCCTCATGGCAGAAGGTAGGAGAGTGAGAAGTGTGCCATCAAACCACATGCTGGCATAATGATCATTGGCATGTGCATGTTGATGGTATTTGGTCAAAGTTCAATGTCAGAGGTCACTGTACTTTGTTAGAATTCAGTTGGTAATTTCCAGTGGTATTTGCATCTGGTGAGAAGACTGGAAATGAATAAGAAATGAAGTTGAAATGCTTCTTTGTGGCCTTTAACTCCAATGGGTAAGTCCAATTAAGATGTTACCTGGTATAATGGGTAAAAATAAGTTAGTGCAGAGAGGATTAAAGGTCATTCGTTGGTCAGAAGATGTAAAGATCAGTGAACATCATCAATGTACGTGAGGGCCATGTACAATTGTATAATCATGCAGCACATATTAAAGTGACTGCATTGGAAGTGGAGGCATCCCAGTTGACTTTGCAGCTGTTAAGTTTCTGTAGTCAAGATTTGCTGTAAAAGCTTACAGCCTAGACTTTGTTTTGAGGCAAATGTGTATCAGTGGACATATCTAATTCAGTAAAAGCAAGTTTTGTATTGCTTGATATATGTCAATTCTGTTATTATTGATGTTGGCTTTCTGAAATTTGTATTTACCAGTTTGTGTGTTACGATTAGATTAATCATAGGTAGGTCCTCTTTAGGACCAAACTCCCTTGCAAGAAAGAATACTGTAAAGCAAGATATATTTTTGCTGCATGACATTTTTGCGAGTTGGAGCGGATGGCCTTTTTTGCAGCATGAAATTATTGCGAATTGCCACTGGCATTCAATACATGTAGTGTAGACAAGAACTTTCAACCGCTTTGTGATTTCCCGATTCTTGCCTCTCGCGAAATTTGTGAAATTAAAATGCATAGGAACATTTGAAGCCGTCCAGTAGATGGTGTCCCATGAAACCATCAACCACTAAATGCTCCACCACCATGGAAACCTGTGGAGAAATTAATTTTTATTCATCGCCATATTTTCGTATCTGCATAGGTCTTTTGATTATGGAATAATGTATGTCACTTCAACTGCATCTCTTCCGTGTTTTCATCCCCCATCACCCTCCCCCATCTTTCTTCCTAGACGGTGACAACCCTTGGTGGTGAGCTGGTGGACTCCGTCCATGGTTGCACCCACCTTGTGACGGACAAGGTCCGGCGGACGGTCAAGTTCCTGTGCTGTGTGGCCCAAGGCTGCCTCATTGTTACTCCGGCCTGGCTGGAGAAGTCCAAGGCATCCAAGGCTTTCGTTGGTAAGGAAACTGGCTTATCGGCCTGCCCAAAGATGTTGAGTGACAGGATGACTCCCAAACTCTTTTTGAATGCACATAAGGGCACCCAAATGGGGTTAGCAAAAGTCAAAATCTAGTGAGCTCAGCCTTGATTGCTACATTGTTCTTCATATGAGTTTTGTGGCAAAACATAGCTCACTACCACATTGGATAAGGTGAATTTGACAAAAATACATCCAATTTTGATACAGAAAAAGAATGGATATTGGTAGGAGAAACTCTTGTCTTTCAATCAAAGTTGATTTTGTGGTCAGCATAACACAGACCACGAATGCAGACACTCTTGTCTGCATTTTGGGAACCTTGTATACCAGGTTCTTGTAAAGAATGGGTTAAAAAGGTAAGTGGATTTCATCAGCATTCACCAATCCATAAAAACTTGACCCAGCGGTAGATTAGCAAGTCCCATACAGGTGAAGTAGCATGCCTCAGTACAGCAGGAAGGCCATGCTGACACAATAGGGATTAGAGAGGATTAGGTAATCTCTATTCATTGACATTGTAATTCCAGAAATCTATGCCAAGCAGCAATAGAAGCACTCATTTGTACTTGCCAGTTGATGAACAAAGCAAAGTAAGAATTAATCTTGGTGTATGTGTGTGTGTGTCTCTCTCTCTAATCTGAAGATCCACAGCCATTCCTGCTGATTGACAAGGCCTCTGAAAAGCAGCACCGCTTCACCCTCTCGGCCTCCCTGCAGAAAGCCGGCCAGACGAGGCTGCTGAAGGGATACAAGGTCCACGTGACGCAGGGGGTCAAGCCGGAGCCACCCCACATGAAGGACATCATCAAATGTGCCGGCGGCGAGGTGAGTTTATAAATGATCAACTGTCAGGAGTATCAGTCTGATACTTCTCACTGTATCTAGAAGAACAAAAATGTCATAGCCCCTTTTGTACATTTATGATGATAGATTATTATGTAGTCCTCTTATACAATTGGATCCACAGTGCTGTACAAAAAGAAATGGGGGGGGGGGGGAGGGGAGTTTATCAGAAGAATAAATCTTCAGGTAGTTTTTACGGTTTGCAAGGGAGGGTGCAGTGCAAATGTTTGCTGGATGCTGACTCCAGAGGCGAGGGCTGGAAAGTATCGTTTTCAATTACTGTAGAAGATGTTCTGGGTATATGGTGAAGGGTACTGTCTGTGTGTATTTGTCTGTAAGCTGCAGTACATTAGTTTCTGGTGAAAAGTAAAGTTGGGCCTATAGGCAAAATAAAAGACTGGTCACTGGGATAGCTCCTTGATTAGGAGCCACAGTATCACCATGTAAGATGTTCTATTATGCTTTAGGTGTATGAAGTTGCCAGTATAAGTAATTTGACCCATATCTCGCGCAATCCTCGTGTTCTCTATGCTTTTCTCCAGTACCTGGCCAAAATGCCCACCAAGTCCACCCCCAAGGCTGTGGTCGTCTCCTGCGAGACCGACAAGTCCCTCTGGTCAGTCGCCTCCCGGGCCGGCATCCCAGTCGTCTCCTCAGAGTTTATCCTTACGGGCATCCTCCGGCAGGAAATCCTGCTTGATCAGTTCAAGCTCTCATAGCGGAGATGAAGTTGCCTGGCAACCCCTCCAGTGGGCAAGAAAGTGCCAAAAATCATGGATCTTTTACTACATATTTTTTTGCTCGGTTCTTTCTTATGCTGACTGTTATTTTTAATTTTTATTTTTGAATTCTGATATACAATCTGGTGAATTCTTTCTTTGCTCTTGCATAAAAAGTTTTCACATTACTGAAGCTATATGAAGTACAAGTGTAGGTAGAGGTGACTTGGCATCTTCAACGATTTTTGCAGCTAGATTGTTCAGACTTTATGTGCCTTGTTTTATTGTGGGTTGTCGTCAAGTGTCAGGCACAGCATAGCATGGGGGGGGGGGGAGGGGAAGATTGTCATATTACTGCAACATTTCTCTGTAAGCTGTTACTAGCACAATCACATCTGTCATGCTCGACCGTGGAGATTGTTTTATGTACGATTGCATTGTGTTTTCTGGAGAGCACTTTTTGCACATTTTATGTACCAGTATAAAATATCTTTTCAAAAATTCTCATACAAACTGACTTGATTTTATTGCACATGCCATGATGAATGTGCTGACAGATTTTTTTTTTTATGCACAAAGCTGCTTTTTTTTTTTATATTTCATTTTTTGTTTTTTTTTTAACTGTGGAAATGTAAGTTCATGTACTTGATTGTATTCTTTTTATCATAAGAATTGATTTTACAGTGTACTGTAAAAGTGGAAATTTTTGCCCAAGTAATTTTTCATGTTTGACCAAGTTAGGTGAATTTCGCATGTCTCTAATTCCGCAGAATCAAAATATGAACTAGTATTACGCATAGGAAGCAAATATGTTCACATGCTTTTATTTTTGCGCTAGTTGCACATCATGCAAAATGCCTGAAAATTTCCATACTGTAAAAATTTCTGCTTTTACACTATTTGAGAAGAACTTGTGCTTGGTTGACAGTGTATTTGATGTCATTCCAGCTCTGTGAAAGCTAGTGTACCCCCATTGTGAACGAACAATTTGAAAGATTACATCCAATGCACAATTGCATTTTTAGTATCAAAATTGTTTTTCAAAATTCAAATGTTTTAGTAAACTAAATAGGAAATGTGAAATGAATAAGTGCATATCATTTAAATACTGTTGAAAGTGAAAGTGGAAATTGAATATGAAAACTCTGTAGAGCAAATGTTGTGGAGTAGAAAAACAAACAGTGCATTCAATAAAACTTACAAAATGTGCACCTTGAATAAAGACTTGGGATTTGACCCATTTGGTTGCTGAAAATACAGTTTTTCAAAATATGAATGTTTTAGTGAACAAATGCAAAATGCAAAGGGATGCAAAATGAATGAGTGTTTTCTGGTATTATGTGTATCATTAAATTGAATGCTGTCGTAAATGACAGTGGAAGGTCAATGTGAGATTTGTGTGGAGCAAATGTTACTGAGTTAAAAAACAATACTTGTACACACAATCAAACTTTAAACAAAATATGCACCTTAAAGCGAGACTGAATTGGGATTGGACTTTATTATTATTATTATTATTTTATTTGGCTTTCAATCACAAATACATTTTTCGAAATCAGAAAATTGTACATTGGAGTGGTAAGGGGGCACCAGGTTGGGTAGCCCGGGTCTGGAAAGAGCCAACTAAATGACTTAGGCCCTCAGGCCATCCTCCCCAACCCACCTGGTGCACTCAAAACAGTCAGTTTACAATATAAAAAATACAAATTTCATTAAAGGGTGTGTACAGTTCTGGTCGAGGTGAAGATTCAGCTTTTAACGTTTTGTGAGATATTCAGAAACCACTCTATGAGACGCCAAAGAGCACGCAGTTCTAAGGAGTATCAAAAGCCTATTCGATGAAAACCGGCCTTGAAACGGCTGAGATATCCAAAAACAAAGTGAAACAAAGAGATACTAATAAAGTTGGGGCATGTCGCCTTTTATTATTATCACCTTTTTGGACATCTCAGCCATTTGAAAACCAATTTCCACCAAACAAACGTTGAATCCCTCCCAAAATCTCATGCTCCTTCACATCTCACAAGAGGCTTTTCATTATCTCGCTTAGGAATGTTCAAAACATGAATCCCTTCCTCAACCAGTACTGTACAGTCCCTTTAACAGGCATACATAAAAAACAAAAACAAAACAACTGTTTCTTTGTAAGTGTCAATTTGAGATATGTGAACCTACCAATCTTTCTTATTCCATTCAGATATCAGAGGTCATTTTCTAAATAAAATACTACTAAGAAAAAAAAAATTATACATTGCATATATGTATGTCAGCTCTTAAATGACTACCGACATCAAAACCTATACTGCGTGTGAAAATGCATACAGTTAATGAACAATGTATGAATTTGATATTTCCATGTAAACTATATTCCCTTACAACATTTCATTTTAACTTCATTATATTTGGACAGATATCAAAACAGAACTGCGAGAGAGAGAGAGAGAGAGAGAGAGAGAGAAAGAGCGAAAGATAGAGAGAAAAATAATAAATTCATAGATAACTAAAACTATCTCTCAACGTGAGTAACACCCCTACCCAACACCCATGGAGACAGCTCAACCAGTAATGATCATCTGCATGTTTTCTATTGGAGAAAAAAAAATATTTAATATTGGGTTGCTCTAAATTGAGAAGCATCTTCCCTCATATGTACCCAGGTGTGTGTGGTTCCCCCAATACTTTCCTACAGTGTTAACTGCCTGGAAACAGGAATCTTGTCAAGTGTGTATGAACCTCCCTGTTGCAAATGCTCGCAACTGTTTGTTGGATTTGATCTCACAGCTCATATAGGTTATCTGAGTAGAGTAAGTCAAATTTTGGACCAAAGTTAACTGTAATGTAAATGATTGATAAATTGCCCTTCATGAACATCAATGAACACCGATTTTCGCGGGTATTCAGCATTGTGAGTAGTAGCCATGATGAAAATTATGGGCCAACATATTCCTACCAGAGTATGTATAACTATGATTTAGGGGATAATGGCTACTACTCTGAATAATCAGTGTTTATTTACACGTACGTTGATGAAGGGCAATATGTTGATCAGTTGCAATAAAAACAATCTGATGCAAGAATCATTAATTTATTTGAATTACACTACAATTACAATAGTTGTTAATAGGCAAGTGAGAAGAGAAAGCCTTCTTCAAATTGCTTTTTAATTTGTTTGTACGGTATTCCTAAAGTGTCAAGTAATTGCCTTTATTTCAAGACAAGACGTGTAACATGTTTTAAGTCAAGATATATGCAATGGCACTGAATCAGAGGCTGTCTGTATGTCTGTCACATGAAGTAACTTTGTAATCGTTGAACTGCTGTAAAAGTGGATATTTTCGCGCAACTAATTTTTCGCACTTGGCCGGGTCAGAAGAGTTTCGCGTGTTTTCAATTCAGCGGAATCAAGACATCATGCATAGGAACACATGGCAGGCAAAAATATTCACACGCTTTTATTTTCGCGCTAGTTTCTGGTTGCGCGAAATGCGTGAAAATTTCAACACCGCGAAAATTTCCACTTTTACGGTAGCTATTTGTGTTGACAAGTCTTTCACAAAGCCCCTAGGGTTCATTCCAGAAGGCTTGTGACCATAAGTTGCCAAAATTGCAATTACAGTCAACCTTGCATAAGTCGACCTCGCATAAGTCGAATAATCGCCTAAGTCGAGGTCTTTTCAAGCCCACTTCTCTTTATATTCAACTGATTTTAATCCCTCATTAGTCGAATTTTCTCTAAGTCGAAGCTATTTCTTCAGTCCAAATAGATTCGACTTGGGCAAGGTTGACTGTATGTTCCACGTAACTTTTGATAGTACAGTGGACTCCCATTATAACGAAGTCCTTGGGACCGACAATTTGCTTTTGCTATTATCGAAATGTAGTTATAATCGGACAAATAAACAATAAAAAAACACAGAGTGGAAAATGTTACAGTCTGAAGTTTTACTTCATTGTAATCAGAATTTTGTTATAACCGTGTTCTTTGTAACGGGAGTGTGTTGTAGTTCACCTACATGAAGTTATATTATTGGCAATTTCCTGAACTAGGATCCTAAGTGCAGCACAAATTTGAGGAGTAAATCTGCAGTAATTTATCATTTTGTAGCCAGAACCACAGCTGGCTTAATTGTGAAATAGGGAGAACGCTCTCATTGTTCTTCATTGATGCCTCAAAATGAAGACTACCTGGTAAATTAGTCCGCACAAATAGTAACAGAGATCTCATTTTTCCTGACATAGCAATTATTTCTCAATATGTAGCAGATTGAAGGCTGTCAGTTTGCCCTGGAAGTAGAAAAAAAGAAGGAAAAGAAAAAAAAAAAAGAATGCAAGTAACAAATTCATAGCTACTGATGTTTGCATCTAGACCAATATGTATCATATTCATATTTCACTTTCAGCATCCCATAGACTTTCAAATGACAACACGTCATGTGTATGCTTTCTGGAGTAAATGCAATGGTCTTCAGTTTGCTTGCTGGCCTCGAGGTTGTTTTGAACTGTATTGGGCTCTTTGTCTGTTTGTTGTCTGTTTGACCAGAATTCACAAAGGCTGTTTAAAGTTAGTCCATGAATTTATGCAAATTTCAATCCTGCATGAATGTCCGTGACACATTGCATTACCCAATAGGCATTTTGTTAACTTTGGGCATGCTGGCATATATGCTTTTGATACCATTTAATACAGTGCAACCGCATAAAACAGGGTTGGACGGATGAGGAAGATACAATATACATGACAATAAGTTAATTTTGTAGGTCCGCTTCCTTCATATTTTTTCATTTTTATCCTGATATGATGAGATACCTGATATAAAGAGGAAACTTCAGTGTCCCAAGCAATTCATTATCATGAGAATATGACATGGACAGTGGAAACTCGGTACACTACATGTATAACGAGATCCTTCGGACCAAGACAATTTGTTCTTTATCTCAGATATTTTGTTATACAGTGCACTCCTGTTACAACGAACACGGTTATAACGAAATTTCGTTACAACGAAGTAAATCTTCTGGTCCCAAAATTATCACCATTAAAGTCTATGGTACAAAATTCGCTTATAACGAACACGGTTATAGCGAAATTTCCGTTATAATGAAGTCTTTTCCGAGTGCCACAGACAAGAAAAAACAAAAGAAATGTGCGGCCGTTATAACGAAATGCGAATTGCTTTCGAAAATATGTAGCGGAACAAGCATTTATAGCGTCTCTGCATGCATGGGTGAACGCTTCACACCACTGTGTGTTCGCTCCTTGTGTCACGCACAGTTTCTGAGGGGAACTTGCGTTTATTATTGTAATACAGTTATCCCATTACATTTCACATAGCTTTCTAGTGTATGATGAGTATTCAGCAAACAGAATATGATATATATACGTGGTTTCCTTGTTTTCGTTATATATTGTATTTGTTCGGTTATAACGAAATTTCGTTTATAACGAAATTTCGTTATAACGAAAGAAAACTGCCGGTCCCGAGCAATTCGTTATAACGGGAGTGCACTGTATCAGTCGTCACTAAACAATACAAAACAAAGGAAATTAATTCATTGGGACCGGAGGAATTAGTTTGTTATATCAGGTACTTTGTTATAATCAGATCTCTTTATATTGAGTTTCCACTGTATGTTCATTTTCCACTCATCCTAGTCCATGGACTGCATTTAATACCATAGATAAGATTTAAGCCACCATTGTGATTTCAGGCCCACAAGTTGCAAGTACTGGTGATGTGAATTGTTTTTTGTGTTATACTATCTACTGTGGAAGAATATTTCTGCAGAGAATAATGCCCTTTGTTTTTGCTCTTAAATGCGAAGAATGTATTTCAGTATTCACTTGACGTAAGACATGCTCACAGTGTCTTTGAGAGAAGGAGAACACATGCCCAGCTACATGGACACCAGTAAAAAATGGACAATCTTTTTGAGCACACAAATTCTTCATTTCTTTGAGTACTTTATTTGCATGTTAAATGTCATCAGAAGAATGTCATACATAGTCATAAAAATTACATTTATCATCAAATAAGATTAAAACTAACATAGTCTTCCTCTTAAACTCGCTTACTTTGCGTTTCAAAGCAGTTTGATAATGGAACACTCGTTACACTATGAGATTCCGATAAAGATGCCTACTGGATATTGAAGTTAAATGCTTAATACGAAGTGTATGCCAGATCATCTGGTTGGCAGGCAAGCACGCCATCTGAACATATTACCATCTCGCACTACTGTATGTGACCAGCATTGCATTGTGGGTATACTAAGTTCTCATCAGTGAGAACGTAATGAAACCAGACCACACAGGTAGGTACAAGAGGGCGAAAAAAACAGAAAGAGAAAATGAAGGTTAAGAAGAAAGAAAGGCATAATTTCCTTGGCTCCCCTGGTGCCACAAGAGTTAAGAGAAAGGAAAGGGCAAAGAAATAGAAGAAAATGAGGCATAGAGAAAAACAAATGAGAGAAAAGGATTAGAATGTACGAGAAGAGAGGAAAGGAAGAGAAAAAGTAGAGGCAGAGAGAAAAGCCAGAAAAAATGAATGCAAGGAAAGAATAAGAATGAACGAGAAATGAGAGGCAAAGAGGAAAGCTACAAGAAATGAAGGAAAGAAAAAAGAAATGAATGAAAGAGAGAGTAAGAGAAAAGAGAAAGGAAGAGAATTAGTAGAGACAAAAAGGAAAAGTACTAGAAGAAATGAATGAAAGGAAAGGATGACAATGAAAGAGAAACCAAGGGAGAGGTAAAGAAGAGGATCCAGAAAATCAACAGCAGGAAAAATGGTCCAGTATTTCAAATTAACATTCAGTGTGAACCGGCTGTGTGTTGCTACTCTGACATACTCTGTAATCAACACACTGTAATCCGTATCGGATATCACGTACATGTTCATGAATTTGCATCACATTTTATCTACATACAGAACGTGAATTCCTATTGCAACGGGGAAAAATCAAAGTAAATTGACACATGGCAGAACCAACGATATCACAATGCCCACCACAAGCATTAGAGGACTACCATAACGTAGACTGCAAAGTGATCAAATGACTGAAATTATCCAGATATTTTTTTTTTCCATTCGCAATTGCTTCAATCATTTTGCAACACGCCCTTTACTTAAAAAAACAAAAACAATACATTTTTGTTTACTTGAGCATTATGAGAGCCTATGTAGGAAATCTAAATTGGCATTTCAGTGACACCATATCACATAATGAAATAAAAAGTTACAATATCAACAATGTCCACTCTATTCAGGAGAATTCGTAACATGTCTCAATCACTGTGTCCATCAAACAAGGACACCTCTACCCTAGTTTGATGCCAGCAAATCTTTTTTTATTGATTGCCCATTATCTGGAAAGTGAAGCTGACTGTTCCCATCAAAATCCAAAATGCATATCTTGCACTGCCACCAAAATGCACTGGCTCCCTGGATCTTGTTGAAGTGTTTATGCTATGCCTTTAGCCTCAACACAATTGACTTGCCTTTAATTGTTGCATAATTCTTTTTTTTTTTCCATTTTCTTTCACTTTTCATTTCCTTTCATTTTGTTGTTGTTGTTGTTGGGCTTTAACCCTGCATGTGCCTGGACACTGATGTAGCTTAACTTGACAAGTTTGTTCATCAACATTTAATAATCCAACCAAACTTGATCTAGTTGTAAAGTTAGCAAGCCCACTGGGGTATAGCAATATGCCCTGGCCCAACAGGGAGGCTACGGTGACATAACAGGGCTTAAGGGAGATTTGGTAAATCTCAATTCACCGACAATAAGAATTTCCAGATATCTGTGCCAATCGGCCAAGAAAGCACTCCAGCGTGCGAGCCGATTGGCGAACAACACAAAAACCTTCAGCATGATGCATTTCGTTTTGATGCATCAAGTGACATTAATCTTACTTTGCAGCCTTTTCGAAGTACATGTAATACAACATGAACATGTATATCTAACAATAAGCACACCAACTTAAGTTTCCACACATTCCAGCTTTGGACATTTTGCTTCTTTTCTTCTTTTTTTTCAATTCAAATATTTTTCTTTTTTCAACTGCATTGACCTTGCTATTTGAATAACGTGTGAGGAAGACACAGATGTAAACGAGCCACACTCAACGAAGGGTATGTGTGAACGTGACGGCCAATGTGTGTGTGTTTATATGCACTCCTAGAAGAAAAGACCAGTTTGAGGCTGTGACCTAATTGTGAGCTTCAATGAAGGAGGCAGGTAGGCACAGAATGCCAGGCACAGTGTGCGTCGATGGAGGGCTTGGATCGTACATCGCTCTCTTTTTAACAGCGCATCTGCGAGTCTAGATGTTAACACTGGAGTGCCTAGCGACTGGACAGTGCATCAAACACATAGAGATGTCCACAGTTCTTTGTGCAGAGTGTAACATTTGAATGCGAGAGACAAATTCACATAAACAGTTTTTTTTGCTCTTCTTTCTTGGCCAGTCATACTTTGCAAGCACATCTGGAGGAGCAATTCCAGTGCTCTTACATAATCACACAAAAAAGGAAAATGTTGGCTTTTCTCTAAAGTGAAGCTTTTTTGACCACTAAAGCCACCATACGATCTGACAGCACTAGCGAGAAAGAGAGAGAATGCACCACAGTTTTTTCATTGAATGCGATCTTCGCTGTCCACTGGACAAATAAAACAGGACATCAAGCAACTTTGTGCTAGATTGAAACAAAAGGCACAACTCTTTTCAAAACTTGAAAAGGTTTCCAAAAAAAGAAAAAATGGAAAAAAAAAGATTGCATTCTCAATGCAAGTAGTGTGTGCCACCATGTGACACTACAAATAGTACATAATACATGTCACGAGTAGGCATTAGCAGTTCTCCGGCTTCTAGCAGGGCCATGGTCATCACAGCCCCAGCCCAACGGCAAATACTCACAAAGATTTCATAAACATAAACAACATGTAAAATGGAAGTGCAAAGTACAAATTATGATGTTGGAAAAAAAAAATCAATTAATCCAAAGCACAGAAATCTCTTTCTTCTTCATTTGTACTATAGGCCAACATGGCTCAAAGAAATCTTAACATTCTTGCATCTCAATTTATTTTTACAAACGGTTTCATCAAAATATCTTGTATGTACTTCTGCTACAATAGAACAAATTGTCGTCAAACGAGCACAACGTTTGTGTGCAGTGAAGACAATATACACACACACACACGAGATATGCACACAGCTGAAAAATTCCACATTATACCTAGTGCAGCATGTTATGACACAGTGTGAATTAATTTAGGCGCTAACAATGTAAACTCTGCACGTGTTATGATGGTTACATGACGAGTGCAAGAAACGCTTGCCCACTCTCCAAAAACAGGGTTATTCCGAAGAAACAAGATACAGCCTGTGGAAGTTACATGTACCTTTTATCAAAAGTGGCCGGGTCCCCTTCTTATATTCAAGTTTTGTTGCGTGAGAAAGTGGTGAATGCATCATATAGTGGATTCATCAACTTTGTGCTACCGATGTAATCCCCACTAAGTTCAATGGACATTATCACAATGGCGGGACAACTGCAGTGAGCGTACAAACAGCACAGCGCTCCAACATTTGCGCTGATGGCAATAGTGGTACAGTGTATCATGGGTGTCAATGAAATCAAAGCATGTAATAATCCTGGTACTAGTTTACACGGTTATAGTATACTGATGATTATTTAATATTAGTTGTACTACATTTGTAGTCATGAGTATATCAAACTGGGAAAAACCATTGTTCTACATTGGTCATTCCTGTCTCCATATATTCTTATATGGAGACTGCGGGGAAGAATCTCTATGACACATGGTGCATCTACTAGGCACATGAGGATGAGCGAATTTTTCTCCATGACTTTAAATGATGCCTCCTGCAACACTTCATGATGGAGGCATAAAAAGCTACCAGAAATAATATTGCATTAAGAGAGGGGTTGGGGGAGGGGAGGATAGGGAAATATGATTCTTTTGACCTTTTTTTGCTAACGAAAACTTGACAAATTTGATTTTGAAAGAGGTTGGCAAAACTTGCAACAATTGTGGTTCCTAATTCTATTAGTCTGTGTACACCGCCTGTTGTCGTGAATCCGCGTGAATCAATTTTCTTAATGAGCCGAGGGATTTCACAGCGTACTAGTATTGGCCCATGTGTCACGGCTCTCATGGCTGGTAGATTGCAATATATCTTGACTTGCTCTTCCTCAACGTAATGGTGTATGGCGCAGTTGACTCAGACACTGATATGATATATGATATTCAAAATTCTTAAAAACCCCTGGTGTCTTCATTACTTTGTTGCCTTACTTTTTCTCTTCCCCCCCCCCCACCCCCCCCCCCCCCAATCCCCCTCTCCCACCCCAATACTGATGTCTGCCAATCTGCGGCGTCTCTGTTTAATTACCGGAAGAAAAATCTTTTGGATTTTTGGATTGCTCATTATGATTCAAACTAGAAGCAGAAAAAAGAAAGAAAAGGGAGAAGAAAAAGGCGAAGAGGAGGAGGACATAAAAAATGATGAAAACAATGAAGACAAAGGAGGAGAAAAAGTAAAAAAAAAAGAAAGGAAAAACAATAGATAAAGAAGATGGGTGATGAAGATGAGAAGGAAAAAATAGCTCAAGTAAAAAACAAGAAAGAGAACAAACTCATGCCACTTAAAGATAATATTACTGCCAAAGTCAGAAGTCCGAAATGATAATCACACATCATTAATATGACCGAAATCTGAATAAAGAGTAAATTATTACATTTTCAACGATGGTCTTTGCCCGATTTCAAATTTTGCACAAGAAATTAAATTGTCTGGCTCAACCCCAGCCCATTTTTAAATTTTTTCATAGGAAATACAGCACATTCAGAAAGGTAGAGATAGAGATATGCCGCATACAGAATTTTTCCAGCCTGTCTACCAATGAGAGAATGGCTACGGCTTGAGAGTGACCGGGTCACAACTGACGATGAAATTGCCCAAGAATACAGTACAGCGAGACGGTGGGACGTCCTGCTCAGCAAATATTGACTTAAAACTTCAACCCTTGTTCAGATCTAAAAGTCAGATGTTAATTCATTCACCACACCTGCCCACTAATATGGGTGGGAAAAGAAAGAGAGATGCAGAAGAGAAAGAGGATAAGAAAGAGATAAAGAAAAAGAGAAAGAGAAAAAGGGGAAAAGATGTACAATGATGAAGAGAGAGTATTAATGAGAATATCAGGGAAATGCGTTGTGATTCAAGTTGATATTTGAAGAATCCAGTGAATGACAGATCAAGGAAAAGTGCCAATTTTTCAAACTGCAGTAATTGCGACTGTCTGCACTCTAAATGCCAAAAAGTTTTGTTCTTTTACTCCCAGGAGCAGTGGAGCTCGTGGCAGGGCGCTGGAAAAAGGTTACAAGAACCGAGCAGCAATTTCCTCTTCTAATTAGCTTCCTGTCTGTTCCGTTTCTCTACCTTATCGGAGCAACTAAGCATTAATCACTGTCAGACAATGACAGAACTTAATCCCTGAAGACTCTTCCCCGCCCCCACCACCTCTCACACCCCGCCCCCATTCCAATTCAGGCAGGGGCAAAAGCTCAAACAACCTAGTGAGAATTACAGCCTCCCCACACTTTTTAATTTGTAATTCTGGCTCAGGGTCAGACTGCGGTGTACACAAAAAGTGTTTAAATTGGCACTAAAATAGCCTCAAAGCCATCGGTGGCAAGCACTTCTCACCCCCTCCTCTGTTCATTCCCCCCCCCCCCCCCATGTGGCACAGAGAAAAATTCCTCAATGTACAAGTGCTAGAAGGTCACACTGGTTGTCGTAAAACTCCTTCTTAATCAAATGTGGAAATGTCACGGATGATCCCGAGTCATGAAGAAGAAAAAAAAAACATCAACAAACACACAGAAAAAAAACACCCTACCAAAAACAAAAACCCACCTTTTCATATGAATGCAAAACTTCCTTGCAAATAAACATAAGAAAATAAGTCTAACAAAAAGTCTTTTGCAATTTTGAACTTCCTTTTTTTCTAATCTTTTGAATATTTTTGTCCTTTCTTTGTTTAAAAGTTGAACTCTTGTGACTGGGTGTTGTACAAATGTGTCCTTTATTTTTATTTATTTTTTATTTTTGCACGGTGCTTTTCTCTTAGATAATTATAATTTCGGAAATATACTACAATCAAAATCATAATCAAAATTACAATCAAGATTACAAATACCATTGTCATTTCTATTACCAGTTTGTTTATACTCATTACTAACTTTACAAGAAGCATTGTGTAACTTGAAATTGCCATTACACAATTATTGTACTGTCTAAATAAGGGCATTAGTTCTCTGTGTGGTTTATACTGATATTCAAATGTATACACCCTTAACATAAGGGTTGAACAATTTAAAATCAAACTTGCAATATCATTCACTGTTTACACTTTTCTTTTGTCCTTATCATCCTCAAGGGTATATTTGTCCACGGACAAGGGGATGCTCAGTTGTTGTTCGACACAGTGGACAGTGATGGAAAAGTATCTGATTTACCACTTTGGTGAAAACCCATGCTGATGCATGCTACGCCAGTAAAATCATGAAGGTCAGGCTGCCCAAATTTCATCACAAACACTCTGATTTCTCCTGATTGTGGAACACAATGCACATGACACCATAACCAACTTTACACCAAAACCACTTTCTTTACACTGCATGCAGCAAACTATGAAGTTTGATTTATGTTGGCTGAAGTGATAATTCCCATTTACGCACTTCTTTCACATTGCAACAAAGGATAGAGCGCCCTCGCTCGGGTGATTCTTGTGGCTTCCACATAAGATTTAAAGAGGGAAATGGTTCACAAGGCAATACAGAGTGTTAACAGATCCTTGTTTAGACCACAATAACACATCCACCTAAAGACATCACTGCTGTATCTACTGTTAACACACTGCTTTGACGGCACGTCGGGCACTTAGTGAAATGCGAATCTCGTCAAATATCACAAGAATGAGAAACTTTGGTAACGCACATCAACAAATTAAAAAAAATAGCTTCAAAATATAGCAAAGTTAAACGATTGTGTCTTCATTTAGCAAGAGAGAAAGAGAGAGGGAGATAGAGAGAAATAGAAGACAAATTGAAGAAATGTACAAAATTTGTTTGAGACAAAAAATATTAAAGATATACATGGGACATTGAAGGTCTCTGCACTACATAGAGAAAATACTGACATGAAACATTTTGATACAAATTCATATTCGCACAAGCTTGCAGTACATTACAAGCAGATTTTTACATAATGTCTTATTTCCGCATAACTCGAGAACAGTACCAATACCTTAAGATACATAAGACGGGGGTAATACACATACATGAGTAACATACACAGCCTTCAAATATACGAAGGAATACCACCTTCAATGTTGATAATGATGTCTATCGTAGAGTCGTGATTCTTTTACGTGAACTGCTGATTATGGGCTGAATTGATTTGAGAAGGTCAGACTAACCTTTTTTGACAAGACAAACTCGAGGTACCTTACTACTTGGCTTGAAGTCTTGGGCAGCACATCCACAATTCAAGCTTGGATGTCAATTGCCATACTGTCAACATCTTTTTCGATACGAATGTTGGCAAATGCTTTCCTGTTTTTTGTCGTGACAAATAAAAAAAGAAAAAAAAGAAGAGTCCTCGCAAATTAGAATGGCCTACATTGGCCAATTGATTTTGATTTCACTGTATTAATATGCCATTTGCATTTTTTTTTTTTGTTCACGCTTGATTGTATCATACTTTACATCATCAACAGAATATCAATTCATTCTATATAATTACGGTAAGATGTCGAGACTTGAAAGGAAATGTGCACCATTGTGATACGATGCATCTGTTACGTCTAATCAGTGGAATGTACATGAAAAAGAACAATATCAACGTCACTTATCATCAGTCTAAGAATCCTTAATACTAGAGAGAGATGTTTACAAAGTCAAGATATTTTCAGATACAGCCAGTTGATTGATCAATACTTGCACAGAGAAATCTACATGCTACGTACAACTACTACTGTCACAGTGAGCGTAATCGCGCCCTTGCGTTCATTATGATCTGCACGATCAAATCTATGTACATTAGATAATAATGCAATCCCAGGACACACGACTTTGTGCATTACATCAATGCTCCTATCTAATTGTCCAAATACTTGTAAAAAGTGTAACATTTTTTTTGGGGAAAATTTCGGCGAGTCCAAACATCTTAACACCACAGCTGTCTTGTAGGAATTTGTAACTTGTGTACATCCCCCCCCCCCCCCCCCCCCCCGACGCTGATGAAAAGACTTCTACCGATGGAGTTGCTTGATATCTCATCCAATTTGGATGCATGATGCTACTACTACATGTAAGACTGGCCTTCTTAAAAGACATTTTCAAAGAGGGTAGGGATCGCAGTCTGCCAACTCCCATTGTGAGAGATTGAGGATAGGAAATGTTCGCAAAGGAATTAGGGCAAAAGAAAGGGATACGTCAAGGTGATCACATTTGGATGCAGATGCAACCCCGCTGTATGCTCTTGTGCGTGTGGATACGAATAGATAGAGAGTTGTGAACTAAGAATATCAATTATAATATTGATTTGATTATACATTTTTCCCTTTTGCTTCCATATATGGGCTCACACAGTGCAGGGTGCTACACCATGGTAGTACAGAATGCGGAACCTATCCAGAGCAGTTGTTTCAGTTTGTGTTCTCTTATTTTCAATTAATGCCATAAAATCATAGATTGGTGACATCGTGTCTGCACGCATCAGAGTATAAACACCCATTATTCTCAGAGGGGAAACTGGGTTGGGAAAATCTTTTGGTAATCTTTGTTGCATGGAATTTTCTTTTTCTAATTTTTTGCTCCGAGAAAACCTGCATGAAGAGCTTCAGAATGTAACTGTACAGTAAAAGACACCAAAAACCATTTTACTTAGAAAGTGTCTTTGTTTGGAATAGTTTCTCCTGTATGGAGGGATATATAGGGGTCCATTGAGGTCTGAGTTAATGAGACTAAAATCATATGTGAAATTGCAAAAAAACTGCTAACAAACCAGTTAGCTTCAATGTATCTGCATTTTTCATTTGCACCTGTATGATATAACACATACGAATGCCCTTGTTCTGTATTCTCCCTTGCCACGAACTTTTACAAATATTTTTTGAGTGATTTTTAAGTCATGAACCAGCTTTGGCAGGACCACACCTCTCTTGACCGGCAGCCAGGTCCAGGGTCAAGAATATGTACAAACTGAATGACCGTCCTGAGCTTTGACCATACCTCCTCGCAAAAGGGGGGACAGTTTTCACGAAATAGCAACTGGAACTGAAATAGTCCACTCACAGGCATGAACGTGCAAATCCGAACTGAAGAAACTTGTAAAGCGAGAGCACTTGATATCACCCAGTGTCTCTCTTCACCATACACCTTGGAATCTGAGAAAATATACAAACTTATCGATTGCACTGTGAAGGTACATTGTATCAGGAAAAAAAAAAATAAAAACAGGAGAGAAAAGATGTACTATCTCCACTGGTTTCCACAATTGGACTAAAAAAAAAGCAACAAAGTAAAGACAACTGTAAGCAGCATAACACCTATTTATGTATCAGTGTCAATCACTGGTGATAACCATGTAAATTATCCCTACTGCTCCTTTCAGCAGCTAATTGATGAAATCAATCCAAGCTGGCGTAAAGACGGTGACAGCAATCAGTCTTTTTATATCACCATCACGTTTTCTTGGCTCGTTCTTTTCTCTTTCTCTTTTTTTTTTGCGTCTTTGTTTGAAGAGATGGGAAGGGGTGGGGGGGGGGGGGAGGGATGTATCTTCTGTAATGACTTGTGTAACCACATTATCACCGACTGCATGCAAACTCTTTGATTTAGATTTCTCTTTTCCCAATCAAAGTCTGCCACAGCCCTGCTCACTATTCCAAGTGCACTTGAAAAAAAAAAAAAAAAAAAAAAAAACGGGAAAGGAAATTGGGGGCAGCGCCAGCGCGACGCTGCTGTTGGGCATGCTGCCGATACCAGACAATCACGCATGCCCTAATCTTGGGGTTAGGCCTCCAATTTGCTCTGATAATTTGCAAAACTAACACGACTAAAAAAAGAATTAGGTTGTAAGGCCAGCTAGTTAGACAACCATCACGGTCAGGATGTGCAGGCTAATCATTTTTCTTTGTTCTGTTTTGTTCTACAGCATTTATTCCCAAACGATAAGTGTCAAGGCTAATAAAGCTTTGATCAGTATGTTCTCTCTCTTTTCAAGAAGCTGAGTAACGCAGACAGCGAAACACAGTTGTGCCCTTTTCCTTTTTTTTTTTTTTTTTTTTTTAAACCCACTCTTCTTTTTCTTATTTGAAACTCTTGTTTCCATCTCACTCCAGTTGCTCCACTTTTGTTGAAACTAGTTTTGGGTCTGATAGCTGAAGCAATACTTAGCAGCTGCAATATTCCAATTCCTCTCTCCCTCTCTCTCCTCTTCTTTTTCTCTCCTATCTCTCAATCTATCTTTCTCTCTCCATCTCTCTTTTCTTTCTCTTATATTTCTCTCACTCTATCGCACTCTTTCTCGCACTTCTTCTTTCGTTTTTAAAGGGTGAAGTTCAATATCTGAGAATAAATTTTGGACGAAGCAAGATTCATATTGCTCTGCATTGAAGACCAGCAGTCAGTTACGAAAATGGCTGCACCTTCGAGACAGCACTGGATTAGCAGGATTGCGGCAATATTCAACAAAGAAGCTGGAGACTGAGTCTGTGGGAACAATTAACACACTGCCATGGACATTCTTAGGAATGGAAATTTTCATGAGGATCTCTCCATAGCAAGATAGATACATCTTAAAGATATTGATCATCACAATGTCAAATCGGAAGTGAAATACTGTCAAAAGCCTTATACGAACAAGAAAAAATAGCACTGCCTATTCTGTGTTTCTGAAGCTGTCATTGGGCTTAGAGCAGTGATTTTTGGCCATTTGCACGTTTATTACTTTTATTTATTTTATTTATTTATTCATTTTTGTTGCTACTGTTTCAGACACCTCTCTTGCTGACTCAACTTATCCAATTTCTTTCAACAATCATTACAAACAATGCAAGTGAATGATCAAGCAACAGACACACAAACAAAACAAGAAGTCAGACTTTCCCCGTTGTGCTTCCCTAAGTTGCCGGGTTGGAACAAGGCAATCAAAATCACCATGGCCCTCAGGCCTTTCCAAACAAATTTGGGAATTTTCGCAGCTCATTATCTGTATTCCCTCCCACCCACATCTTCGCTTTTCTTTGCTCTCTTTTTCTGCTGTTTTAGCCTGTCGCTATCTATTTAAGAATATAATCATTTTGCGACCGCCCCATGTGTCCTGCTGCTGAACAGTTGGTGTGACACAAATATGTACCCCCTTTCACGACAAGGAGAAAAATGACAGCAACAACAGAAGAAAAGAATTCTTTGTGAAGTAAGATTGAGGCGACTCTCTAAAAATACATCTCTTCCCCCCCTCCTGCCTGACGAGGGCAGGCTTCAGCTTCCGCGGCCCGCACGAGACGGGGAGGCGCACGTGATGTCTCGGCGACCTCCGTCCCGCCTCCTGTCAACAACTGTTTCGTCTGGCTGTCCTAATTGATTCCTTCCCCGATTCCTTCGCCCTGGGAACTGCTCGCTCAACGCAGCCTCGATCAGCCAGCGACACAGAGGAACGCCGATTAAAGTTTCGCCCCTGACCAAGTCTCCTAACTTGGGACATAGCCCTCGTTCCAAGGGTATGCACAGTCCGCCCCACACCCCTCCCTCCACTAAAACTCGGGGGGAAAATCATCACCGACTCTTCTACTTCAGTGGTATCCA
This sequence comes from Diadema antillarum, assembly GCF_040938485.1. Lineage (NCBI taxonomy): Eukaryota > Metazoa > Echinodermata > Echinoidea > Diadematoida > Diadematidae > Diadema > Diadema antillarum. The sequence continues at coordinate 236,306 of NW_027272020.1, read as the reverse complement.
CCACCTCCTCAATATCCCTCTTCCCCCTCCACACCCTTGATCAAAAGATGGAAAGAAAATAAAAAAATACATTTAAAAATGTCCAACTGAAAGCAAAGTATGTGCATTTTTTTTGTTGGAATTTCCACCTGCAATCTGCTGGATGCAAAGCGATGCAGGGCTTTTCACTATCTACACAGCTAAATATACAACCCTATGGCAAGCAAGTATTGGGGGTTTCCCCAGTGAGAGTTTTCTTTCTAATAAAATGCTACACAATCTAGAGGGAAGGGGGAAAAAAGAAGAGAAAAGGACAGATATGTATGACTGGGTCGTCACTGAATGTTTGCTGCACACGACCTCTAGATGCCAGACGATGACGTAGCCTGGAGAGTAATGTATGCAAACTGATTAGTCATTAATGTCACTTGTATGAGCCACAAATGATAGACAACTGCTCTGTGATGCCCTATTTCAGTCACAGTAAGTAACAAAGACAAGATTCTTACCCCTGCCCTCCCCCCTCCCCATCCCATTCCCTTCACTGTTTCCCTCTCCAGGTTTCTAATGAAGGAAAGCATAGGCTCACTTTCTCCTCTAATCTATCCATGCATCATTTTAGTTCTTTGCTTCTTGTGTGTTTTTTCTCTTAATCTATTTTACGGAGCAACACAGAGATCTGTACTTTTTTGAGGCAGGAATGCAGAGAAGCATAAATAGATATGCTAAGCTAGTTCAAGTTATTTTGAAAAATATGTACACAAAGAAAAGGAATAATAAAAAAAAAACTGCTGCCTACATTATAGTACCAATCTTGGAGCAAGTAAAAACAAAAGAGATTTTTTTCCACTAGTCTTGACCCAAGTCATTGCTGGATGCTGATCCCTTGGGAGCACTTGTCAATGATGACCTCCTGGGATCATTTGGCCGAGCACACACTCTTGGACACACGGAGACAAAATATCAGTGGCTGTTGTCAAGATGTCGACATCTCCACAGAAACGATCTGTTGCAGCAGGCGGCGTTCCACGAGGGGAGAAAAATCACTGGTGCGCGAGAGCGGCGTCAAAAAATTCCTTCCGACGAAAAAGCACTTGCCCCCGCAGCATTTCCGGAATGCAGCCATTTCGGCAGTGCACCGCGTCAACGTGCAACGTCATGCGAGGTTGCGTCTTAACGACGAGATGACAGTCTTGTAAGAGCATCACATGAGGTCAGCCATTGATAGAAAGAGCGAGATTTCCTACACAGCTACGACATCACACATATACCCACATCTTGGGAGGGATACAAGCAGAGCAAACTTTCCAATTTTTTTCTTTTTTCGGGAAAAAATACGAAGGCAAAACAACATCCCTAAAAGTCTCTCCACTGTGGCGGATCCACAGATAGGATGTAAGCGTGAATGGCACAGGCGGTGTGTGACTGCAGACGTAAACAAAAAGCATCCCGCGGCGGGATCTCAGCCGTCATCGACCATGAGATCCGTCACGTCACGTGACCAGCGAGGAAGGAATGAGGTTGCTTGGAGACTGGCTGGCTGAAGCTTATTTGGCCGCACGGTTACAGGTGGGTGGGGGTGGGGGGTCGAGTACCGATTTGTGTGCTACGTTGCCACGGATACGGCATGAGATGTCACAGTCTGCACCTTCTCCTCAATCATACCAGCGACTCGGTCTCTGTCGGCCTGCAAGAAGGCATTCATGAAAGCAAGGCATTAACACATCAACTTCCACACACCAATACAGTGTATCCTGCTCAGTTTCGTTAACACAGAACTCTGTGGCCCCTTGCAGTATTTGCAAACCCACTGACGGACATGGAAATATTCAACTCAACAGTCATAGAAGCATTTGCAACACATTTTATGAGACATTTTCATGTGTTACATACATATTGCATTTAAAGAGATATACACATTGTAGTCCCCACATCATGCACAAATGGAGTTCTACGACATTTTTAATTTCCCTCCACAAAGTCAAGGAACAAGATAAGAAGTGTAAATGCATTTGTTTGCCACTCATTTCTTCTTGTTGTTTAGTCTTCCATACCACTGGAAGTGGAGACAGTTTCAATAAGGGTTATTCAGAGGCTCTTAAATGTCAGACGAGCATTAGGCACTTTTCCTCTGTAATGACGCACTTGGTGGGAACATGGAATATTTGAGAAGACAGGGAACACACAAAAACTCACATCGTTAATGAAGCCATATTGCACCAGCTCGTCTGCCAGTAATCTCGGACTCTCCTCTGGAAAAGGAAAAGATGAAAAACAACATTTTCCTCAAAGTTCTGCTCTTGCCAGCACAACATTTTTATCTCAGCATAAAAAAAACCAACAACAACCAGTCATTCAAAATCTTGACAAACGATTAAATAGCAAAGATTATCTTATGGACGGTTCCTATAAACCCGAGAGCGCTTCAAGCTTCATCTGCCTTCAGCGGAATGGATTTAGTCATCATTTGATGTCCATCGAGCAGGAAATTGATAAGGAAACTGACTTGCTCGGATGAAAGTGACCCCTAATTCTGTAGATACACATCAGCTGTTGAATGGACATTATGTCTCAAGGACAACGAAATAATGCAATTTCCTGTAAAATGATTTGAAAACAAATTTGACCAATTCCGATAGGGTCTCTCGCAAGGACGAATCGGAGGGGGCAGGGGAGGGTTGGTGTCACTCCCTTCTCCCCCATCACATTTTTGTTTTACATCTATAAATTGGCTATAACCAGTGCGAGTGGCTTGCTAACAAAAAAGATAAATTTGGTGATTACTGAACTCAAAGGAAAAAGGCACAAATTTTCTCTCTGAAAAGCCTAAACTCAAACAGAAGACACTTTGCCTGTTTGGGATGTCAAGTACACTTGTAATGCAATGACAAGCATGACTGCACATGACTGCACTTCGTTATATCTTGTATCAATAAATCAATCAAGCAACCATGTCATCAGAATATGCTTAAAGATGACAGTCATAAATAGTATCATCTGAATGGACATATACTGTACATGCCATATATTTCACGGGGTTTTCATTTTTCTCAAATTTTTGCGAGGCAGGTGCTATTCCCGAATCAAGCAACATGTTTAAATATCAAATCTGATCCAAACATGAATGCCATGTTGCATGCGTACATGTCCTGGTCCAAAGTACACAGTACACAAACAAGGTGCATGAAAATGCAGTTCAGTAGGCCTATTAAGAAGTCTCGGCGTGTCTACTCTGTGAATGGATGCTTGAATTTAACCACTCACAAAATTATCAACAAGTCAAGATTCCCCCCAAATTAGACTCGCTGTTATGGCCTATGCAGTACTCATGCACAATGCAGGAGGGATAATCTGAACACCAGGAATGCACTTTTTGAAGCTTTGACTGAGTCAACCTCAATCAGTAGAGAAAAAAAAAAGCTATTTTGATTTCCATAAATGGCATAAAATTGTAGTGTACATGAATCAAACTTTCCCAACGATGATAGCTATCTAGACACAAAACAAAACAAAACAAATCACAAATTCATCATCAATAGTGACCCTGACCCCAGCGACCCCTGACCCCAGTGTCACTGACCTGTGGTGATCTCACAGCTCAGCTGCCGGTTCATGGTGTCGTCCATCCATAGCAGCAGCTCCAGCTAACATGGAAGAGAGCCAGGGAAAAACAAAATCACATTATCAAAGAATAGCGATGTTTCCCCTTTTGTGTAGGGCATTATGAATGAGTGTTATGAGTGTGTGTTGAATTGATATCATTGTTGGCACTTGAGCATACACTAAATCAACACAGAAGTTACACAGCAGACCACATATAGCACTTCTCCCCCTTCCGTGTAGTGCATCATAAGTGTTTTGAGGGTGTTTGCATTTGCATGCTCGTTAACGTGTCAAATTAACAGCATTGCAGGCACTTGAGTATACAGTGTATCATGACAGTAGCTACACAGTACTCCAAAAGTATGAATGCTTGTCCTTCTGTGTAGGGGATTTTGAGTGTTTGGGTGTGTGTGTGTACTTGTGCATATACACTTATGTGTAAGATTGACATCCACAAGTGCATGTAGGCTCTAGAGTATGAACAACCATAAAAGTATAATTTCGTGCGAGTAATTTTTCGTGCTAGGCTGGGTGAGATGGATTTTGTGTGTTTTAAATTCCGCTGAATCAAGACATTTTTTAGTGGAACATATGACCTGCAAAAATATTTGAGTGTTTTATTTTTGCCCTGGTTTCTTGTTGCACAAAATGTGCAAAAATTTTCCACTTTTGGAGTATATCAACGCAGTGTTGGTTGTGCAGGAAATTTGACTAATACTTGCAAATCAGGAGAAAACAAATTTGTCAAATAAATCATGAAAATATCAAGTTATTTATAATAAGGCTAGCATACAACACATCTTTCAAAACATTGCTTGCTTTCGCTTTTCTCTCTATTGTTATGTCTGCCTTCCTTTTCATATTATTTTATGATTAAAATAAACAACATCATCATCACCATTCATCATGATCATGATCATGATCATGACAATCATAATCATCATCATCATCATCATCATCATCACCATCACCATCACCATCACCATTCTATCAGTCAATTAGCCAACACTGTTCAAGATTAATAGTTACTATCAGCAACCTTGCACATCTACTTGCCCAAGAATGACATTTAGCGGGCTTTGGTAACAGGGGATGTACATGTCTGTGTGGGGTTCATTGTTTCTTTTAACTCTCATCCTTCTCGGGGGTGGGCGGTGGGATGGGGGGGGGGGGGGGGAGGGAGGGGGTTGTGAGAAGAGTTTGTGACATAATCAGGCCATGATTAACAAACGGAGCACACAGTCACACCTCACAAGCAGGCCTCGGGATGATTTCATCTTCCTTCAGTGGATCGCAGCCACACAGTCTAGACGCACACCAACGAGGCTTGAACATCAGCTTTTCCTCGACTCTAATTTCCACTGACACGGGAGGGTGGCCACCTCACAATGGACGACTCAATCCTATTTTAGACTCTCTGAGTACTGAATACTCACAACCTGCAACTCCACACACTCCTCCCCCCCCCCCTCCCCCAAATTTCCCCACATACCCCTCGCACCCAAGATGGCCAGGGGACCAAGGGTTTTCCAGGATTACCAACATTCACTCTAAGTTTACCACTTTGGATTACTTTGGCTCTCAGACCATTCATCAAACAAGCACCAGCACACATGCATTACTAATATACATCATTTCAATACGGAAATATCTGTTGCAACTCTCCTGCTTACAACGCATGCTTGGATACTACATTGTATTATACAATTGTACACTCACACTGCACCCCTCCCACCTCTCTGATTAGGATTCCATATTCATTCCATGCATTTTTTTTTTATCTTTGCCTACTTGGAAATTCTAATCAAATTTCCATTCTGTTTTGTTTTTCTTAATTTTTTTCAAAGGAAATCTACTCTTGGGAGATTTTTAAAAACCAAATCTAAGCATAGCAAAGCAAAGGAAATAATAATAATAATAATGATAAAAATAAATAGATAAAAATAAAATAAACAAACAAAAATGAGAAATGAAAACACCATGCCAGTCTTTAATTCCCTCTTGCACATCCAATTCTATCTCATGCCCCCATTGCCCCTCCCTCCAAAAAGAAAAAAAGATGACAAAAAAGAAGAAGAAGAAGATAAGAAATAGTAACAAGTGCCAGAGATGTTTAAACCATTTCTCTGCTAGGGACTTTAGGGCAGTGTATATGATGCTATGGGGGTTTTCTGTGTCAACCTGCACTGAAAGGCAAACAAAGTGTTAAATAAGATGCCTTCTTGACTCACATGTAGGTTTGGACTCTCCTCCACTCCCTGCTTCACTTCACACTGCATGTAGGTGATCTTCCGGCTCTCCATGTCGATGGGTTCGGGCGTGGCGCTCTTGACCGACTCCTGCGTCTCCGGCGACTGGGGCCGGACCTTGGCCGGGTTGTGCCGCTTCATCGCGAAAGCGGTCAGCGGGTGGATGCCGTTCCTGCGCGAGGGGGACGATTGAAGCAGCAAAAGAGGACATGACATCATCTGCGTACGACTTCCGAACTCGATAGTATACAAATATACTTGGCCTTGAGAGTTTCTTGTTAAAACTATGGGCAGAGGTGACTCCAAACTAGTACTATTCACTGAGGGGCGCAGCCCCGAAGTGAATAGTACTAGTTTGGAGTCACCGAGGCCCATAGTTTTAACAAGAAACTCGAAACTAGGCCAAGTATATATGTTTTATATTTTGGATCAAAAATTTGAATAAAAAGTGAAAATCATTATAGACCGTCTATAGGCTTATAGCCACACTGCGGCGGCAGCGCAGCGCCTGCAATACGCAACAGTGCGAGAGATCGGAAATTGAAAAACGTAGTAGCCGTGGCACCGCCAGAGTTGCCCGTCGCATGTATCCAAGCGCTCGTATGGCATCTGCAAACCTGAACACTAGAATTCGGGACCGGACGCGGACGGGTACACTTGATTGTAAAGAAGGGTGATTGTGACATCATTTTGCAAATAGTATACTATTTGCAAAATGTCGTCATAAAAGTGACGTCATTTTGCAAATAGTACTTCATGGAGTGTCAAACACACCAACACTCTAAAATAGTTCAAAATACCTATAATCACGTGAAGCTCTTTAATGGAAGACAAATTTTTGATCCAAAATATAATAATCATTACTTTCACGGTACAGAATTGGGTTAGATGTTTGTTAGAATGTTCTCGTCATTCTGATGCTCCAAAAATGGCGCAAGAGAGACATTAATCCTACAAACTAGCTGGGCTCATCTTGTGCTACTCCACACAATAGTGATTTACAAGCCACTTTAGGGCAGCCCACATTTTCACACTGAAATCAAGGACAGATCAAAATGCTATAGGGGAGACACTCGTGTGTTTAAAAACTCATTTCACATGGCAAATACAATGTCCAAATTAGATACATAGGTTTCTGCATTTCTTCCACTGTTATGATCTGAAGAGATTATCAGAAGAAGGGAGATTCAACAGTTTTACCACCCTTTCAGATCTGTCCAAAATATAGTGTATGTGTGCATATAGCAAGCACATTTCTCAAACTGATGGTAGTTTAAAAGGGGGTGGGGCAAAGCATCGGCCTTTTCTGCAAAAGTGGGATGCTGTGATGATTTGCTCATTACTATACTACACATATGTTTCGGTGCAAAATGGATGGAAATAATGCATCCAAACATGGAGACGTTGAGGAGTGGAATATGATCACTTACTTGACTTCCTCAAGGAATTTTTCCAGCTCTAAGGCGGGTACCTGAGATACTCTGGGAGGGCAAAGGTCAAAGAGAGACAATAACATGGTGAGTCATATCACTGACCTACGACCCCAGGCCAGTCAAGGCTTCAAAGGACACACCGAATTAAGATTTACCTTACAAGGAATAAGGCCTCTCACATTTCTTTGCACGAGTGACGCTTAAGCCTGCATAGAACTTATGTGGCACTAGCTTCACAACTAAGGCTGACAACATTAACAAATAAGATGCAAGTAGCAGTAGTAGTAATATTGGTGCAAATTATATTGATGGTAGTAATGACAAAAGCAATACTGATAAAAATAATGATAAAATTCTATACCACCACGACCACCACCTACTACTACTACTACTCCTGTAAAAGTGGATATTTTCGCACTAGTTTCTTGTGTTGCGAAATGCGCAAAAATTTCCACCTTAACAGTACTACTACCACTACTATTACTAATATAATAACTACTCGTACTACTTGTACCACTACTACTATTACTACTACTACTACTACTACTATTACTACTACTACTACTACTACTACTACTACTACTACTACTACTACTACTACTACTACTACAACTACTATGACTATCATTACCACTAAGTACAGCTGTATAATACTACGAATACAAAATGGAGGTAAACACATCTGCTTCTTCACACATATAAATCTTGCAAGGCAGGAAGGATGGTATGTTTCCTCTTCTGCTTCCTCAAAAAAATACTCAATGATTATTTTGTCGTCAGAATGTGTTCTACTTCTCCACAAACTATTCAATACAATGATGCTTTTACAGTTGAGCTCATGAGTTACACAATGATTTTAAAGTGAGTACTTGAGATCTGTATTTCATAAAATTGCAGGAACTACAAATTAACGTGTAAGAATCTGGCAACATTATGAGTATTTGTCAGTTGATGGGTAACGTGTCTTTTCAGGCAATACTGAGATAGATACTAGCGTACACATATTGTACAGGATAATTCACAACTTAAAGGGACATTCCAGACGATTTTCATAATTTCACATCATTTAGTACATAAATCGACAACTCCATGTATAGATTTGTGGAATTTATTGTGGTTCTTGAGCAGAGAAACCATACTTTGAAATTTGTAACCTTAAGCAAATTACACTGAACAAGGATGATGACATAGGAGGTTCACATATTTCAGAAATGTAGCAGTGTAATCCCATTACAATACCGCTTGCTTGCGAGTTCACCTGTGTATAATCTATGCATGCCTTCTTCTTTTGTTCTGCTTCCTTGAGCCCCAACTCATGCATTCTTATAGTGACTCTGCCATGTCATCATCCTTGTTCATTGCAATTTGTTCTAAATTTTGAAAATAATCTTATTCTTCATCCCAATTATCACAAATTCTGAAACTCTGTCCTCCGTATAACCAATTTGTAGTCTTTCAAATGTAAAAATCTGAAAATCATCCGGAGGTCTCCTTTAAATGATTGATTTAGATGTAAAAATGACAGGTCTACAAAACCAAACATTCCTTGCAAGTACTCATTACTTTCACGTTTTTTCTTTTTCTTTTTTAATGAGACCATGCTGATTTAACATTGCTTAATTGAGAATCTCTGTTTAAAATATCATCCTGAATTAGTGAATGAGCACACTACTGGCATTTACTGTTTGGTATTGATTATCAATTAAATGCCTCTAGTCCATTAAGCCGTGTGCCATTTGACATGGAACCCAGACAGCGATCAATGGAACAAACGGATATCCCTGACTGCAGATTTTTTCCTGGACGATAGATAGTAGTGGGTACTATCTGTACCTAAATTTAGACTTTGTGGCTTTGCTCTTACAATGTAGTCTGTCTGTGTGCTTGTGCCTGTCTGTCCATCTGTCCATATGTCTGTCTTTTTATCACTCTCAAAGAACAGTTCACGAAATTGAAATGTCTCTCACTTGTGTATGTTTGCTTTCTGTAATAAATCAAGCTAGCATCTTTAGCATGAGGTAATGGGTGGGGTAGGGCAGAGGGGGGGGGGTATAGCTGAGGGCAGCTCATTCATTGCAGCAGTATCTGATTCGGTACGATGCATCTCTTTGGCTACATGGAATGTACAAAACACATTAATTTTGCAAAGGACTTGTCTACTGAATAACTTGACATGACTGCTGAAATTGAATTCCTGGCACAAGTACAATGAACCAAAATTGCTCAGGGCCATTTGGCACGGCATCAAACGGCAGAAAGGAAGATAGATAAGCTGACTGTCAGTGGATGAACAACCCCGATAACTTGTACCTGTACCCTGCGATTGCTTGGGATAACATTGACCTGGGGCGGGAGAATTGTCGCACTAATGTCATGACAAATGCGATATGGCACCAATACCCTGAGACAAACATTCTAGCACCAACATTCCATTTGTCTGCAGCTATGTTAAAGAAGTGTTTCATGCTGCAGTGAAAACCTTGCCATAAAGACGTCAAAAATATAGCAAAGCCCTCTTATAACAACGTGTTTTTGCAAGTGCCCAACCCGTTATCATTTAAGTTGTTTTCTGCCTTGATATAGTGAGATATCTGATGCAACAAGGAAATTGTCACAGTTTTCTTAGGTCCTTGTTGAAACAAGGTTCTCCTTGTTCCAAACTTTAGAGATTTGCATCAGGGATCTTCCTAGGATATCCCCTCACCTCCATTGCACTTCTTCTTGTTGGCTTTGCAGCTTCATGGTGGCGATCACTTCATCCTTCTTCACTTCCCTCTGCTCCTTGTCCGACAAGTGCTCTTGAAGAAAACCTTTGAGAGGGAATTGCACATAATGACGCAAATAACATCTCCTACATGGATGTAATGCATGCATGATTATCATTTGCTGTACGGTCTGTCTAGTTCCCAGAACAAGCCAGTTTAATACTCCATGATCCACATTTGACATGTCTGGCAAATCCAATCCACTCAAACAACTGCGAGGCCACTTCAATGGCAGGTGCCTGAGGTTTTGTGGTACAGCATATTGGCAAACTGTCCTCCCTGCTTTTACAGCATGGGATAACTTTATATGAACGGTAGGATCAAATACTTCAGACATCCAACTGATATCATTTGGGGTTCTTCCAGTCTTCTACAATAACGATAACGAAACGACTTTGCAAACATTACTAAAGGCAACTCCCATTATAACAAAGCCCTCGGGACTGGCAATTTTCTTTCGTTATATCAAAATTTAGTTAGAGCAAAACAGTTAAGTATATAAAGATATATCTAGGGTGATAATATTAGGACCTGGATTTTTTCTTTGATAATTGTATTTGTTATAACGGAAGTGCACTGTATCATCAACTCTGGGAGGACAGCAACTTGGATTAGTGAACACCATGATTTCAATAAATAAATAAATATCCCTGCACTCACTCTCATTCTTGACAAAGCTGTGGGCAGCAAGCAGCTTGAGTGAATGGACCTCAAAGAGGACGGGGTGCAGAAGGAGTTCCCTTGCCGTCGGCCGCCGCTGGACATCATCCAGTGACCGGTGGATGAAATCCTGCAAATGTCACCAGTTTTAAATAGCAAAGTGGCGATCACTTTCAATTTGTGACAGGGAGTTACACAAGTTTAAAAAGTTTTGCAATTTGGCCCTTCACTTCGGCCATTCACTTTGGTGAGGAAGTTTCAAACAGTTTTGACTTTAAATGATACTTTTGAACATTTTGACATATCGTAGGACAAAGTGGTAAACAGTACAACTGACTAAAAACGATTCTAAAACTTTCTCAATTATTTGAGACAGCAGAATTTGAGAAAAATGATGCAGATTTGGAAGATGAGCTATGCTTTGGGTCTGTGGCATTTATCCACATTATAGGATTTCTCTTATACTGAAAAAAAAACCCAACAACAACCCAATAATGTGTGTAATCAAATTGTCAAATGGCACAACCACTAATGCATAGTGAAGCACTCATGATCAGTTGCTTTTGAAACACATTTTCAAGTACCATATCTTTCACCAACTGGCTGGCTGTCTAAAAAAAAAAAAATAAATAAATAAAAAATGACTTTAAACAATGGTATGCCTGTCAAAGTTCTTGTGGATGAGCTGATATGATTATGACTTTTTTTTCAATATTCTAACCATTTCACTTGCCTACCATTAAAAGCAATGGCAGGATTAGCCATGGCTGCCTTACACTGATGTAATTACAGGCCTTGGTTTGATGAGCATGAAAGGTTTTCCAAGAGGCTATGTACACAATCAACTTAACTGAAGTGATGATCATTCAGAAAGCGAGTCATGGTAAGAACATTGCCATCACACAACTTGTGTGCAGTGCGCATCATCGGATGGAGTTCAGAATCTCTATGATCTGACTGGCAAGAAAGTGATCATGCCCTATTTGTATTGAATCAAACATTTGCATGACACTCATCTCTGGCAATCTGCATAAAGTACATCATTCCTTCATTTTTAAAGTAACAAATGGGAAAGAGATATCTGGATCTATCTTGTACATCATTCTCATGCGCTCTTTGAATTGCACAACTACATCGATATCATCTACATGTATCTATCTATCCATCTATGCATCTATCTATCTATCTATCTATCTATCTATCTATCTATCTATCTATCATCTATCTATCTATCTACTTGTATCTATCCATCTATCTATCTATCTATCTATCTATCTATCTATCTATCTATCTATCTATCTATCTATCCATCTATATATCTAATCTATCTTTTCTACATGTTTACCACACACCACACTTTATTTTCCTTCCTGCAACTAGATGCAACATCTCCATACTTGTTGCTGCTCCTCCATCCTTGACAACATTTTCAGTAAATTTGGGTTGTTGCTTTTAGATTTGCCACGCATTAATTTTTTGCCAACCAATGGCACAATATAAGTTAACTTTTGATAGAATGCTATCCAACGATTACAGGGACATGTCCGATTTTACTTTATACAACACAATGAGCTGCCACATGAAAGGAATAAGTGCTAGCTTGCAATGTTATGACCAGTTCATATGACTGCCAATGGCAGCCCAAACTTATTGCATGAAAATCATTCTACTGTAAATGTCATACCAGCCCATCTGACCAGCTGTGTCAACACCCACTTAACATGTAACTGCTCGTAAAGAACAAAAATAAGAAACATACAAAAAAGAACATCAATAACAAAACAGAGTACAAAAGATGACAGCTATGGGTTGAATGACCACCGCTGTTGATAACCCACCTTCTGCGAAACGTCGTCGACTTGATCGACGGCGTTCCTGATCGCCGTCCGTGATATATGCCTGGAGTCACCGTTGCCCTGAATTTCCAGGACGGCCATCTCGAGGGCGCAAATGCCAAAGGCGTAAATGTCTGCCGCGACCGTCACTTGCCCCTCTGTAGCACAGAAAAGGAAAGAGAAGATTCTCATTTGTGAATATAATGGTATTCAATGAAACATTTCTGAACCATACATGTATGCATACACTACGTATCTTTCACAAGCATGCAACTATATCAGATTGTATCTCATCCTGATACTACAAATATTTTTGGAGTTTATGTTGATAATTTGTGAAAGAGCTAATGGAAATATCTATTTTGTCTTCTAGATTAATGAAACTGGAGAGGTATTTGGAGAGATATTATTAGCAAAGGAGAGCATCACCAAGTGTACCTTAATCAAAGCACACAGTAAGTTTGCCAACAGATGGCTTAAACAGCTGAATTATGGGCAGTATTTCCCCAGAAAATAGAAATAAAAGAAAAGAATGAGTGCACTGCTGCTCCTGAAGATTGTAAAAACATAATTTTGCTTGACAGATTGAAATACAAAAAATATGATCATGCACTTTTTGAGTGATGCTACAATATCTCCTAATGAGTTTATCCCGGACAACTGTCACATAACATAATCTTCATTAAGTATTTTATGAAAATAAAGTGAACTGTTAAATATCTCTCCGATTTAAAAAAAGTTTTAAAGGAGATATATGACAGTTGACGTATTTTATCATGGCAAGGTTTTGACATTAAAATGGATATAAACATTTTCCGAAACAGAAATGATACCAATACAATTTGACATTGACTATTAAAAAAAACCCACAAACATGTACATGTACAAACCTTCCCCTATGTTGTCCCAAATAATTAAATGCATGATTAGCAGCTGGTTTTGTTTTGTTTTGTATTGTTTTGTTTTGTGTGTGTGTGTGTGTGTGTGTTTTGGTATGTGTGTACAATGTATGGGGAAATTTCCCCTCAGGAACTAATGACCACTTATTCCATCCAGCTGTGCATACCACATGCATTCAATCCTTCTGAGTCCAGTTTGCATGCATCAGCTGTACTCAAGGCACAGTCAGAAAACAATATCACACCTATCACACAATGGATTATATCACAAACCCCATATCATGATAGAGATAAAGAGTTTTATACTGTAATATTTTGACCAAGCACGAAGAAAAACAGACACGGCAGATTGTTACTGTTGATGTGTCAATGCTGGAGATATCACAGAAAATTGGCACCATATGTACAATAATTCCTACCATTACATGCGCTGTTAAAGCTTCAAGTTTGTATAAATCTGGAAATCAGCACTGCTTATTTTTCTAGCTTCTTGCACTGAAGCACTCATACACAAAATCAAAGACACAAAGACACACAGACACACACACACAGACACACACACACACACACACTCAGCTGCTAAATGCTACTGTATTTTGCAACCATCAATACAGACATACAGTGTATTAAAACATGTTGTCTGACAACATTCCTGAGCTGCAGCGCAAACACACACCTTGCCAAATGTCAAGGTAAAAGACTAAAAAGGAAATGATAAAAAGGAAGAAATAGAAGGGCAATGCTGAAATAAATTGAATATAATAATCATCACGATCAATATTTTCTTTTCTGTATAGACCTTACGATTGTACTGGGCTCAGTCCAGATTTCTTTTGCATCCGCTCGGGAGCCAGGGATGTTGTAATTAAAAGTAAACACGGCCATCCTGATCTAAATTTCTCTCAATCAATAACAAGCATCCAGTGACCTCAACTTAATTTTGCTCAATATGTCACACGGTGAACCGGGCAAACCAGTGACATTTGTATAGATCTGCAGCGGGGACCATGGGTCTGCTTTTGCATGTTCACGAAGAGGCCAGAATATTGCAAGGCCGTAATATTGCAGGGCTGCATTGATTTACAAGGAAAAGGGGTAGGCTACCTCTGCGAGCCATATCTCAACCTACTTTCGCTTCCGACATGATTTCATTCTTTAAAGGACAAGTTCACCTTCATAAACATAAGGATTGAGAGAATGTAGCAATATTAGTAGAACACATCAGTGAAAGTTTGAGGAAAATCAGACAATCTGTTCAAAAGTTATGAATTTTTGAAGTTTTTGTGCAGTAACCGCTGGATGAGAAGACTACTGCAGTGTATGTATAACTTAGATGTCACATGCGTACAACAATATAAGGAAAATATAAAGAGAATTTCACAAAATTCCGTCTTTTGAAAAAAGTACACATTCCCCTGACTCGTTACCGACATATGTTATGGGTAATATCATTCCCCCCGCCTTCACAAAGAGGCAAGTCAAGTGCTCTTTTATTATGCGAAAAAAGTGAAAATATGTTGAATTTTCTTTTACATTTTCTTTATACTGTTGTACGCATATGACTCACAAGCTGTAGTAGTCTCCTCATCCAGCGGTTCCAACACAAAAATTTTAAAAATTCATAACTTTTGCATCGATTGTCCGATTTTCCTCAAACTTTCACTGATGTGTTCTACTATTATTGTTGCATTCTGTCAATCCTTATGTTTATGAAGGTGAACTTGTCCTTTAATAGCTTTGCATATATGGTTTCAGAATAAAAGGCAAATGGACTATTGCAGACTTCTACTTGTGGGCCGTGAGAGGGAAATATTCTTTTCAACATTTCCGGCCACATTCTTTGAATTCTTTAGTCCACTTAGTGCAGCTTTCTGTTGACGAAGGGGAAGAGGAAAAAAAAAAATCACAATTTATTCTGCATCGCAATCTGAAAGCATGATATGCTATTTGTAACTGCATTTAACTTCCCTATGATATTATCCATTCTAAACTTTCCTATAAACCACCATCTTTCACTTTGACAGAGGAATTCCTCTGACTTATTGCATTTAAGTTTTCTGGTTGCACCAAGTCCTAAAATGTTTGTAATATGACATACGTGTCTAGTATACAACAATAGGCTCTATTGCCCTACTATCACAATGGAGGCAGAAGGCAAATACCATAAAGCCATTAATTAATGGGGTTGCCACAGTTTTAAAGTACTATGTGTTTGTCCATTTGTATGTCTGTCTCTCTTACATGTAATACTTAATCCTTCATTCTTACTCATTCTATAAAGGTGTACATCTCTACTGACAAGTGTTTCACAACTGTGAATAACTCGCAGACCATCTACACAAATTTAAGCAATGCGATCTGCCTGGGGCATTGCTCTTCATCCAGAATAAAAGCATAGCTTCAATGTACACTGTAATTATCAGTAGACCACAATTTTGATGGGTACTGAAGTGATAGACTAGAGAGGAATTGTGCATGCCAGTCATTTTAAAATGTAACAAATGATAACCTGTGAAATGAATCTACTGCAGCGGCAAGCAGTGGAAACCATCGTAAACTTCTGCCATGGACAGAAATTAGTCCATTCCGGTTTGAGCTGAGCGGGGAGCAGGTGTTTTAGCAACAGAAGGTCCGCGTGTTGTCAAGGTCGTGGATCTATCTGTGAGCATCCGACCTGCATGGACCAATTCATTTTCGCTCTGAAGTCGAGAAGCATAGCGCCCCAGTGGATCAATTATTCATGATCACAAATAAAGCAAGCAGAGCTAACTCCCCCCTCCCCCTTTTCATATAAACCGGTATTGGATTCATTTAAAAACACAGCATGTTCTCCAACTCTTATGTGAGCATGGCTGCATTGGCTCAAATTTCACTTCGTATACACTGTGTGCTAACCATAACAGGTACATTGAGCATCCATATAATCTACAATACACCCTTCTAAATGTTCATCACAACACCATGAAGCCTAAAAAGTAGCCTCATTGTCAGTCTCTTCACCTCATCCCAAGAACTGCAGCCAGCATGGAGGTCCAGCCTGGCAGCTGCAATATCATTTTCAGTGTACATTTGTATTTGTAATTGATTTAACGGCTGACAGCATTGTGTAAATGAAGTCCAAGAAATCACTGGTTACATTTCATCAAACAGGCCTTTGAAAATGCAGGGTTAGCTGAGTAAAACCTAATAGGTGTGTACTGTACATGCAAGTTTCTTCTACTCAGCGTTGCCCATAGCTACAAGTATGAACTTATCTCGTATCTAAGAGCCCACATTTCATCTCAGAAGGCCCTTGTTCTGACATACAGCATTATAGGCTTTGCTCTCTTCACTCGCAACTGTCGCCACTAAAAGCAACAGCATGAGGGTCTTGGAAAAAGGCTAGTCCTACTTGGTCTTGTCATAGAAGGACTGCATCACAACTATTTAAGAAAACAGCTTCCTTATATGAACCGACTGAAACAAAGAGTAACAGACTCGTAGAGGGGAAACAAAAACCATTCAAGCGGCCAGGATATTATGACAGTTTGAAAACTACTTGATCAAGTCGTATCAGGCCATTTCAAGGTAACCTTGAAAGTCACTTCTTCGGTCACACAATATTGATAACACTCACTGGTACGTGTCGAAGTCCTCGAAACTTTGTACACAAACTTCCAGTGTATGATACACTTGTACATCTTGACTTTTGTATAAAAGTTCAACCTCTACTGTTTCTTAATACAATGTGTTAGCCTCAGGTAAGCGGTTTGAAAACAATGCCATACGTGACAAGAAATTGATACCACTTTTGGCACAAAACAAATATAACACAGACAATGTGAATACCATTCTCCATCATGGGAGATTAATTTTGAGTGCTTTATACTTTATGCCTTGTGGCAAAACATCAGCAGTCAGAATAGGTGGCTAAAAACTCAGGTTTTCCTAATATTCTGGACTTTTGTGTGGAGTTTTTGAAATTTGTGAAATATGACATTTTCAAAACACTGCAAGCCCTTCAGCCATTTTGTTGTTTTTTTTCACCACCCTCTTTCCCTTCTGAAAGTGTAAACATTTGCAACAACTCTCACCAATGAAAATTCTGGGTTTTGTAAGTGTAACTCTCCCCACTCGGGCCACAAGCAAGCATACAATTTGTAAAGGGGTTATATAACTAGTTACTAATAATGAAATCCTGCACCTGTTTGGGTGTTCCACACACCAAATACAGAGGGAGGTGTGCAAACTTCTTATAAAAACGAAACAAACAAACAAACAAACAGAAAAACAAACTTTGAGTACAAGCAAACTTCCTGGCCAACATAAACAATGCAGTAGAAACCCAAATCTTTGATGATTGGTTTTCAAAATGAACCTTATGGTACATTTCCTTCACAATTGACCAAAATGTATTCAAGGAAATGTACATAATGTACTCCCCCCCCCCCTCCCGAATATAAATGTACACTATCTTTTCAAACAAACATTCATGGAATGTCTTAAAGAGAAGACAAGTGAGCCTTTACAACTTTAAAGGGCCCTAAAGCTCTTGGTTCAGGGGGATTACATAACATGTAGGCTACTATTGGATAGCACTGGTAGCCAGCTAACAGCCTTTTATCCAAATTAGTGCTGGGGTTCCCTGCACAGATAACAACAAATCCTGCCTATAACTGAACACTACTTGTTCTGTTGCTTGTCAGTAAAACTTCACTGACCAGTGAATGCTGGCAGCATAAAAGCCAGGGGGTTATGTATGCTACTCTTTTAGGCCGAAAGCCTAAAACTGTGTTAAGTCCACCGTCACACGCTTCTGTATGAATAGACCATGCTTTTATATGAATAGACCAGGGAACCTCAAGTGTGTTTCTCTTAAAAGGGGATTACCTGGAACCAGTCCTTTTGTTATGCAGACCCCACTCCTGGCCCCCCTTTTCTAACCCAACACCCAGCTAAAACCCACAAAGCAATTTTCATGGTACTTTAAACAACCTCTTTAAGCTCATCTTTAAAGAGAATCAACCCAGAGTGGTGATCAATAGGGGAGCGACAAAAGGATGTAACTGACCGGTATACTCCGGTTGGGTCTGACTCAGGAGCAGGAACCAGATTGTTGCGGGATTTACCAGCTACCACTCTGACTACCAGCTTTCTTTCCTTTCCTTTGCAACATTGTAGGATACATTGTGCAGTCACCTCCTTCTCTGTGAATGTATTTAGGTCATGACCTCTATAATCTCCCCTTTAAGTTATCATGTAATACATAATCCTTCTCTTTTGTTGTGGCTACTTAACAGTCATTTGCTAATCCTTCTACCTGAGCTCTTAGATCATTTAGGTCATGACCACAACAGTCCCTTCTCAAAGTGCATTATTGTTGTGTATCTTCTATCTCATGGTTTGTTAACAACACTGGGGGATTCTACTTTCTTGTTGTATCCTAGTGAATAAACAGTAAGGGTCATGAACTTTACCCAAAGGTTGTGAACTTGGCCTCCCCAGGGAAATGACTTCAGCTCCCTCCCTCATCCTTTCTCACAAGCATGGCTAAAAGAAAGAAAACCTAGGGTCTATATAACCAGGGAGCTGGCTACACTTCCCTGATGTAACCCCCCCCCCCCCAATAAATCCACCTGCCACTTTCTCTCTCAAGGGACCCTCCTCTCGCTCTTTCCCCTCCTCCTCCTTCCCCCTCCTCCCCCCCCCCTCCCTCCTCCTCCTTCTCCTCCTCCACCTCCTCCACTCTCATCCCTAGCAGGTTTCCCATGAAGACAGCAAGTGATCCCCTCCCAGCATCCATCCACTGACACTTACCCCCATACTCCGGCGCGATGTAGTGCATGTTTCTTTGCTCCTCCGTGTACGTTTTCACATGGTTGTTTATTGCATCAGGAGCAACTGAAACGAGAGAAACAAAACAGGACGAAATTGGAAAAACTTCCCACTTTATATACTGTATAATCTTCTACCTGCCCATTATAGAGATAATAAAGATGAAAGTTAACCAAGTCCAACAAGAAAGTGAGGTGGGCTACTGAGACATAATTGCAAAATTACTAAACATTCTAATCAACAATGAGTTGCTGAACTCAAACATTACAAAACAGTTTGCCTGCCGGTGGCTCTCAAAACAGGGTACGGCGCCATTATTTCTTCAAAACACTGTTCTGAATGATATGTAAGTATGATTAAAATGTAATCAAAACAGGTCATGGCTGCAACTATCACAGACCCTCCATACTGCTTTATCTGAATCATTTTGCTACCTGAAAAGTTTCAGCATGAATCACAAGTTAGAGCATGTATGAAGAGTTAACTCCATTCTTGTGAATTTGAGATATATATGACTAAATCTCCAAAAAAGTGGGGAAATAATAAGAAAATATGGCATATTTTTAATAACTTAAAAAAAATCCTTTTTATGCAACAAGTGAAGCATATTACAGTGGAAAGGTTTTATTTTGCTCTATGTGATGATGGACTTTTGAAATGTATACAACTGGTACTTATTAAACCTGCTTTGTGATGAAACTCTTCATACATCTGTAGGATGCCAACATCACAACATCCTGACTAACCTGATCCGATCTTGATGAGACCGTTGTGCTGGATGAAGACAGTATCCGTGGTGAGGTTACCGTGAATGATGGGCGGGTCACAGGAATGCAAGTAACTGCATCAACAACAAGAAAAAAACAAGAGGAAAGTGATGATAAAAGAAAAGAAAAGGTTAAAATAACAGCAGAGTGCCACAATCTATTAAAATTCCATGATCTACAATGTTGCTGCCATTACCAAATTGCATGAGAACACTATACATTCAAAAGACAGTACTTTTCATGGGAAGATCATTTACAGAAGTAGTATTGAAATCGATAGGGTAATGTTTGTATGCTATTCTCTTTTTCTCTGTTTCTCTCTCCGACTTAAGTTTGCTTGAAAACCTTCTTTTTTTTTCCAGTAAATCAGATAGACATAGTACACTGCATGATACATGTATAGCCCATGATGGCAGCATGCCAATCCTGCAACTATAATCAAAACACTATTGCAAGTTCAAGCCCCTTTCCGCAAGTAGTGTTTGCTGAACGACATTAAGTGTGGCTAAATAAGGCAACAGACGCATCTAGATCATCACAAATCCTAAAACCAGCACTGTCCCATACTCTGCTGGAAAGCCTTTTTGTATAGGTGGATGTTTTAAATGTGAATTGTTCACATGATTCGGCCTATCGCTGTGTCCTGAAAATAGATTGTGAACAGGCCCCTTTGACATCCAAAACCAATGTGAACAGATCTTTAATCACTGCCAGTAGACATTTGATTAAAGCCTACATGTACATATCTTTCGCTGTAATGTCATTACAAGTGACACAGTATGACAGGATACTGCAGTGTCAGAATGTGTACGAGTGTGTGTGTGTGTGTGGGGGGGGGGTGGATGTTTTGATTGATGCTATTTATACCCTACAGTATCAAGTATAAAGCTGTCTCTGCAACTTCCTTGCTGGCTGAAAAAAAAGCATGTAATGGCATTGGGCAAAATTCTGCAAGGATTACAAGGAAGCATGCCCTACAGCAAAATCAAAGAAGGCACAACTTGACGACATGCATTCAGTATTGAGGCTTGCATCAGCACACAAACACACACACACACACACAAACAAACATAGCAAAACAGACACAAATCAAAATGCTACACTAATGAGTGGGACAACCAAAAAGTACCACTGGGGCAAGTGCAGTGCAAGAGGTTCCCCGACTACCAACCATGATCACTCACCTTTGGTGGAAGTAGCGTGAATACACTTTTTTTTTTTTTAAACTCTGTTTCCATATTTTCTATTTTCTATTTTCTAAAGAAATTAAAACTCCTGAGCAGATGAAATTTGGCATCACATGATGAAGTCATATTCTACCCAGAATGACTACAACACAAAGATCTATTGAAAAGAAAGAAACTTGATGCACTGGAATATTTGAATACCGGTACTTTACTAGCTAGCCTACGGCTGTTCAACCTCCGTTAATAGAAATACAAAAAGTTTCATTGACGCGGTGCTAACAATACAACAATCGGTGGAATGTTCAGGCCTGTCTTTAAAATGAGTCATCATTTTAGATTACTTGTACCTAATTTGCCACAAAGCAGAGAACTCCAAATCAATGAAGAAAGTGTGTACACACAAAGATTTCTAAGGTACAGGATGTATCTTTGTGAAGTTCTTTCACTTCGTCGGTTTCTTGGTTCACTACTTGTCAGAAGCTGCTGCACACATTCATGCCACTGCTACCTGTATAAAGTGATTCACAGCTGGAAGGATTTAAATACAGAATACCACACATAATTATCAGCTAACTCGTAAGCATTTGCAGTGTCTTTAATAATACAGGGCAAACATTTACTGGGGCAAAAACTGTCAAAGTGCTTTCAATATAATTTAGTATGTCCGGATACAAGATTTGAAACAGACCATCAGTTCCGTCCACTGTACAATGTATAAACATTGCAAGAGACCATAAGGTACCAGTAGTAACTGCAGTTTCCTCTTTGAAGGAGTGACCAATGGTACTCCAGTATCTGGCTTCACAAACACAAACCTTGTACACACTTGTGCTGGCTGTATTGATATCAGTGCTTGTTAGTGTTATCATTTTTTCACTTCCCTCTTCATTTCTGCATACATACACTTGTACTGTATACACACAGAGCAGTCCAAAATGAATGTAATGAATAAGCTCACTCTGATAAATCTATGCATGGGCGTATTGCGATCAACTATTCTGTGAATTCCTTACATCCCAAATAACTCGAGAATGCTGTGTAGGTACAATGTCCCATACATACAACACAAACACTCTGTGAGTGGTGAAGACTAGAGGCCCCTTTTCAAAAGGCATGATGAAGGGATTCCCCAACAACACAATACAAACCTACATTGTATCAATGGGTGCGTTTATCTAAAAATTTTCTGAGGCAGGATCACGATCCTAAACACGTTTGAGGCATTTTCGCGTGATGAATAAACGCAACCGTTTTTTCAAACGCATTTAGAAATGACGACTTGAAACGCCATTCAAAGGGTGTTTTGAAATACATCCGAGACCACGATCACCTTTCTTGGGAGTAGATAAACGCAATGCTGTTTTGAAACGTGTTTATATCTCCATGCAGTATACAACCCGCAAGTTACAACACCGACCGCAGTTGACCTCTGCTCCTCGGGTCGAACTGCGCAAAGCAGCTGCACAGTGACAACACTTGAATTGCGATTCGATGGGTAGATAAACGCAGCAACCCAAGAATCGCAAACACGATTCCAAACCTACATGTATTTTGAAATGTGATTCTCTCTCTCAAGTTTAGATAAACGCAGCCTATGACCGGTGTCACCCTATAAAGTCCTAACAGTACTGGTTGAGGTGGGGATTCAGGTTTATAACATTCCTAAGTGAGATAATGAGAAACCTCTTATGAAATATGAAAGAGCATGTAATTTCAAGAAGGATTCAACTTTCATTTGATGAAAATTTGTTTTCAAAAGGCTGAGATATCCAAAAAAGAGATGATAATAATAAAAGGCGACAGGCCACGCCTTTTATTAGGATCTCTTTGTTTCACCTTGTTTTTGGATATCTCAGCCATTTCAAAACCGATTTTCATCAAATCAACTTTTGATACCCCTTAGAATTGCATGCTCTTTGACATCTCATAGAGTGGTTTCTGAATATCTCGCAAAACGTTAAAAGCTAAATCCTCATCTCAACCAGAACTGTGTCCACCCTTTAAGGGAACGGTGCAGTTGAATGTTTCAGATGGCTTCGTGCAAAACAAAAATGGGACTTTTTCAGACTGGACAGTCTTTTTTTTAAAGATTAACTGTAGGCCTAGACATTACACTAAATAAGGAAGAAAAAACACCGTCAAAGTTATTTGAGAACCAGCAATCCAATGGTGCAAATCATCATACCATGGCAACTTATTACAAATAAAAAGGGAATATGAAACCTGTCTGTGTCGATATTGGGTCAATTATGATAACATCATCAATGTGTTCAATCTAGATGCAGCAGAGAACAGGATGTATGTGGAAATTTGTATTTATAATCACTGACTGCAATCATCCACAAAGAGCAAGAAACAGTTCTCCTGCATTTGCCAGTGAATTGAGACAATAAACCACAAAGCCCCATGGTCCCTCTGGCAAAAAAAAACGGACTTTGGTCGATACAAAAATGATCCTAACATCAATTCAACTGCTTGGGTTGTGGTGACACAGAGAAGTACCATGTCATCAGACTAGGATTGCAATACTTAAAATATGTACCTAAATCTCAAGCATAAATCAAGTGAGGTATTAGCTCGCGGAGGAATGTCATCTATAAATCTGCAGCATCATGGAAATAAAAATCATCAACGGCTCAGTGGAGGGTTGAGCGAGTTTAAGGTGTGTAACACGCAAAATTTTTATGACAACTGAAATATCTTGCAGTCACTTAAAATGGTGTCTTGTGGGTAGCCTGGCAGCTGTCTCGATCCTAGGCCCCTGGGATTGTGTGCACAACAACTCAGATGAAAAGAAAACTCAAGGCCTGTTCATACACATCTGAAAATAATGTTCCATAAAAATCTATGTTTGCAATGCAAAAAACAGTCAATTCTTATGTGGTGACATACACAAAAAAAGTCATTATTGCAATCTGCAATGGGATACAAAAATCAGTTCATTTTGAACTCTTTTTGTATGTGTTATCAAAATATACAGCCATACATTTTGCGCGAACTGCACAATTTTTTGTTTGTTTGTTTGTAGATTCTTACAAACAAACAAAAAAATCAGTGAAGCAACTTCTCACACTGTGCAATAGTCCAGGGTGAGGGTGCCCAGGGTCATGCTCCGTCTTTGTTCAGGCAAGCACAGATATGGGATTGTACGTGTTTCCCCGAGCAGCTGAATGAGTTTCTTTTCTTCTTCTTCTTAATTTGTTTTTTTTTTCTTGCTATATTTGAAAACCAGGAAGTTTGCATTAATGCAACCTCCTCCCCACCCCCAAGAAGAAAAAAAAAAAACACAAAACAAAACCAAGAAACAAAAACCCTCAATAATTTGTCTTTTGCTTTGTCTGTACCTAGCAGACAATTTCTTGAAAGCCAAAGACTTATTCAGGGCATCTTCTTGTGGTACAGGTACAATTGTAGGCCTACACTGTACTTCTTCATGAATGCATTGAACAAGTGACCAGATGGGAAGTCAAGAAAGGTCAATTTTCAATTTTCTTCCTCTTAATGCACGAAAGGTTCAGTTTAAAAGGCCATGCATACAATGTACATTCTACATGTAGGCCTATATTTGATCGCAGGGTACATACAGTATGAAAGAAGACTATATGATACAGTTTTGCACATTGGCATGTTACATGAGTTTTCAATTTAGCTACCAACATTTGAACGGATTTACTTTCACAAGTGCTTTACTTTTTTTCGAAATGTGACTTCTGCATTGGTAATTTTCACTTTCCAATGAACTACTCCCATCAACACCAAGTATGTGTAGGCGTGTCTTCATCAGCCCGAAGTTTCAAAATAGCGCGCTATCTTGCGGTTACCAAACTAGTCCGATGTCAAAATAGCGCGCTAACTGTGTAGTGAAGATGCAAATAGCGCGCTATTTGATCGGGAAAATTTTCCCCAAAATCTTGGTCTAGTTCATGAACTAGAGCGCTAATTCATGAAATAGCGCGCTATTTTGGGTGCGTCTCCATCAGCCCGAAATTTTCTCGATCCCTCCACGCTTCTGGTTAGCCAGCTGGCTATGGAAAGCGCATGTACAAGCTACAAACAGTGATTGTGTATAGTACACACTCTGTACATGCACGGTTTATTCAAGGATCACATGTGTGTACTAGGCCTACTGTTGTTGACATCTTTAAAATTAGAGGTGATTTCTCTCACCTCCCTATTAAAACTCAGTGCCGTGCATGTTAACTGTTTTTTGTAAACTTCTTCTTCTGGTCCACTCTACCTTAGCTGAAGATTCTTGCAGATTGTGTGTATTTTGGATTTGTTTAAACATTGCAATTCGTTAATTTCATATAAGATGCCTCACTGGACAGAAGAAAGAGTAGCGTTATTAATATCCCGTGGCATTGGAGAGAATATACTCTCCTGCTCACCTCCCTGGTTGAAGTATCGTACATACAGTGATATAGGAGATTTTGAGTGGGGAAATCCACTTTCGAACCGCGAGCTACAATGATGTAGGCAGAGTAATATTGCAAAGTGCGCATGCGTCAATTTTTGGGCTAATTTCCTGAAGCAGGCTGTTCGAGCTGATGAAGACGCACATTCGCTGTATCGGGCTATTTTCTATTAAAGACCGCAAAATATCCCGCTAGTTTGAACTTCGGGCTGATGAAGACACGCCTTGTGGGTACTTCTCTTTAATAGTGAGTGATTGGAATGGGATCTATTCAGTAATGTAAACAACAGTAACGGTTGGATAGCTTCAATTTCCCCCATGTCATACTGGCGTGCGTGTTGCGCTCCATCAACAGCAGATGACATCACGCAGAAAAACATGATGCCTTTGGAAAACAGCAGCAGACGATAATTATCCAGCCTGTGAGATGCTCAAAAACTCATTACACAGTCAAAAGCCACATAACAAGAAGCAGCTACACGTACACTCTTGGAGAACCAACTAATGGCTAGGAGCCATAACCAAAGTGGAATCTTAAGTAGTATCAGACACACTGCCATCACAGATCTCCAACATTTGGAAATGGCGATGCAAGGGATTCAATTTGCCCCCCCCCCCATCCCCCACCTACATGTAGTTACAAAGGTGTATATCCACTCATATAAAACAGGACCTCCCTCAGCACTTCGTAATTTGGGGGTCTGCTTGCCAAGCCAACAATTGAATGTTCCCTACTTGTGAATTTGGCTTTGGATCAATTTGCAGTTCAAGTTTAGTCATCTTCACAGCCAACTTGGCACAATATACTCTTGTGGGGTTAAATCAATACAGCTACAAAAATGAACACTCCTGAGCCTGGCTGACCCCCTTTTACGACCCAGAAGTCAATAAAAAACGATGAATATCTCCTGATAGCAACTCATTAGTGGATGGCCTCCTCTCCAGATGCTGTCTTGAAAATATTCGCTCAGTCTACTCGCTCTCAGCATTCCCCACTGACCTAGCATGAACAATATCTCTTGATGCTGTGGTGTATTTCGATTGAGACACAGGGGGTCATACCTCATAGAATTATTTCCCACATGCTTGTCTGCTTGAAACATTTTTCATATAAAAATCAATCACAATAAAGATCCTTAGACTTTGAAAATCATCATTGCTGAAAAATAAAATCAATAAATAGAATCCATATCTATTAAACACAGCTACAGTCGCTATGGTGGAGGCAACTGACTTGGTGGATTTCACTTTACTTTGATTAGTTGATACTAAGGTAAACTGTATTTCAACAGCAAGTGTTGATAATACCTTTACATCCCTGTGCTATATGAAATCTCTTTTTTTTTTCCATTCCTGTAATCTATATCTGTCAAAAATGTCAGAAGTGACTGCTGACTCTTTCTCGTGCATTTGCTTCACAAATATGGGGTCCACAATTGACCGATACCATAAGGCGGATACAGCATTGCACGTCAGATGTGGGGTGGTTCTTTGAATTTTTCCTTTCTCTGAACAGGAGGGATTATTACCAATCAATGATAAAAAGGAGAATGTGTTTATACTGAGTCAACCAAGCCAGACAATGACTTGAAAATAACCCCCGTCTTCCCAAGAATCAATTTGGACTGAAGATGGGGGGAACGCTGGTGAATGAAGCTTGATACATATCTTTTGTCGGCGATAATCCCCTTTCAATGGCGACGGAAATCACTGAGGGTTAATGGAGCTTCATGCTGTCTTCTCCTCTCCCCTGCATTGATCACACATCCTTCGCCCGGGCAAACTAAAGATCTGTTTCTCCATGTCTTACGGGTCCCAGAATCTTAATATTCTACCCACATGCATAGGGCCTGGCAGCTCAGATGCCTTAGGATCACTCCTTCCTCCTCCGCCCCCTTCCTATTTTTTTTTCCTCCTCACATTTCCCAAAGTATACAAATGGGCATAAAAACACAACCCACTGGATACGATGGAAAAGGTGAGAAAAGTGGGAATGAATATTCTTGAAGCTGTTGATGCACGTTGAAACCCCTAGGTGAGGATTTTAACTCGATAAATACCTCAAGAGACACACCAGTCCAGTGAGTGAGGTACCTCTCTTTCTCCACACCGTCAAGAATATCGTTAACCCGTTGAGGACGAGTCCCAAGTATACTTGGGGAGGTGTCTATTGGAAATGCATGTTGTAGCAAAATCAGACTGTCCTCAACAGGTTAAATGTGTGGGTTTATGTGCTGTTACTGTAGTGAAGGTTTGATGCTCTGTACAAATTATCTCTCTTTAAAAGTATTATCTACAGGCTGTAAGTTTGTTCATTCATTCATTTTTGTAAGGATCTGGAAATTGCTGTAAAAATGATCCAAAAAAAAGAAGAAGAAAAAGAAAAGAAAAACGAAAGCTTTGAAAGGAATATGTAACTGAAACTGTAGAGTTCAAATTCTTATTCTGGTTTGGGGAAATTTTATATACATGTACTTTATCGTTGTGCTGTCAATAAAACATGATCCAGAGATTACCGTTTCAATGATAGTACATTTTGATTTTAATAAAACTGCATCACTCCATGATATTCCTGAAGTTTTAAGTATGTCATGGCATTAGATTATTCCCCCCCCCCCCCTTCAGTTTGGCATGAGTTCAAACATATAGGTAATGGCAGCATTTGGTGTACTAAGATAAGATACACTGTACTTTTTGTTTTTCTTTTCTTTTTATCATCTAGTTACATGTAGGTTTATTTCACAGGAAATATTTCAGGTGTAATTCAGGTTGCATGTCTACAAAGCATACAAAGAGTTTATGTTTGGGTGACCAGTCACTGAGTTTGTGACACGATTGTTGTATCTCAGACTCAGGCACCAATAGGCCTACACTAAATTGTAGTGATCAGTGAGGAGACTTGCTTCACTACCTGATTACTGCAAAAATTTTCAAAACCTTTACAGGAATAGTGTGTTCACAAAACCAGAAACGTGATTAGACTGGGATATCTTTTGAGGCATATTCCCTCCTGAGTACTTTTGTGAACTTGGGGCCAAGACAGGGGGTAATTCTGTCTGCTGAGGACCAGTGGGTTAAACAATACGTCAATAGTATGAAGGTATGCATTAGCCTTTCGATACAGCGCTTCTCTCCTGCATGAGAGATACATCCGTAAACTGAGGCTTTGGTTTCACCCTTTTTCACACCTCTACGGTTCCTCGTCATTTGAGTCACTGTACACACACAGGTCTAGTTTACAGTGGTGGGCTAGTCTTTTTGACCAGACCCATCAATAGCAATACATCACAAAAGAATGGGATCATCGAATCCCAGAGCTACAATGCAGCTGTTCTTTGTATTTTTCTATCTATTTGCAGAGTAATGCCAAAGGTGGAGGGGGAGGGGAGTATTTGGGAACTTTGCAGATCAGAGTTTTGATGTGCGGTACAGCAGAGAATGGTTCACAGTTCTCTACAATGTACACACGTATGTGCATCAACTTCAAGACATTCAAATCATGTTCATCTCATAAGATGTATGATTTTCATGAAATATTCATTGCAGTCATTACAGCGCCTGGAGGATGCCCATGGCTGTGAAGTCTCCTTGCGTAAATTGCAGAGGAGAAGGTGGTAGGTTGGGGGTGGGGAAGGGGAGGCGGTCTTGCTCAGTGATGGCCCTCTGGAGCACAGCAGGCACTCTGACAAATTACACATCACAGTGCTCAGAATCATGATCACAGTGTGACACCAGCACATATAAATTGGATCCTGATGTTTCAAACATGTTTGATGTGAGACTGAGAGAAAAAAAAAAACTTACTGAAATTATCATCAATTCTAAATTTCAGATTTTTTAATATTTACCAATGTCATCTTGGTTTTTTTTTCTTTCTTTTTTGTGCACATGTATGCTTTTTGGAATGTAAAAAAGTTTTGTGGGAGAAATAGGATGGGGTATTAACCTTACAGGGTCATCTGACTTTATTCCATCAAACTATCTAGTCACATTCACACACAGGACTTATGCCTGTCTGCTTTTTGCATTGGGATGCAAACATCTATCTTATTTGCTACCATTTATAATGCACGGCTTTAAAAAAAAAAAAAAAAAAAAAAAAAAAAAATCACACAGCTGCAATTATGAACCATTCTGAATCTTCAGAATGCACATGCCCACATGTAGGCTTAAATAATGACTGGAGCGTGATCACGAGCACCAAAGTGTATTCACCCTGTGTGGGGGGATGCATTATGGGTTTAAAAAAGTTGATGGTCTTTGCATGCCATTCACACATGCCAAACGGGGCAGATTATTACTGAAAGACTAAAAAAAGAAATCAAGCTGGACCGATTTTGGCATCACAATGTACATATCGTCGCTGGGGTGACAAGACCTTGTATCTGAAATTTTGGTGAAAATGATTTTTTTTTTAAATTAATGGTCAAATAATGGGTTAAGTGATGTCCTGGCAAAATCCCAACTGTCTTACTCCAAAAATGAAGCCACCACGGCATGTCAAAGGAAAGGCTATCCCATTCGCTATAGTGCTTTGGCCGCCATGTTTTCTGGCTCTCCTGAACATTTGACATTTTGTAGATACGAGGTCTTGTCGCCCCAGCGATGATATGCATGTGTACCTATCATGAGAGTAAATCATTTTTGTGTGACTATCTTGGTGACCACTAATAACAATCATCAGTTTTTGAACCACGTTGCAAGATTGATTTTTTTTTTTTTTTCAAGTCAATTACAGGTGTGTGTGAATGCAGCCATCCTGGCATTTTGCTCATACAGAGTGACACATCGTATTGGAAGTTGTGCTTTGGATACAACCAGAGAGAAGCTTAGGCTGAGAAGGGAAAGAGCCAATAGTCAAATAAGGGGGGGGGGGTAGATCAACGGAAGGAGACAGAAGACAAATCCCAAAGTCCCTCTTGTAAACACAACTCTCATCCCTGCAAATAGTTGACTGTCCCACATATAGCCTTTGTCCAAGTATAGTTTGAGTCTGAGGTGTCAGACCCAGATTTGCCTACTACTTGAAAGTCATGCAGTCTGAACTTCTAAGGACAAGGACATTTAGTCTCTGGGGGGCTTGAATGAAGAATGTACAGATTATCTCCACAAATGAATTGAGCCTTTGCACAGCACTCTTGACCTTGGCTTTAGTGGAAGTTGGAAATCTTATCTTTACAATTACTTGCCCCTCCTTTTTTTTTCTTTATAACCACTTCACACCATCCATTCTGTTAAACCTAAACAAATATTTACAATTTCTCACCACAAGAACAAACAGGAAGATATGATCACATCCCTCCCCCTTCAACAGTTTAGAGATTGATACCAGGTATTTTATGCCACTATGGGCATATTCACTGTGTTTTGCTATCAAAGAATATGATACAGGATACTGCGTTGAGTTGTGTTGATGATTTGTATGGGCCAGCATACCACAGGAGTTCCATCATAAGTTACAATACACACATAATATTAAAACTATTATTTAGTCTGAAGGGTAGGATAAACTGTACTCACATCATTATTAACCTTAAAGGTAGGGAATCCCATTTGCACGCCTTAAATGAAGAGCTGTATAAATACAGTGGTATGTTGAAGAGAGTATCATTTTAGAAACTCCCATAAAGTATTGAAAGTGGAAGGTAACATTTAGTACATTTTTTTTGACCGTTAGATTTTGAATTGAATTGTTTTCGGGACTCACCGTAAATTCCAGTACATTTATACTAGGCTACCTTTGCAGACCCATGTACTGCATGTGTGTCCATCATGTATATTTTGTGAAGAAAGTTCATCAACACTTACAAACATTTCTACATACATTCTTGCCACACACTCTATATGTTATTACTATTTATTATTACATCAGCTCTTGTACTTTTAGATTTGGGTTTATAGATCACAAATACAGAAGAATGCAACAAAAAGGCTGAAGTGTGGCTGACACACAGAACTACTGAGTAGTTGAGCTTTGTGCATTATTCAAATTTTAGATAACTGTTGACTTCCAAATTCCTAAGCAGTGGCCTAAGCAAGTCCCCTGAGGTTCATATTTAATGTTTTGCTGCATTTTGGGAGGTCTGTAAAAGGTATCCCCTACCTTTAAAGAAGAAGTAGAAGATGAAGATGAAGAAGAAGAAGAAAGAAGAAGAAGAAGAAGAAGAAGAAGAAGAAGAAAAACCATCCAAAGAATGCCCAAACCTTGCTTTGTATTGATATTCAATTCCTACGTAAGGGCAGTATAAACATTGTCATGCAGCTGGTAATGGGGTTATCATGTTCAGTAAATCCAACTATATTCAAAGGCATCCTGTTGGCTTTTGCACACCAGTACAAATCTTGTCTCACATATGATGTGTATTGTGATAAAACTGTCAAAAAGTGCATTGCACTTCATAATGCTCGACAATGTCTGAAAAGGTAAAATGAAACCCCAAATTGACAGTCATTGTATTGCCATCCTGTACTGGATGTTCATGGCGTACAATGTAGTTGCTTGTTTTGATTTTTCCACAATGAAGTGTGTGAAGTTCATCCTGTCATAAATACATCGAGTCTGCCCATGCAGGGAAACGACAACAAAGCTTTCATAAGCCCCATCCCCCCCCCCCCCCCCCCCCCCCCCCCCCCGTGTGTGTGTGTGTGTCTGTGTGTGTGTACACACACACAGACACACAGGAAAAACAAACTGGACAAAAAGGAAGACCAAGGAAGGGGAAAAATCAAAATGGTTTCTGTTCTCTCGCCACATCCTTCTACTAATGTGGAAAAGACTGAGCACTCTACATAAATTCTTTGTTCCATACAAACGTGTAAATGTGGCAAGTTTCTACCTTACTGCACGATCAAATGTCAAGAGTGCATTTGAACTCTAACCATACATGTAGGCCTAATACTACAGTAGTACCGTTACCAGTCATGCACAGTGCTACAATGTACAGCTGTGTGTATAAGGAGTTCCTACATCAGTTTCATGCCATTCTTACTGACTTTGTTTGAGATAAAATGAAACAGAATAGGACATTGACAAAATAGAAGCACGAATGCACAAAAAAGGAAATTGATATGAAACAAAAAACTTTGAAAAGGACAAAAATTACCAGGTAATACTATTAGTTCAAAATAGCAGCAATTTTTGTATAAAACTCAAACCATTCCTTGTTCTTATAGTGACTTTCATCTGAAGAATGATACAGACGTACCAATGCAGAAGTTGGATTCAGAAAAATAGTGTCATCACATAGCAGAACCAATGATACGATAGAAATATATACCAAAACAGCTTGATACAGTAGGCCCCTATGTCAAAAATATCCGAAGTAACTACTCTGAACAGCAACAAACATACAACTTAAATAATGGGGGGAGGGGGGTAAAAAGGCACGGTCTATGAAATGTAAGGATTAATGTAAAGGTGAGAGCACTTTGAGTTACAATCATGCTCAGGTGATGGCCTGCAGCTAATTTCGGTGTGATAGAAGACCCAGGCCATTTGATGCTCACGGTGTCACGCTGAGGTGGGGGCAGCATCACCCCAGGTGTTGGGCTGCCCTACGTGTAGGGACAGGGACCGATCGGAGCATCAACCATCGTCTTCCAGTGTGATTGATATCACCCCCCAGAGTCTTGGTGGTGGGACTGCTTTGAAGTGTCTGGGTAAACATGGGAGACACTGACAACAATACGTGTATGCAGAAACTAAACTGCACACAACGGTATTCCGAGACTTGGCAGTAAGCAGTCCAGCAAAAGTGGGTTAAATGGGAATTATTCAGAGGAACTTCCATGTAGGCCTACACAAAAATGCAAACATGCAAACACACACACAATCTCAAACTGATGAATCTCAATTCCCTCTGTTTGTGCGTGCGTGAGTATGGTGTGTGTTTGCATGCATTTGTGTAGGTGAACATGCAGTTGCACATTGTAGTAAGCTTATATTTTACTTTAGACTCATTGCCCTATGCTGTTGCCTGCGAGCAGTACATGAAGGCCTACACAAATTGTGCCACAGTGGCTTCATGAGGCAGCTTCAATGGCTACATTTGTGTAAGCGTGCCATAGCTACAGTATGAATTCCACTCATTCCTTATAACCCGAAATCCACTCCCCAAAGAACAACTTCGGCAAGAACTGCCTCCGAACAGAACTCTAGAAGTTGCCCCTGTATAACACACATCTGAGTCTGTGATAACAGCTTGGCACCTGGGTCATTTGGTGGCCATCCCTGACCAGTTTTCTCTTTATTTAGAGCACAAACTACATGTGCAGTAAGCACAAGTTGATTTATGACAGAATTCCTTACCATTGACCCTTATACCCTGGCCTCCGTCCTCTCAAACAGCCCAAGCCCCTCCCCCTGCCCGCCCCCCCCCCAAAAAAAAAAAAAAAAATAAAATAAAATAAAGTAAAAACTCCACTACCAAAGTGCTGGAGTTCAGAGTGTTATTAAATAAAAAATATCTCTCTCACCTGCCCTGATGGACAGTTAGGCAAAGGCCCCATGCTTTCAACAGGTACATTCATACTTATTTTACATCAGGTTTGTAGGCCTACAAGTTTATATCCCAGAATTTACACTTTAGAGCCTACACTTGTAGGTATACAGTAACATACAGTGATTGTACCCAGCTGCCCACCTCAGAGATGAACAATACTGGTGATAGAATGGGAAGGGGGGCAATGATATAAAATGCTATTCAATGACTGTAGCATGTTTAAAACAAGTGCATAAAATGTACAGTATATTTTACTTGAAAACATTTTATACCGTATCTATGGAAAATTTTTCTAGCTCACTAAGAACAGAAGATGCATTCCAAAATTTGAGAGGAATTTACAATAACACACTTGTGTATATTTGCAAACAAGGAAGAAGTCTGATCTTCAGAATGTCATGCTATTGAGCCCTCTCTGACACACTCCCAATACACACATTGGCCTCAAATTATGTGGAACTTGGCAGGGTTTGTAAATTTTGCAGCCAAGATCCTCTTCGGAGGCTGAACAAGATTTGATTATTTTGTTTACAGAGTGCATCAAGCTATGGCAGGGTACATTCTCTTGGACACTATCACAGTTTTCAACAAACTTCACCAGTCATGTAGCATAACAAAGTGTACGAGAGCACATTTCCTAGAGCTCTAAAAGTGAATGACAGATTAGATTGTGAGAAAGGTATAAGTAGTTAAGTTTAATTTTCATTTTGTATAATTGATTATATTTGCTATCTGTAAATACACTCTGTCCGTTGGTCTTTGATGTCACCGTGTACCATCCCAGTAGGCCCTTCCACACAGACGCTGTAGCTTCCTACGAAAAGCTGCAACAGGGATTAGGTCCCTACTTCTTCAAGGATCAAGAAGTTATATTGAATATCTTGTCATCATCATCATCTTCTTCTGGCCTATCCCCATCCCGCAGTTGATTCATGGAAAAGATTCGGGAAAATGAGCTGCATTTATTGCAGATATTCAATGACTAACATCAAGCATTTAAAAATATGAACTTGGAGTATACCTTTTATGTTCAAAAGAATAAATAATGGTATAAAGTTGCCTTTGGCATGAATTTAACATTCTAACATCAGGTAATGATTTTTTTTCTCTCTCTCTCTTTCCATAGTAGATACCATAAAGGGGAAAAAATCAACAAAAACCAGGAAAGAACAATTACCACTGAACAAATATTTGTTGGTACCTGTATCCTGTAACCTAATTTGACCCCCTCCCCCCCCCCCCCCCCCCCCATCAAGCTTACTACTCATTAGACATTCTTTACTCTGACACTACATTGCATTCATGTACATTACGTGTAGCTTTTGTTCATCAGGAAGGGATGCACACTGGACCATACCATGGCAGGGCAACAAGTCTCTCAAGATTCCTTCTTCAATGACCCCTTCCTTTTTGTGTGTGTGGTTATCATGGTTCAACGCACGGTATGCACCACTACACTTTGTTACTGTATAGGTACAGCAGCTAATTACAACAGAATTGAAATTACCATCCAAGCTGAGGGGAAAACAGTATTGTTTTCCCCCTCCCCTTTTCACACACCAATGGCCCCATTATTTGCAAGCACTTGTCTATTATCCTATCCAAGGCAGGGTGCTGAACCCGGCTTGACTATGTGTCCAGGGAAATTAAAATCTGCCATGCGACAAGCAAATTGAATCAGAAAGTTGCCTGTTTACTACATAGGACCCTTGCTCCAATGTTTATACAGGCAAGTGGCTAAAATATCATTTGTAATGCCCTGCTACGGCAAGCACACATCGGCATCAGGAAGTTATCTGAAAAGATACAATGAAGTGCTCATCAAGAAAAGAAAAAAGGAGGGGGGGGGGGAGCAAGGTGTACTGTACAGTTAAAAAACTTTATCCAACTTTGATAGAAAGGGACAAACTTTTCTTAATAGAATTAAAGGGAGCCTTGAGGCAACCAGGTTTACTTCAAGCACCCAAAACAAACACCTGCTGCTTTGCTTTGAAGAGAAAGTACAATTCTGGTTTGGGCCAATTTCTGAAGTTTCACTATCATGTACACTAGAATACACATCTTGCATGTCCATACAGGATGTACTTCCTAAAGTTGCTCAGCCCCAAATGTACCTTCACTTCTTACATCACAATAGGAGTGACATCACAACCCTCTTCAGAGAGTGTTGATTAGGAGCGTCAATGAAAATTATGTAACTTCACTGTCGAACAAAAGGGCGATGCACTATGCAATGTCCTGTGTGACAATTAATACTTTCCTACAGTGTTTGGCCGACGAACAGTACCAGTCCTCAAATCTGAACACTTGATTGTCTAATCAGTCAACAAAGGGGTCAACCAGACACACAATCCTGCCATCAATATTAGTCAGAGGTTTAATTAGGGCAAGCTCTAATTACCCACATGACCCAATCATCACAGGCTGTGCATAACTCATACTAAACTTATTTTGCAACTGCCAAATTATGGATAAGACAGTGGGGTTTTAAAAGCAAAGGACAGTGCGGTAACAAAACTGCCTGTCACATTGGAAGAACAGAGAAAAGAAATCCCTTTAAAAACTGGCTTTTCTACTTCCTTTCTAATTCCTTTTGCTGGAGTACGTGTTTTATAGTGTTAGTTTTCTTTTTCTTTTAATACTTGTTTTTTTTTTTCCAACTGCTGGAGGCAAGAAAGTGATCCTGTGCACCCAGCCTAATATCATCTTACATTTTTGGTCATCCGCTCGCGGGGTGTCACATCAAATTACCTTTGACATTGTATGCAAACAGGTTGCCAAAAGTAATGAGAAGAGTGAGAGGCAATGGGGGGGGGGGGGGGGGGGAGGGGTGAAGACTGACATCTGTGTGGGGGAGGCTTTGTAATGTGGATGTCATCCAAGACGTGTCACCAACATTTCCATTCAAGCTTTGATGGGGAACCCTGTTCCAGCTCACTCTGGGACCAACAAAGCAGTCTTGGCAAAGAATTTTTTCCACGACCCGCATCATATGAGCCAGGTTTTGTGAATGGGGTCGGGTTCACATTAAACCCTTCTCCGCCGGGGAAAACATATAATCCACCCAAAGCAATTTGATGCACCATGCCAAGAGATAGGACGTAGGCGCCTGCTAAACCCTGGGCAGATTGTACACCAACACTGTATTCCAATTTGGATTGTTAAATAATCCTGCCTATTCTCACAAATACGATGTGCTGATGTGGGTGCCACAGCGTGTGATGAGTACTAATGGATGTGATATAGAGCATAATCAGGACTAAATGAATGCATACAAGCCAAGTCTCCCACATGCAAGCCAAGAGAATGAAGTTCAATAAAACACTGATCTACAAGAGAAGAAAACAGGATTTCACCTAATGTAGGTTGGGGACCCATACATCGTGCGATGCTATTGGACACCAGTTCTCGAAGTAACTCTACTGTCGAGAGTAATATTTATCACAAAGTGGTGCACTAATCACCATGTTACCTTGAGCCACCTGTACTAATCTCATATCTTCCAAAGATCAAGTTGAGACTCTTGGGGATTCCAAAATGGAATGTTATCTCTCCTTGAAATTGGCCTTCTCACCAGCAAACAGTAATGTCTTCCTCAAGCCAATTTTTCTTTTCCACAGGTCCTGCTTTTGTTTTTTATTTTCCTTATAGAAACCATCAGAAAAGTCTATTTTGCACAAGCTCCAGCTAATCGCATGATCTTGCACAATGAAGCAGTGTAAAACGAGAACACGTAATAAAGACATGTCCAGTCTTCCCAATCTTCGTGAGCAAGGCCTCGCGTGTATTCACATTACACTGTCGTAATGAAGTTTACTGGATCCAGGTCAGGTTTATTAACTCTAGGAATATATACAAGAGCCACTACACAGCTACATTAACTCGGAGCCACTATATAGCTACATGTACCTTGAAATGTTGCAAGGACAAGGTAATCAGTGCCCCCTTCTTGCATTCTTTCTGCGTCTCATTCTACATTCTCACATATTTCCATCTCATCGTAATCCTTTTCTGCCTTTTCTCCTCCCAATGATTCCCTATATATGTCCTCCTGTGATGTACAAGGTTGTTTTGTACGCCAACGGAAGACAGACGTGCAAACTAAGCCAGCAGTTTGTAATAAGCCTGCCTTGTACGATCATAATCAAGATGTCTCCATCGTGAGAGGCCCAGTGAGACCGACAAGCAATGCCGTGTGTCACCAAGCCATCCCCTCTGTTCACGGGCAACACTGTGTCTCTTGGAGAAGATAGAAAGTGACGATTTCCAAATAAGAGAGCCCCAACTCGTGAGAGGTCCTACTTTACTCTTTGCATTGTGCTGGAGTACAGACCCAGTATTTAGTCATGATGGTAATCTGTCCTCACACACAAACACTCTGGAAAATGGACGACCGTGATACCAGCCCAATGATGTTTGCCCTAGGTGGCAAGCAACAGCCAGCAAACTGTTTTCAACTGGACACCTCATGCCATATTGAGAAAAAGAGGAAGAAGGTTGGAGGTCTGCTATTTAAGAACAAACAGAAACAAAACAAAATGCCACCATAACAAACATAGCATGCACATACACAGTCAACCCTGTCAATAGTGACCATCCTGGGGGGGGGGGGGGGGGGGGGACAAAAAAGTTGCCATTATAGACAGGTGGCCGTTACAGACAGGGTCTTTACCATGGTTGTTCTGTCTGAAATATTTTTTTATCTATTTATTCATTTTCTTGGTAGCCTTACTCGACAGGTGGCTGCTAAAGGCAGGTGACCGCTAAGGCAGGTTTGATTGTCTATCTACTGATGATGTGGATGCCTACCTTAAAGCTGATAGAATTTGTGTGCACCATCTCCTCCAGGACTTCTCCTGGATGTTCCTCTTGTCCTTCTTGATCCTCTTCAGGAACTGCTTCAGTGAGCCGGACGACATGTACTCAGTGATGAAGATTACCTGGGCAGGGATATACATGTAGATCATGCTAAAATCACAAATGTGTCGATAAATAGACAAAAGGAGGAGACATTGCTATTTAAAGACACTGATAAAGCAGGGATGCCTTTCTTGTAAACAGTATTGCAGCGCTGTATAAAAGCAAGATATTTTTACGGTATGAAATTTTTGCGAATGGGAGCTGACGCCCTTTTGTGTGGGACGAAATTTTTGTGAATTTCGGGTGCATGTTAATATAGTGAATCTTGGCTCTCGCATAATTTGCAAAATCAAAATGCATGTGAACATTTTCTGGTTTTACACTAGAAGTTAATTTAGCTGAACTGGTGGATAAACATTTTTCTACCTTCCTTGAAATAGACAAGTGTAGAGATACATTGTACACTTTGGGAAAACAGTATTGTCCTTGTAACTTGCAGCATTTTTTGAAGAAAAAAAAAGAAAAAAAAAAGAGTACAAAATACTGCAAGATAGATTTTGATGCTTTGAGCTTGAAGGTACAATGAACTGTAAACTGGAGGTGTACTAGTAGAGTTTATTGCTATAATAAAATGTCGGTGAATCACCACACATGCCATCAAGCCTTTTCATGCCAGGGACTTTGGAAGGTGTGTACAATGCTACAAGGTTTCCTATAACACAAGATTTTTTTTTCTTTTTTTTTCCTTTTTAAAGCACAATTTTGATCTCCTGACTGCTGACCATGCTTGCAAGAGACCCAGCAGAATTTGAGAAAAATCATATTTTTTTTTACATTCTTTTATAGCCTCTTTTGAGTCACAATTCTGTCCAACCTGTAATAAACTGATATCACACTCACCTGATATTAGCCAAGACAAAGAAAGGTCAACCCTTTCAGACCGCATCAGAGGTCATTTAAAATTGTGTGTGTGTGTGCATGCATAGTCTCTTTGCATAGAGTGAGGACAGCAATAAAAAAAAATACACAATCATGTGATCCATGAAAGCCATGATATTGTGCACTCTTTAAACTGTTCATATACAGTAATTCTTTTAAAGCAGTTTTAATAACAACTGACATCACACTCACATGATGTTAGCTCAGACAAAGAAAGATCAACCTTTTCAAACACATTAGAAATCATTCTTCTGTTTTTTGATTTTTCCTAAAAGTTTAGATTGGTCTGTTGCTTCTATGCTGACCAACTTTTTTTTTCTGGCACCAGTTTCTTTTAAGCCATCCACCAACAATACCACAATTCAAATGAAAATCAAAGAAAATCCATCATACAGCCTTTACGACAAAAACATCAACAACTCTGTGGTAGATATTTAATGACAAAAGTGCAAACATATATTTGAGTTACAATGTACTTGCTGACAGTATGAACAAACAGGAATAGTGAAAGCTTGCCTCATCAACGTACAATGTACAGTTGTACGTGTATGTATATGCAATGTAAAAAACAATCTTTACCACAATGATTCATATGTGGGATTCATTCATTCACAAACCTTGCTCATGCCATTGGCATTTTAACACAGACCTCTCTCATGGTCTACCCGAGTCATAAACTTATGGGCATGACTTCTTACCCTTGGCTTATCTCTGTCCGACTTGGTGTCTGTCCAGTACTTGTAGAACTTGACAATGTTGGGATGGTCGAGTTGGATGAGGTTGTCAAACACTACTTGGATCTTGTCCTGTGAATCAAAATACAAGAAGAATGTAATTATTACAAAAAAAAAAAGAAGGTACAATGTATGTATGTTGATTGATTAGATAGCAGAATGAAGGTGGGGCAGTGTGGCCAAGTACTAACAAGTATTATACAATTTTTCCTTTTAAAAGCCCTCTAAAAAACAAAAAACAACCGCCCCCCCCCAAAAAAAAAAACAAAAACTTTCAGCCGTCAAAAAAAAAAAAACCTAAAAAAACACTAGGCTGCAAAATATTAAAGAAAATCACAGCTACATGTAGTCTCTCTCTCTCTCTCACTCTCTCTCCTTATCTATCTATCTTATCTATCTATCTATCTATCTATCTATCTATCTATCTATCTATCTATCTATCTATCTATCCATGTGTAGTATATCTTCCTAGAGCCATCTCTATCTTTCAGCAGAATACCAATCTCAGATGGAACATATATGTGACCGTGCACCTCAAAACGAACATAAAGTCGCACACACTGATTTTGCGTGAGGACTGAAAATAAGTGAAATGGGTCGACCTAGCCGAACTTGACTTTTTCATATTTTCTGAAAGAGTGGGTCTTCTTTTACATTATGCTAAAATTTGGTATCATAAAACGGGCAGGAAAGTGTGTTTTTTAGCAGTTTTTTCTCGAACATTTTTGGTAGAATAGTGTGACTAGGTGTGTCTTGAGAATCCCTTTTTCATTTCTGAAAACCTTGTCCACACTCTTCACTTTCAACTCTAATAACTTTTGAAAAAATAGTGCTACTGCTTTGAAAGTTGGCATCAATTATGGACAGAATGTGTTAATGAGGCATGCTTAATTTCGGTTTAATATGATAATCCCTTCATTGTTGTTACTCTGGTGGTTTACTTCCTGTTTTTTGTCCCATTCATCGCACAGCCAGCACGGTTTGGTAAAGATTAAGCGCTTGAATAGACACTGTACTTTAGAGCCTCTTTTCTCAGTTCACACTTTTCCTGAGTTTGTGCTTTCTTTCCAATATTTAGACAGGTTAGGAGAGTCCATTTGATTTGAGTTATACATCATTTTAAAGCTTAAAGTCTGCTTTTTCAGAATATGGTCTTAACTAAAAATTCATGTCTGGCGACTTTTTGTTTGTTTTGAGGTGCAGGGTCACATATTGTACACTGTATGTGTACATTTACAATGTACTGCCATGAACACACAAATCAGGATTACTTCTACGACAGGAAGACATAAAAGTGAAGTCTTCCAATATCAGGGTTCTCTAGTGTGGCATGATTCTTCAGCTCCAGGACCGTATCCAAATCCTCACGTCATTGCTTTCGGCGAGGCCCCTACATACAGTAGGTAGGTGAATTTTGTGGGGATCAGTGAATGATGTACTACTTACGTACTGCACACGGCAAATAAATGCACTTCTGAGAAAATGTGGCTAGACAAAGGCAAAACTGGCATCAAGGATACATACTGTGCAGTCATACATTGAATAGTTTGATTGTACAATGTATGTGCTCCCCTACAGTCATAGAAATAGTGACATAGTGTTCATGTGTGCTCTTTGCAGGTTCCTTTCAAAGCAAAGTCACCGTCACCTTGAAGTGAGAGACGCCAAGGTCATAGAACAACTGCTGAAGGAATGAGACTTTAATTTTGTGGTGCATTACCACCGCCAAAGGAAGTAAAGAAGGTTGTCTCCACAGTAGAGAGCTTTGTAGCATTTTTACAGATCTGTAAATCATGCCATTTGGGAATACTAAATATATTTTGACTTTCAATATTCAGATTTAAAAAAAAAATTGTCCCAAACTGTAATTTTGGGGTTAGAAATCCATATTTATCTTTTTGTTTCTGTGTCTGTTTGTTTGTTTGTTTGTTTGTTGTTGTTTTTTTTTTTTGGGGGGGGGGGCACAAAAAGAAACTTTTTAGGCATATGGGCTGAGAAAGACCCAGGTTGAGGTGCAAGCCTCATGCCTATTGTGTGATACTTGGTACAGGTGTGTGAAGTGTTCCTTCAGCAAACCATTCATTCATTTATTTGTCCCTGTAGAGATCCCACTATGTTATCTATTTCACTGTACCACCACGGCAAGGGGTACTTGCAGGCACCTATTTAGTGAATCTAGGCAGTTATGACTATGCATATTTGTAGATAAACTGATAAGATTAGGGACCCTGAGCTCAACACGAAGGGGAACGATCTCAACATTTTCAGCTTCAATTGATTAAAGACATGTTTGATGATAGTGGAACAGATCGGAATGCTAGTAGAGGGGCAATGCCACTGATGTTTCACCTCCATTTACCGCCGATCTTCAGTTGGCTAAATCCAGGATTCAATAGGCTTTTCAAAGCATTTGCTGGTCGAGGCCAGAGCACTATGCATCAAAAATATTTCCTGGTCTGCACTGATGTCTAGGTTACACCCACAAACTACGTGATGTGAATATAATTCAGTTTTATGCAGCAATGCACAAGGTGCAAATGTGAGAAGAAAGACAGACTAGTTTACTCCCATGAATTGAAGATTTTGTATAATAGACATTTACATGTAGGTCTACAGGCCATATTGGCGGGATCAGCAAGTAAGCAACCACAGCCGTACTTCTGTTCCTGAAATCATCTATAAAACGACAATATAACACTGATCTAATTCAAGCCCAAATTGTCTTCTTTTTACTTCAGTATTTTACATCAACATACTGCAGTTTCCCAAGTCACATGTTTTCCTTCCTTCAATTTCTCATCTCTCCTCTGTGAGCTGAGAAGCACTTAATCTGCCTTTAGGAGGAAGCCATGAACATGAGGCGACATACATGTAGCAGCAATGACCTTTGACCAGGCAGGCACAGAAAGCAGAACATCATCCAAGTCTGCAGGGACAATAATTAAAAAAAAAAAAAAAATGTCCATACACTGTAGGACCTACATGCCCTGTAACACAGAAGTAAGAGTCAAGACCTTTTCTCCATTAAGGGTACCAAAGTTCAAGACCAATCTCTTTACCATGACTTGGGGGTGTATGAGAGAGATGTCTGCAGCGGTGCCAAGAGAACACACCAAAATCTGGGAGGTTGAAAAGCTTAAAAAGAGGTTGAAGAGAGCTTTCAGGGATCGTACTGTCATGGCATTACTTGCATGTTATATGTAGCCAATAATTCCCAGATCGGACAGGCTTTTATACCTTCTATCCGGACATTAAAAAAACAACTAACCTTTATTACGAAGGCTCGCGCAGAATCAGGGACACTTGGTAAAAGACTGTGTTTGGCAGTTTACGGATCAACAAAAATCATCACTGACAAAATCAAAATCAATTCTGACACACCAGAAGAACGAAAAAGTTTAGGCTGGTTCAACATCGGAGCTTGCAGCTCAACTTTTCAACGGGATCTTCATACTTGTAGGCCTACATTGTATTAGGCTTCATGGCTATATTACTATGATATCCCACTGTGCAAGATACATGTACCCCTCAATGGACCAGAGGATCCAGTTTTATATTGTAAAGCAGACTTTGAGAACAAAGACTGCTCCTGGCAGCCACAAAGTTTTTCAAAGGTTTGCCTGACATATCAAATACATGTACTAACATGTGCAGCTGGATTTAAGTTACTGAAAGGCACTCTGTCAGAACCAGATAAACGGAAGAGTTTGTTGTGTTTGATGTACAACACGTAAAATGACAGTAATAGCAAATGCTCTACAAAACGGCTTTGTACATTTCACGCAAATTCAAATGTTTCTGTCTTGCATGAGAGGACAAAACTTTGTGTTTGTGACATCATCATTCAGCAAACTCTCAAGGCCCAGGTTGGTGTAAGACGAGTAAAACAATGTAGCAATGCATGGGAGACCCTGTACAACAGTCTCACAAACTTTGAAATCGAAGCAACAGCTTTGTTCCACAATTTAACTCTTTTTATGGGCCCAGTAGGACGCCACATTCCATGACTCATGGCTGTCAACCTTTCTACATTGTACAGCTGAATGTAAACCATCACTCTTTCAAAACATCTGGTCCATTCTGGAGAAAGCACTTTGGGTATCAAAGTATGTTGCTTCTGCTTTTGTTATAAATGTATCTTGA
The DNA here is from genome assembly GCF_040938485.1 of Diadema antillarum. Lineage (NCBI taxonomy): Eukaryota > Metazoa > Echinodermata > Echinoidea > Diadematoida > Diadematidae > Diadema > Diadema antillarum. The sequence goes on along the minus strand of NW_027272020.1, from coordinate 191,524 downwards.
AGGAGGAGGAGGAGAAATCCTTTCCCAGGGGTAAAGCCTCCTTCCAGGCATGTCTTTGTCAAGAACTCTCATCTGAACGCATGCAAATTGTATTACCTTGGGTCCCAGCACTTTATTTCCAAAGTGCATTATGACGTTTGGAAAGTGCAGACTAAAGCTGTTAACATACAAACATATGTTTATCAGTGTCTCTCTCGCTCTTGCACACGTCATTGGTTCTGTTTTTTCTCCGTCCTTTTCACACTTATTCCTCTATCTTGGAAAATCACAAACCTGTTGATGAGCGATGTAATTTGTAAAAGTCGACAGTGAACCACTGACTTGTAGGCTATACCCATTATCAGTGTCTGTGATCTTCACTTTCATATTCTAATCATTTTTTCATTGTTTTTTTTTGTCAGCTCAGCATCAACTCATAAAAATGTCATGTCAGGAATGATAGATATCCTAAACCTAAAATCATCACTACTGAAGTTAGATAGGTATTATCTGTCTTAAAAAATTATGTAAAATTAGACGTTTCCTTCCGAAAAGGTGATCCCACTTCCTTGTGATTTCCTGATGGTTGTAAAAGTTTTGGTTGAACTGCTCAAACCAAAGGTCTACGCCTGCACTCAACGGTGTTGTGGTCTGATAGAACATACAATGGGAACAGTATAGGAATAGGATGAGATACGGTGTAGCTCAACAAACCGACAACAGACAGAAAGACAGTCACCGTTCTCATACAAGACCCGCTTCTTTCATTCATCATTTATCAAAATGATATAATAATTCAACTGGACATGATTCCACCCTTTCTCATCTCATGACATGAAACATATCTTTTTCCTGCAATGTCAGATTTTAGTTTTTTCTTCTACCCCCCCCCCCCCCCTCCCCACATAAAGACACTAAATTTGTAGCAATCATTTGAAGAAAAACCTCAAGGAAACTGCCACCTTCTCGGGCCCACCATCTGATTCCCCAGGGGCACAACTGACATTTTGGCACCAGCATCAGACACATTTTAATAATACTGTCTCCAATGTCATGTGCACTGCTATTTAGTCAAAGCTTGCGGGAACTATGTGAGTTAGACTCCATGTCCAGGCTTTTCTCCAGCTTCAATCTGTCCTCGCATCTCCACTGTCAGCAGATTGTCGCGACAAAGTAAAGCAATAGCCATTCATTTTCACTTGATTTATCTACACTATATCTTTTTGCCTTCAATATTAAAATGGGATGATTGCCATTTGAAAGCAAAAAATCATTTTGGATTGTACTACATCTGTGATCATTTTTTGCAATCCCAGATCCCCTGAAAATTGATGTTTGATAATGATGATGACGATGATCAACAGTATTTGTATAGCATCAAATAATATTCATAAGGGTAGACTTCTCCAAATAAACTCCAACATGAGCCATTTTCACTTGAATTATTTTCTTCTTACAATGTACAATTGTACCTTATCATTTGTAGTGTTTAGATTCTATATCAAACTGCACAACCTTATTTTTTAGACTGTTTGTTAAAATAGCAAATATGATAACGTCATCCATTATACTAATATCAACACGCATGCCGCAAGTGCTTGGCTCAACTTACATGTATGCATGCTTTCTCTTGCACCAAAAGAATGCTGCTAAATGCCGTGAAAATTAATGCACAATGCTGCGAAAATGAATGCACAATGCCCCGTCGTCTAAAATATATGTACAAGTGCATAATCATGCATGTGCGCCGAAATGTCATGTTATTCAGAAATGCAAAGAACATCCCAAAATGGCGAGCTGACAACATGACACAGCCACTCGGTGGGCGTGTTTGTGTCACTTTTACGACGCTGCTCAGGTGTGCGCGCCAAGAGGGAAGTTTCTCCCACAGACAGACAAAGGAACACATAAAAGGAGCAGTGATGGGATGAATAAGAGCCCCGAGGGAGTAACTATATGCAGCGCGAGTATTAATGCACAATGGGAGGGTTATTGAAAGCCAGAAGGGGGAAAAATACAATTAAACTGCCTGAAGTGCCAGTCTCCCAGACTTTTAGTTTTAATTGTATCTTCACAAAGAAGAAGCATGCGATAAGGGTGCACGACTCTATCTCTCGTCTGGATCTTTTTCGGTGAGGGAATAGAAATTATACCGTTAAGCACACACATAAAGATGTATTATCAAATTCTAAGGCTTCCTTTGTATTTTCATGTGCAGATAACCTTTGATATGAACATGTCATTCTGCCAAAGGTATCAACTTGGAAAGCAGACTCAAAGGTTACAAAAATTTAGGCTACAGCACACATGGGCTTGTCAGAGAGATAAGCTCACGTTACCGTGGCAACATGCTATTAGGCACTCACTGGGAGGTATCTACAGTTTTATCATTTCATTGGCACATCTGATGGGATAATAATATTTCATATTTCCATATCAATACAAACAATGCATGACTCTAATCAGACGAATGCTACATTGTATGTTAAAGATCAAACAATTCACAGCTGTACATGAAATATTCAATTTTGCAAGCACCTGTACAAGTATCACTCCCTTGTGGCTTTGCTTCAAAAATGTATCACTACAGGGACTAAACTGGTTCCATCCATCTTTTGAAATGACTAGAAAGAAGCAAAGGAGGGGCTACTACATGTATGTCTTGGCTAGTCCCATGATAGCAATGGCCCCCGATAATGTTTTCAAAAGAAACTGACACAATATTAGGGGAAAAACACACTCTCTTCAAGATTTGCTTCCTACCCCTTACTTACAAAAAAATAGATAGATAAATAAATAAATAAAACAAAACAAATAATAACTTGCAATTCATGTGAATATTATAAATTGAATGAACCATATAAACCAAGTATGTAAAAAAGGCACGCATTTCAGTTTTTGATTTATAAGGTAGCCACTACAATACAGGCTACACTGATGGTAGCTTACAAGATGTACCTTGGCTGACCATCATATATCAAAATGATGTTTTTTTAAATAAAATAAATAAATACATGAATAACACATTCTGATGAATGAATGAATGAATGAATAAATGAATGATTGAATAAATGAATGAATGAAAGAATGAATAAATGAGTGAATGAATAAATGAATGAATGAATAAATGAATGAATGAATGAATGAATAAATGAATGAATGAATGAATGAATGAATGAATGAATGAATGAATACAACTAAGTCACTAAATAACTAACCGACTATTAAACTGAAGAGACAATAGATACCACCAAAACAGATAAAAATACAAACCTCTTGGTCCTTGAAGTCTCTCCTGGCCGAGAACTGAACTTCATTCCAGACCACTTCACGACCTTCTTCCATGTCCATGGCCAGGTAGGCCACATCGATGCCTGGAACATCCCTCTGGGTCACCTGCACATGCAGAAATGTGTATACGGGTTGTTACTGCCATCTTCTCCAGAGTAGGTCACATACTAGTACATGCATCCTCAGCATTCTACAATGTAGCTAAGACGTACAACTTGTATGCAGTTGAGTGGTACATGTACGCGTGTAGGTCCTATTAGCAACACATTTCTACTCAAGGGCTCTACTAAGATTTTCCAAGTGTTCTAGCAGTAGAACCCAGCCTCTTCTCATAATACTTGCTTCCAGGTATAATGTATTCTACAACCCACACATATAAAAACATTCAATGAAGACTTGATCCACTCAAAATACAACCTGAGCCAAGTTAGAGTCCACTCAAGATAGCGAGAACAATGGATCAAAACCAATAGGGGCCCATAAGAAGAAAAATCAGCTTTTACAAGCAGACTGCATGCCAGGCTTTACAGGTGTGCCCTGGCCTCCATGTTGTTTTAACATTTGTTGTCTATCCACAGGTGTACATCTCTAAACTGTGATTGTGTATATACACTGATCCTGATTTTGAAACATCAACTGTGTCAGCCAGATAAAATAAAGACTACAGCCCAACAATCATCTATGTGAACTCACTAGCACGCCCATGCTGTGATAAAATGACTGGTGACAATTCCATAGACATCTATTTGAACTCCTGTTTCGGATGAAGGAAACTTTCAGTCAGTCTGAAACAAAGGCTAGTGTACAGTACAGTCGTATAATGATACAAAGCTATGCGATAATACCAAAACACTACACCTAGTGCTCATTACTATCTCTGAGTGCTCTCCCCATTGCAAAAACAGTGAGATATTCACTCACTAAAAAAAAAAAATAATAAACTGTTAAAAGCAATTATGGGAATAGGACACCTGTACACTACATGTATCTGTGATATTATGTACACAACATGTCTTCTGCATGAATCATGGATTGCGTGCATACATGCACAACTTGTACTTTACCAAAGTAGAAAACCACTTTCTCTCTGAAGAAGAGGGAAAACTCCCCTTCACATTCAACTCAATTTTATTTAGTATAAAAATTAAACTTATTAAAAAACAAAATTAGAATGACATGTAAAATGCATTACATGTACAATGTAAGTCAAAATGTCAAGGTTTATTGAAATCACACACACACAAAATGAAACTAATGAAAATGATGAAACTTTTAGAATTTCACTTATAAATCATATACATTTCTTTTTAATATACTGTTACAGTATAATGAAAAAAAAAAATGTCTTGCTTGCAGGATTTTACCCAACTTCACACAGTAAGTTCAAAAACATGGGGTGAAATTCAACAAGTCCCCTTAAACCAGCCCCCATCACTGGACAAGAGATTAAGACCGTACTGTGGATCTGTTTTCATGCACTGCTTGTTGAATAATTCATAGGGTAGATGAAACTTTTAGATGATCTGCACTGCATGATTCAGGACTCTGGGAAATGAATGTAGCTTGATACACAGGATCCTGTACAACCGTGCTTCTCAACTGTTTTAGCCCGAGGCCCATTTTGGCTCATACAAATTTTTTTGAGGCCCAGTTAGATTGATTACAAATCTTTTATTTTATTTTTGGCCGGCATCGTGGCCCACCAGAAAGAGTTTTACAGCCCATGGGTAGGAGGGTTTTTCCATTCTCAAAACTCAGGCAAATTTGGGGTTATCACATTATATTTTCAAAATTTTTGCATAATCTTAGTATTTCAAATACATTCCTTCGCAAAGAGACAGGATTAATTGTACATCTACATACAATTGTAGCTGTGGTACATGCACATTAAACTTGGTATCTACGGTACACTTTGTAAAATACATTCCTTTGAAAGGAAACATCATACATGTACATGTATGACATTAGATGTGGTACATGCACATTAAACTTTTATAGACAAGAACTTCTGTATGAGATTACACTCACACTAAAATTTTGTTGGGTGGATTTCCATAACACATACAACTCCTGTGGTGTAAGTCTACAGCTGTGTCCATCAACTTTCCCATGTTTAAAACGCGTTTCAATACCTGTACTATCAAAACAAGTTTGCAAACATCATGCTTCTCGAGTTGTTGCGTTTTATCAACTCTGTCATGAGTTGACTGCAGGAGGTCTTGTCACTGCCCACCTCCATTGCGCAGTTTGACCCGAAGAGCGAGATGTGTACAATTACTAGTAGTTGGCAGTGGTTGGCTTGGGCAGGTCTGAGCTATAAACGTATTTTATATTAAAACGACTTTGTGTTTATCGTCAATATCGATTCTCGAGAAACATGTTTCTGGCTCAAACTCATTTGTGATCGCACTTTTTTCCATGTTTCAGAAACTTCTCTCTAACCCCATAGATAATCAAAACAGCTTTCTCTTTTATCAACTACCCAAAACTCCCAGAAAGTTGTTTGGAAACCATAATTTTGCAGCAGAAGTGAGTTGAAAAATGCACCCTTTACAACACCCATGCCTTGCTCTTTGGTGTGCGCTTGTTGTCAGGAATACTGAGCACACAGTACAAATCTTTCCTTGTCAAAATGATGAAGGGTTCCATGGCAACAAAAGATATTTACCTACTACGTAGCTTGTGCACAAGAAATAAAACAAAAACCTACACCACAATTGTATCAGGTGTGAATAGTTTTTGATGTGAGTTTATGAGAAGTGTTGCTCAAATACATTGTATTCAGCTAAAAGATTTATGTCCAGGGGGAAAGCAGTGCCAGCGAATTTGGGTCTGCCTGAAAGGAGACTACTACATGGGGCAAATGTGATCGGCAAACGTCAGCATGTCCAGTGCACACTTGGCATGTCTAGACCTCTGATTAGTCATGAATGAGAGAGGCGGCTTGCTGTTGAAATGTGTGCACTGGTGGTAGTAGTTCTAACCACGCTGTCACACTGACTGTATACCATTACAACGTATGTGCACTTCTTGAGCTGTACGAACATCTTTACATTGCTCACTGCAATAAGGAAAAATGCAGACACACTCACACACATTTATTGACATATTGTTGAACAAGCAGTTCCAACTACAATGTACACTGTATGAAAGGACCAATGTGTTTGTAGAACATATGTCTACACTGTATGGCAAGAAATATTGTAGCCTGACAGTTTACACATTATTGGAATACAAACTTGCCAGGATATTTTACACATCCTGTAATTGAATGACACCAAATCAAAATACAAGAGTTCAATTCACAGCAGTATACAGCTGTAGTACAACAGAAATTCTCCAATTTCATGCCCAAGCACAGTGTACGTTGACACTTTTGTGTGAGCTGTTACTGATGCTTAATACAAGTTACAGTAGTGCTGTGTGTAGGTCCTACATGTATACAAAATACAAATTTTCAACTTTATACAAGTGAGACTCAATCTGATCTTCTAAACACTCTTTACTCATTAAATATGTTTGCCTACAATGTACAAGAAGTACACATATTGGTGGAAGAGAGTTCTAAACAAGCTGTACAGATGCAAGCACTACATTGTTATTGCTCCTTTTCCTGAATGATTGCTTGCAGTTTCTACCAAGCTGCATATTCTTTGTTTCTTTTTATCCCTCTCTTTGGTCAGTAGCATTTACATTTATAATTTCTGAGGTTCATAAAAATGCATTTCCCCTGAGCACATGGAAGAGCACACATACAGTAGATTACACAACATACTCATAAACACTAACTTCATGCATGCACGCTGTATAGGCCTACTTGTGTTCAAGTACACTGTAATATTTCTGTATTCACTGACACTGACTCCACATTATTTGGGGAAACCACCACCCTCTTTTAAACTTCCAAACTTTTTTTTTTTTTTGCTTAATTCATTACAAACTAAGCTATACAATACTGCAGGTACATATTCACATTTTATGCTTATAAAACATATAACGTACAACTCTAACTGGCACCTTACCCGTGGATGCTGTGGTCATATTGTATCAAACTGCTTGCTTAGGGTTCTGTGCCCAATAGAGTGAAGGCCTACATGAGAATGTGCACTACTGTACTATACTACAGTATGTACATGTGTACCATGTAAGGGCTTAAAAAAAAAAAAAATCTTTTTCATTTTTACCCAACCCTTGTTTTCACATGTACAATGTACACCACGTATCTAATCTCTTTCCCTGTGGCCAAATACCCGACGGACCTCCACCAAAATATGGAAAATATTGAAGTGATGAAGAGAGAACTGTTTTCCAGACGCGCAAGATGACACTCTGTTTAGATGACGCACAGATCAGTTTACGAGGTCTCTTTTCATCTGATGCTAAATTAACACTGGGCAGCTTGGATTTCCTATGAAGGCCTACCTTGCTGTGGTCAGTTGGAAATGGTCACCCTCCAAAGGCCAGCTCTGCAGTCTATTTAAAGGATGCATCTAAACAGGATTTCATACTGTGGTCACGGCACTGATTTTGATTTTGTGTGTGCAATGATCACTGCCCTGTAGAAGCCAATTACAGCTTTTACTTTTGGTTTCATGATGTATAAAATTAGACTGAACTTCATGTACTGTATTCAAACTGATAGTTGTACCATGTAGGCATACTAATACAGTATACAGTACTGTAGTTGTAACTGCTTGCATGCAATTTCGTCTTCAGAGTGTACATTGTACGTGCATATTTTATACTTGTAAGCTTTGCATAGAATAGGGAATCAGGACAAAGAAAATAAAATGAAAACAATGGCATTGTACAGATCAATGTACATGTACAAATAGGCATGTACAATGTACAGTAGATGTACTGTGTATGACTGAGGTACAAGTATTAAGGAAATAACTTCAAAATTTTTTCTTCAACAAAGCAATTTCTCAAAAACATACTTTTTTTTTTTGCTGTAACCATACTCATTGTTTTGAACTTTCTTTAAAATAAAAATGTTATGTGAAATGGAGCACAGTATAGGAGCTTCCCCCCCCCCCCCAAAAAAAAAAGAAGAAGAAGAAGAAGAAGAAGAAGAAGAAGAAGAAGAAGAAAACAACCTTGGACTGATAGTGCATCACTCAATATGCAGAGTGATTTCCTTTAAAAACTGTTTCTCTATTTCTTTTGACTTCTAATAATACAGGCTGTTTGCATTTTAAAAGTTAAGACTGCAAAATATTAAAGATAAGGCATAAATTTGACATCAGATTAACTTCATGGCACTCCTAATTGACCATCTACAACATACACTTGCATGTGATGCCAATAGGAAGAAGATCATGATGCATTCAGTTCACTTTGAGATGCCCCAGAGGTCTTGGCTGTAGACATTGGTTGTCAACTGTTTAGGTTCAGTAGCATGCAAAACATACACAAATATCTACAGTGTACAAATAGCGTACTGCCATTGAACGTTATTACAAACATGTACGTACGTGTAAGAGCACACATGCTTGCAAAAAGTTGATGCCATAATTGCCATATGATGTCAGCAATTGGCTACGCCCTATTGCCTCTCAGACAAAACACTACTAGGCCTTGGGCCCTGTCTGGTGTTTTGGAGAACTTTACAATGGGGGGGGGGGGGGGGGGGGGGGGGGGGGGAGTGCATACAATGTAGGGACTTTCTTTCTCCACTTGCTGTTCTCAATTCAGACAGGATGATGGTATGGATACATGTACAATGTACCGCGTATGTATTCATGGGTCTGTTCACGAAATTGGGAACCCCCTGTGTTTCTCTGTCGGTGTTATCTCCATAAAGAAATTTCAGTACAACAAAGAATTTATTCAACCATTTGAAGTCTCTGTGTTATTTGTCAGTTTATAGATTGAACATGAATGATGTACAAAACAGTATGTACAATGTACAGTGCACTCCCAAATATAAGACTGCTAAATTCTCATTACAACGAAATAAAAATTCAGGCCACAACATTATCTGCTCTATGTTACTTGTTTAGTTATAATGAAATTTCGATATTGATAACGAAAGGAAACTGCTGGTCATAATGACTTATTCAACAGGAGTCCACTTTACGTGTAGGCCTATGTATGTACACATGTAAAATATGTACTTTGTATTTGGGACTTCTGTTCCTTGTGTGTGTACTGCATTACACTTCACAGAAACTGTTTGTCTTTCTTTTCTCCCGTCTTTCAATAGAACCATTGCTGTTCCAACACAAAATGGGTGATTTCAAGTTCGGTGTGAGTGCTACTGCTATCTCCCAAACAACTGCCTTAAATTGGGTCTCGCACAGCAAAGGCTACAATGTATGTAACACTAGTCACGCTGAACTTGAAATGACAAAGATGATCATTCCTATTTGTGTAGGGGCTAGTGTTGGCTAATGGGGAAAAGGCAATGCCTACACAAATGGTGGAACTTGGCTCAGCAGATGACACTCAACACCAGGCCCAGCACCAACTATTGGGAATACTGTACATCTTGATTTTGAAGTCAAACTCCCAATACTGACTGATTTCAAGTTCGGTTTTATCGCCAGTGCTAGTGCTGAGACAGCATTAGCACTAGCACTACTGTAGCACTGAACTTGAAATCATCCACTGAGAATCTGCAGTGTTGGAGCCTTCCCCATTCATTGGCAAACAATCTCTTGGTAATCAGTGCTACAATGATGTAACTCAACTACCATAATGTGTACCAGGATAAGACATTTATGTTCAATGTAGACAGAAAATACAAGTAATGTGGCGATTCTGCCCTGCGCATACGAGGAAAAATACACAAATGCGGGTTTCTGAATGTGCTTGACTCGTTATCACAGAGAAATACAGGCCAGACTGTGTAATGGATGCGCTTCTAGCAAAGAAAAACAAAACAAAACTATGCTGTGCCGATATTTCGAATCATTTCTGTGATTTCTATGATTTCTGCTGCGAATACCATTAAAAAAGGCTTCATTTTCGGTAAGTTGGATATCTGTATATCAATATCGATAGCTAAAGACGGAAGCTAAATAGATAAAGTTTTCATTTTACATAGTCTGAGTGACAAATATGGTGTATAGTAAATTCAGAATAGTGTTGGCGCCCAAGAATTTAAAGATTACGATGCCTCCAGTCGGTACAGCCCTGTCGCGACACTTGTGTACAGCGACAGGGCTGTGTATACAAAGTTGTAGTTAGCTCTATACATGTACACAAGTGTATACCACACATTCACTAACACACTGCTACTGTAATCTACAAAAATCAACCAATGACATGGGCAAAATCTCCACCTAAAAGTGAAATATTCTCACCTAAATGACGACATCTCGCATCCAGACTTTCATTATCGGTACTTTTCAACATCACAGTTAAGGAACAAGGGGTCTAAGAAACTGGACTTTTATTTTTGGTCATTTTCCTGATGTTCATGGATTTTGAATACATGTCCTCACATAGAAATAGAACTTTCGCAACCCGATGTGGGTCGCCATTTTTTTCCGGAAGTGGATGTTACGATCGAAAAAATACAAAAAACATGAAAAAGACAACAGTAACACCACCACAACTGCAATCCCTGTTTGTGGTCAGTGCACACGTGCCAGCCCTTTTCACGCGCTTTCGCGACGGGACTTGGTGCTTACGCAACGTTCGCAAGCCAAATGAAGGCGTTCAGCAGAAGATCGCGGAGCACACGTGTATCGCACATAGGAATTTAGACAGAAAGATCCGTCTGACCGGAGGACTCTTTTATATTTTGCCATTAACGCTGTCCTTCGTAGACAGACGGAAGGTACCAGTACCCATTGCTGTGTGGATATTCTTAACGACTGTCTCTATGGAAAATTGGGTGAGGTACCTCACCCTTCTCGATTGCATCTAATTCACGGCCCTAGGTCGGCAAATTTAAGCTTGTATAGTGAAATCAACTATTCAAGAATACACTACACTCACCAGATTAATGAATAATCCAACATTTCGGTAGAATTTTCAACGTAAAACACACATCAACCAGCCCGTCGCGTCGTCACGTTCAAACTGCAGAAACATGCAGTATGAATCTATTAGCCAATCATATGCGAGGTAGTTTCTACGTGTTTTTTTTACTAAAACACGTACCTCGCATGTGATTGGTTTACAGATTCAAAATGGCGATTTACGGCTAACGAACGGCGATGTTGCGATATGGATAAAATTTCTGCATTATAACCGAGTTACTGTGAGCATTTCGATTGCACAATGTGAGAAATTAACCCCAAATATTGCTGCATAATGTGTCATGTCATGTCAAACTTGTTTGAATGTAAAAAAGCTGTCTGAAATTTGGTTTATCGTAACGTTTGATCTGTGCGCTACTGCCACACAGGAGCTGGCATCATTGACTTCGGTCTGTATACGGAGGGGATCCGTGAAGCCAGACGCAGTCTCCGCGGAACATTCCCCGACGGACAGATACAGACCGATCTTTCGGTCAAATAGGAATTGTACATCAGGCCGCGAACCGAGCTATCACGGTCGCGAACCAGCGGACGCTGTACCGGGTCGCGGCCGTGGTCTTTTTTTACTATCGCGATGCCTATGGACACTGGTCTTGCAATGGTGACAACAACGTGAATTGGCAAGTGGACAAGCTCTACAATATAAGTTTAACCTGGGATGAAGGAATTTGCAAGTTTGCATTTCAGAGTGGAAAAATCCTTATCTATGCGGCCGCAAACCGGGACACTTATCGTAGTTTATGGGTAAACTCGGCCTAGCGGGTAAAGTCGGCCCCCAGCGCGCACAGTACAACTAGAGTAAGAACCCCAATTTTCGGCCAGCCTCCAATATCCGGACACTTACCACTTATCACAAGGCAGCAAAGTGGACTGTCACAACACAAGCATATCACATCGTTTCACATACCAACACACTCGTTCACGACAGGAAAGTGCCTGAGTCACCTCCAAAAATCCATCTAAAATCCCAAATTTTGCCGTTAAAAACGCGGAATCGCCGCAACTTTTCCAAAGCGCGCACGAATTAGGTCCCGTGTAAAGAATCAGGGTTGCCGAAAAAGCGCTGAAAATTGAAAAATTACGTCGTTCTGTCACGAGATTTTTCGTTTATCGCAAGCTCAGAGTGTGATGGTATCCTCAAAAACACAAAAGAAAAACAAAATCTCCGTACATGCCAATGCAGTGAATAAATGTACAGGGGCTGAATGCAAGTGCAGAGTATCCAAAATTCGGACACGAACGGGCGCCGCAACATCCCCAATGCAACCTTGAGCCAACGCAAGGTATGGCGCGTGCGGATTTTTCAGCGGCCTTGTATGCGTATTGACATTGCGCACGTGTCCGAATTTTGGAGACACTGTCCGAATTTTGGGGAATTGACAAGGTCATAATATTTGGGGATTTTGTGAAATTTTATGATCTGATTGACAAAATAAATATTGGGAAAAATTAGGTTGATATATTTAACATACATTATTATAGATATAATTTTGTGGAGTATTATCTATTTGAGTTGAATAAATATTGCAAAAAAGCTTAAGTGTCCGAAAATTGGGGCTTTTACTCTACTTGTGATGCGCGCGCTGGGGGCCGACTTTACCCGCTAGGCCGAGTTTACCCATATACGGTACTCTTGTCTATGGTCAGATGGTTGGCTACTAAAAACAAAACAAAACAAAACAAAAAGTTCAAAACAAAACAAAAAAACACAACTTCATCTATGAAAAGGTATCACCATGCACCACTCGCATGATCACTGATATTGGTATTCAATGTACCGTCAATAACACTAAAATAGACTCGACTAAAATGTTGGCACCAGTCTGGTTCAATTAGCAGCTGATTAGATTACAGCCGGTAACCAATGTGTGTGCAGTGGTGAAATGGTGCAGTAGATTTCTACGTAAGCTGTGCACGACTGTAGGAAGCAATGCAAGCTTGCAGACGAGAGCACCATATACACCGGTTTACATACACACGCAGCAGAATGATACAGACACGTTGTAGCTGGTAGCGGCCGTCTATACGGTAATGTGTACGTACCTTTACCCGTCGCTTCTGCCATCTTCCACACGGACTATCCTCTAATATTTCCTCCTCGTCGTCAGTTTCATCACCACTGTCCCGTGGAGACTTAGTTCTTTCGTCGTTCCCTCCCGTGACCGGCATCATCGGGCGCTAGAACAAAAAACTAGAGTCTTCAAGGGAATTGTCACGATGTGTACATGTCTTTGTCGCTGTGCTGCTTTCAGAGTATACAGTACACACAGTCAGTATATGCAAGGACAATTCTGCGTTTAAGGAGAGCTACTAGTCGACGGTACTACTGTAGTGTGTGTGTAGGCGCGAATGTTTAGCATGCATACCCCATGGAGCTCAAAATGAATGTACTAGTGGTGGCGCGCTCGCTCCGATCCGATCCGCTCTTGCGCAGCTTCTGTAACGTACGCACGAACGAGTACCGTGGGTGAATAATGCACTTGCAACGACTACGAGTAATCTGCGCGCGCTCGCTTGCTCACGTCACACACGTACATTATGCCTCTGGGATAATGGCGCGCGATGACCTATCGGTAATGCATTCTTTTGTTTTGTTTTACTTATCCACAACATCTTCATTCGTTCCGTTGTAGCCTAATTTACTACAGTACTGTATGTCCAAACTAAACACAAGTTCAAACTACAGTGTACTTCAGTAACCAACGTAGTGAGTAACGTTCCTCAAAAGATGACTAGCCAAGTAGATGACGAGCCAGAAAATACTGCAGTGTGAAAATTACATAGAGGGCAGCAGTGCACTTCAAGTCTTCAACGCTAATGGACCACAGTACACATTGTGCTGGGTGATTCCAGTTTAAGTGCTGTAAAGAGGAAATTTTCGCGATTTTTGTTTTGTTTTGTTTTGCTTGTATGTAATACAATACTTTGAAATGTTTTTATCCCGCTGAGTTAGGAACATTCGAAGTTCATCTTGTCAGACCAAGCGCGAAAAATTACTCACGCGGAAATGTCCACTGTTGACAGTGCTATCTCAACATAAAGCCTACCAGCGATAATCCCGAACTTGAAATCACCCATTATTGAGTAGGCCTACAATGCATATCTATTATTTAAAATGGCACACAGTACCTTATCAACCTCGTTCAAAATCGCACCTTTCCCAGACATTTCACATCAGCCCTTAACATTTAGCACCAAGACGTCGGTTAATAAAAACTAGGATCGGGAGGTGACCTTCCACTGCACTTTCGGTGGTGAATGCGTCTTAATCATCGATGAAAACTAGCCTATACATTAACTATATCGACACTGATTTACAGTAATAAAAGGAACGCATTCTTCAATCATCACCGTGAGGGTAGTTCTTTTTTTTTTTCATTATTGACACATCTATCCTTCAATCTATCTGTCTGTTTGTAGACTCTGTCAGCCTATCTGTCTCTCTGCATGTAGTTCCATATGTAGGCCGGCCTGCTGGGCCTATGTAAGCCTATTTATTACATTTATAGTTATGCACAATGAATGTATTCCCATCTAGGCCTACAGAAAGTATATTGATAGATGTTGTTTCTTTGCATCTGGGTAAATTTTTAGAGTGCATGTGATCTCAAAGATAATCTAAGACAGCATTGAATTTAATAGGGCCTATATTTGTGATAAAAAAAGTAGGCCTATATAGTGCTGAAGATTAAGAGAATGCAATCTTGTGAGGAGAAAAGAACTTTAGAAGGAGAAGAAAACGAATCAATAGAAATCTCAAGAAATCCCCAAGTCTTTGTAATATAAATAGGGCCACATAACAGAGTATGCACTGATAGATTGTTGGTGAAAGGGGACAAGAGGGTGTGATTACTATTGTTATTATCATCATCATCATCGTCATCATAGTAGTAGCAGCAGAAGTAGTAGTATATTGTTATCGTTTAGTAATACATATTTACATTGTCATCATCATTATCATCATCATCATGATAGAAATACATAACTACATAGTATACAATTTCATAGCGCCATTTTCCATTGTGAACAACTAAAGGAGCTCAGGGCCTAACACCAAAAGAAAATGACAGAAATTGCCATAAAAGAAAGAAAGAATATCCGTCTTCAGAACACACGGTTAAACAAGGATATGATTGTAGGTTGCTCCTTTATAGGACGTTGAAAAGTTTGAGTCTTTGGTCTTTTAAGAGTGAGCGAAAGCTCGTTTCCCGATGCACAAGATTTAATAGAACGCGAAATTTGTAAAAGACCAAAATTTGATGATCGAAGAGTTCGAGTGGGATGGTACTGATGCCCTCAATGAAGTAATAGAATTTGAAAGATTATATACGTTCTTCTATACGGGCAACCAATGAAGACTCTGTAAGACATGAATAGGGGTAAAGTGACTGCGTTTGCTTGACAAAAGGAAAAGAAACAAAAAAAAACAAATAGTAAAACAACAACAACAACAACAAACAAACAAACAAACAAACAAACAAACAAACAAACGAGGCGTGCAATGGCGTTGTGTAGTTTTTGTATAATTTGCCAATTTGTGAGTTTGGTAAAATCATAATGATCATCATAATCATCATCATCATCATTGTTTTCATCGTTTGTCAATGAACCTCGAATGGCATGCTAATGTTGTATGCAACACGATCAGAATTTAAAGAAAGAAAGTAGGCCTAGGTGTCCTATTATTAGTAAAAGCTGTTTGATCGAGCAACTCACGTCTCGATCAGTATCCTTAAAGGGGATGGCTAGTAACTGATCAGTGGGAATGCTGAGGGATGATTGTTCCAATCCTTGTGGGATTCATTTAAGAGTTCATTATATATCTATTCTTGTGTGAAAAGTATTTGCTTCAGAATGGTCTCATATTCAAGTAATGTGCAGTTTAATGTTTCCAGGTAAGCGTCCCTGGTCAGTGACGGGGCATTAATCTGCACATTACTTGAATATGAGACCGTTCTGAAGCAAATAATTTTCACACAACAGTAGATATATAATGTACTCTTAAATGAATCCCACAAGGATTGGAACAATCATCCTTCAGCATTCCCACTGATTCCCACTGATCGGTTACTAGCCATGCCCTTTAAGCGTACAAGCATTCATTTCTCGGTTTTTTGCCTCCGCCATCACGAAGTGTCGCCGGAGGCATAATGTTTCGGGTTGTCCGTTCGTCCGTCCGTCATTCCGTCCTTAATCAATTTTGTGGACAGCGTAACTAAAAAACCGTTTGAGGCATCCTAATGAAACTTAGCATGTATAAATCAGTATGTATGAGTGGGTGAAGTTGTGCCTATCAACTTTTGGGCACACATGCTGAAGGTCAAAGGTCAAGGTCAAATGCTCAAAATTTTACTATTTCCCTCTTATCTATGCATACCTGCCCGGATTTTTCCTGAGACTTAGTGTATGCAGAGGCTCCAACTCTCCAATTTTCGACGGGAGATATCCCGCCGAAAACCCATTTTTGCAAAATCTCCCGTTCTCCCACTTGAGATTTAATTTCTCCCGCCCTGGCTCTGTGTCTCCCGTTGGAAAGGATTCTTACGTATACTATTGCTATAACGTTGAAAAAATAAGCCTTAGATAGCACCAGAGAGCATCCAGAACCCTAGGAACTTGGAGCTTCGCACACATCAACTTGGAGTCTCCCGCGTTTGCTAGGGGTCTCAGGCGGGAGAATCTCCAGATCAGAAGGTGCTTTGGGTTGGAGTCTCTGTGTATGTATATATTACTCATTAGAGATTTTCTTGGAAGTTCTTGCCAAAAGGTCAAAGGTCAAGTGAAATTGCCAAATTTCACTTCTTCCTTAAACTTGTGAAAGGGTCAGAAGTCAAGTAAAAATCCTCAAATCTCCAAATACCTGCACTTTTAGACAATATGGCCATTCATCCAATTAAACCTAGTTCAAGGAAAGTGAACATTCAACACATTTGTGACAAACCTGTCATTTTGATATTTTGCCAATTATGTGAAACTGTCATCACACATTGCGAAGACATTGTACTATATAGACCTATTACGAGAATCATGCATTATGGCGGAGGCATACCAGTTGCCATAGCGACATTTCTAGTTTTTTCAAGCGTTTTGTTCAGTTCTGTGTATAGCTGCAGCACTGGAGTAGGGATAACCTAAATCGACGTAGGCCCTATCCAAGTTATCTGAAGAAAAAAAATAAAAGTAGAAACATTATCAGAAATCATATGGCACATATTTAGATATTCTTATGGCCACATAAGGCGTGATCAGGGTATGAATCAACGCAAATCAACATACTGTGCACTGCCTTTATAGTCCACTAATGTGTACTCTGTTGATCAACGAATCAGGATTTGTTGCCAATTCTTGAACAGCACCATCTACGGTGAAATGCCTCATAGGATAAAATGACGCAATACACAGAGACCGGAATTTGACAATTCACACGTCATTTCGCCTGTCAGCTAAAACAGACTGAAAAGATGTCTAAACACCTGAATTCTCGCATTAATTTTATGATATTATCAACCAGTAGCACTGGTTTAAAACTAAATCAATTAGGGCAACGTTTATGATAGACTAAATCGTGTCGTCTCTGTTTTTCAGTATTCAGTGTCGCGTGTTTGTGGTTGTATACTTGATCCAATAAATGCCGAGAATGTATCTTCATTATTGATATCACTATGATTGTTGCAAGGTTAGCACAGGGTATCACTGTGTTAATTTCATGGTATATAGTGATAATTATGATAATCTGTTAAACATTAGGCCTATTATTGTTATCGATGCTTTTATTGTTTCTACACTCTATTGTCGTCGGCTGTAACGGGCTACAATCGTTATTGTGATTAAACTATAATTGTATATAAAAAAACCTCTCTTCATTGTTGAAGATTACCACTTCACTTTCACACTCATGTCTACCATATTCAAGGAACACACAAACATACACACACACACACACACACACAGACACATTACGATGATTTGCAATTACTTTATGAGGATATTTTGACATAAATGATGATTATTCATTTTTTTTTTCAACTTGAGATGCGATGTCTCAATTCTACTTTACCCAACGGAAATCTCAGAATCTGTTTAGCCTCTTCATACTGCATCAGAAGCAGATCGTGTTTCGATTGAACAATTTTGTAATGATAATAATGATAAATAATGATAATAATGAAAATGATAATGAGAATAATAATGAAAATTGTCGTGATAATAACAATAATAATGATGAAAGGTAAACTTGCTCATTCCACCCTAACTCCCAAAATGAGGAACATAAGAACCTGAAAGCCAATGCCGAAATTTCTCTGAAACCAGCTGGTGTAACGTTGAAATTTTAACCCTTGCATTTTAAAATATCTATGAACATTGAGTGTGTGTGTGTGTGTGTGTGTGGGGGGGGGGGGGTATGAAATTAATAAGACTATTGAACATGCCAAGACCAAAATCTTTGTCATATAATACATGCATGTCTTTTGTTTCCCCTTGTAAAATAAGATCCAAGCCATCAACAATAAGTGAGTCTAAGATACGCTCCCTTGAAATAACGTATTGTTGCTTCTACTATAGGAGTTTGAGCTTTATTCACTGATGGTCCGTTCATAGCATTCCAACTTTGCATAGATTTACCACCGTTATGTAATCCAAGCTCGTTATTAAAACATGCAGAGATGCCACCAGTGTTTGCATTGTTCGAAAAAAAAAAGAGGTCTGACGTGTTATACATCAAGTTAAAAACGTCAGTGCGCGTCTCCTCTAATCACCTCTATTTCCTTTCGTTTGTTGTCTTTATTTATGTCCAAGAATCCTTGTTTCTATCTTCGTGGCAATATCTTGTCTGACAATGATTCGGAATAGTAAAAAAAAAGGCACATAAAACACGACGAAATTTGAATTGTGCTGTCACAAAAACATGACCATCATTTATTGTATTGCAGGAAATTCGTTGTGTTTTTCTCGAAATTGATTTACCGACAATAAAGAAACTCGTATCTCACAAAATATCTTTGACGACTCGTAGCCACTTTACTTTAATATATCATTGTATAGGTAATCTACAAAATTGGTATGCCTTTACATTTACAGTCCATTGACATAACACGTAATTCTTTTGCCGCGATGTTTCACACAGAATGACCAACCCTCGTGAAGAACAGACGAAAGACCTAGCCGTTACCAGAATTATCTCTCGAAAGTTACGATAGCTACGATAGCATGAAAACTAAATTACCATGATTTATCAGAACATCGTAGAATATCAAACAATCATATAAAAAGAGTGAAATTCATTATCATCGTTGGGAGCAGTTGGATATAGTGAATGACATGCTTAATCCCAACACATAAACCATCTAATTTTCAAAATTCTTTCCAATTTACTATAATATAGGACAGTACAAAATTCCTCGTGG
The DNA here is from genome assembly GCF_040938485.1 of Diadema antillarum. NCBI lineage: Eukaryota > Metazoa > Echinodermata > Echinoidea > Diadematoida > Diadematidae > Diadema > Diadema antillarum. The sequence continues at coordinate 171,855 of NW_027272020.1, read as the reverse complement.
TGAAAAACAGAAAATACCTACGTCTTTACAAGGTTGCAAGAAATACACTTGGAATGTATGATGTATCAATATCTAAAACGAGCAGGGTGTCTAGTCACATGCACTTTGAACTTGCCACTTGAAGTCAATGCTGGACTTGAGAATTCAACAAGTTTCGACTACAGTGCACTCTCGTTATAACGAACACGGTTATAACAAAATTCTCGATACAACGAAGTAAAAAAAAATCGTGTCCCTTAATTATCATCTAATTATCTTAACATACTTTACTCCTCGGTTATAACGATAGCGAAAGAAAACCTGCGGTCCCGAGGACTTCGTTATAACGGGAGTCGCCTGTATAGGCGCCCACTGAAGAACACAACCAGTTTGACAGGAAACTGCTAACATTATTTTGTCTTATCCTTCCTCAAATTTAAACCGCACGCTCTATTCGTCATTGCAATATTGAAATTTGTTTTGACACAGTGACGGTACTCTTTTATGAAGTGAATTCATTTAACTAAATGTTTTAGAAATAGATAGAACAAAAATATATTTCACTCAACTTTGGACATAGCAACAGAAGATAAAATGCGTTACATGCGTTGACATTTTCTACTTTTTTTTTTAAATGTCGTGATGAATTTTACAGAACTCCTTAACTTGAAACTGATCTTGCTGGAACAACGACTATGACATTTTCTAAATCTTTGCAATATGAAAGATTAGGTGACATGGCAAAATGTTAAGAAAAACGATAAAGATAAGTAAATGCTCAAGAATATAATACTTCATTTGCTTCCAAAAATAAGCTGATTAATTATACCAGTACAAAACTCTCTTTAATCAAGATTTCAAACACAATGAAGCTTGACTACAACACCATCATTTAGAGTAATTGATTTACTTTTTAAACAAGAGATCAAAAGAAACGGCAACGCTAATGACTATGAGATTTCGCACAATATTTTGCCGTGAGAAATATTTCAACCATAATTGCACAAAAATTGTTAAGAACCTCGTATTTCTCTGTAAAGAAAACAGCGTCGACGCTAAATCGCCGGAGTAATCTATTTTAACCAACGGGGAAAATACGTACAACGCGCGAGGACAAAACAAAACAGGCACTAAAGCCTTGCATTATAAAAACATGCCTCTATCGACAGAATTTTGTGATCAGTTACGCTAATGACTATGTGAACAGACATTTTGAAATAGGTGGTCTATCATAAATGATATCAATACGGAGATATTCATCATGATTTGTCAAGGGAGCCCGTGCAATCGTTGAATTCAATATCTCAGAACAAAAATTGCACGTTCTATCCGGCCAATATCCGATTAGAACTTACAGTCGTTGACCAGAAATAGCAGTATAAACGAACTAATTCAATGAAGGGCTATACGACAAATAAGAAAAAACAATTGTGCACAAACTACACAGTACTATATAGCAGAATATAGACATTTTGTTTAAGGTTCTACCCGGATTAGGATGGTGTTGACAGCAATATCATCATGACTATGAAATAGGGTTGAGGTTCAAAGGAACGTAAACTCTCAAGGTGCTATCAAGACATCACTTACATACCTCGCGAAAATTTATGTAAAATCTTTCTACTTTTTTTTTTTCGGGGGGGGGGGGGGGCGGTGGGAGGGGACAAAATTAGTGCCTGTACACGGCACAGTGGATGTTTTTTCCCAGAATTTGTTGGCTTTTGTTAGACCTCCTTGTTTAAGCAGAAAAGATGGCTATTTGCCCTTGTGTATGTGGACAAAAATATTTATTTATTGATATCATTAAATTTTGTTAAAAAGATTACGACACGTATTATACTAGCATGACAGTTTTTAGTGATTCTGTAGGTTTGTACTAATGAAATGAAAACAACAACAACCTCGAATAAATGTGCAGGAGTCGAAATACGATAGCTTTGATTCATGTGCTGGTTTGGCTTTCGCCTGACTTTTAGATTTGTAAAGAATCATATTAGTCATCAGATTGAGGTATTTTATTACTGGTACTTTTTTGATTGACTATTATGAAGATGAATTGTAAGAGTCCAATCCTGGGGTGTGTGAAATTCTTGCCTTTCTCTAAATTGCTGTATTAAAAAATACGGAATATGATAAAAAAGGAACCCAGATATTACAAACAGTGTCAAATGAGGATTTTGCAATACATCAAAACATTAACAATGAAGTCACTTTCTAAGGATCCTGTACCTCTAAGATGTTTAGGAAACAAGTTGTACTATACGCTAAATAACAAAAGAATGTCCAGTCAATATGAGAGTTAACCTAATGAGCACGACCAATGTACAGTGTAAATAATCATTCCGTGTTGACTCAACGCTGCCCCGATTGCAACCCATATCGGCTGCAATACCCAGGCCTTCCCTGCTGCGGCTATGTACGATTCTCGGTACAATACTTAGTTGCGACCAGACCCCGTCGCTGGCAGCACACTACGTGTGAGTTTGCTGCCCTCAATGTTGGTCTGTCAAAAAGAAACTCAACCGTGCTAACCACAAAACTTTGTACACACCACACCATGTAGAGTTCTGTGGTGCTAACTACTGTAACAAAATTGAGTGGCTTTCACCTATTCAAAATACTTTTCTCACTCTAAGTATACAGTACTGATGCAAATGTATCATGCGACTTTTCGTGCCTTCGAAAATTAATATAGTCATAATCCCAACAATGGACCTCATAAATTCAAGATAAATTAATTACGTTTTTATAACAAAAATAGATACCACGTAGAGGGCGCTTTTCATCAGAGGAAGAGGGAGTAGGATGATCTAAAAGAATGATATAAACCTTGAAATCTCACTCACAAGGATGGCACCAGTTTCCATACATTTTTATAACAAAAAGGAAAACGAAACAAACAAGCAAACAAGCATGTTTTAATGCGATACATACTGTTTACTGATCTCCTTTAAAACGCTGATACGATTGCTTATCGACATTTTGACTGCAGGTGAACAGACACATTATCTCCATGTTATTGTTTCGAACTCACTTCTCATTTTTGTGAAACTAACTTGACTCGATTCCAAGTAAACTCATGGGATGTCAATGTTATTCTTAGAAAAAAAACTAAGCCTATATGAACATGACTCTTGTAATGAAAAGTCAGCAAACTGCACGGGCTACTTTGCTCAAAGATCGTCGAAATAGACTGACAAGTTAGTGTAAAAGATGAATGCAGAAATATACAAACCACATAGAGACTAGACTTAGAATTTGTCAACACTGACAAATTAGGTGATCCGATCTGTTTGGAAATCAATGATGTGAGTCCTGATCCAAATAGGCATGACCATACATGTTTTATCGGTGTTGAGGGGACATTGGCTGTGTGATGTTTGGATTCTCATTTAGAAAAGGGAGTCAGACCTGCCATCTTTGGTACCGAATTTCGTATACAGTAACGAAGATACAGAATGAAGTACAGTATACAATATGACCTTTGACCCCACTTTGCACACCCAAGATGACATCTGAGCAAAAAGTGGTTATTTTGTGAAATGATTCTTGTAACATGGTCTTTGCGTGTGCAAAATGTGGAAAAAGATAGGACATGTATTCACCAAGATACAGGATGAAACATTTTTTATCTTTGACCCTAATTTACATAACCAAGATGGTGTCCGATAAAGTAGCTGTTATTTTTTTGAAATAATGTATGTGACATGAACTAAACATGTGCAAAATATGGGGGTAATAGGGAATGTCTTTCTTGAGTTATTGCAAAGAAAGTTGCAAAAAGAAAGAAATATGAAAAAAATACATCGAAGCTAAGCTTTAATTTTAGCAAAGTGTTATGACGTGATTTCGATGTCGTATGAGTAAACGAAGGGCACATAACGATAGCGCAAAGTCTCAGCTACAACATATTAAAATCTAGGAGAAACTCACCGAAGGGTCAGTGAGCTAGTGCTCAATAAAGACAATCATGTCAATTTTCACATCTAGAAAAATTCCCTCCCATAGAGATAACACGTCATTACGAAGATACAGAAAGAAGTACATATGACCTTTGACCCCACTTTGCACAGACAAGATGGCATCTGAGCAATAAGTGGTTATTTTGTAAAATTCAATACATCAAAGATAAGCTTATTTCAACCACGTTTTTTGACATGATTTCGTCTTCGTATGAAGAACAAAAGGCACACTAGCAATAGCGCAAAGTCTCAGCTACAACATATTAAAATCTGGGAGGAATTCACAGAAGGGTAAGTGAGCTAGTGCTCGATAAAGACAATCATGTCAATTTTCGCATCTAGAAAAATTCCCTTCCATAGAGATAACACGTCATATAGAGAAAAAGGTACATATGACCTTTGACCCCAATTTACACAGACAAGATGACATCTGAACAAAAAGTGGTTATTTTGTGAACTGATCCTTGTAACATGGTCTTTGCGCGTGCAAAATATTGGAAAGATAGGATATGTATTCGCCAAGATACTGGATGAAACATTTATGACCTTTGACCCTAATTTACATACCCAAGATGGTGTCCGATCAAGTAGTTGTTATTTTATGAAATAATGTACGTGACATGAACTAAACATGTGCTAAGTATGGGGCTGATAGTCATTGTTGTTGTTCATCTATTGCACAGAAAGTAGTAGAAAGAAAGAAAAATAAAGAAAAAATTATATTATTTTATAGAAATTTAAAGGAGAAGCATAAAAAAATCAGAGAAAGATGAAGCTAGGAAAGGAGATTCAGACGAACTAAAGAAAAAGAAGAAAAAAGTGTTTAAAAAATATAAAAAAAAAATATTGGCAGGAGTGAGCTTCGAACCAGGGACCTTAGGATTACGAGTCGGATGCGCTATGCAATGACCTATTTCATGCTCCATAGGCCCTGTGTATTAAGCAAAATGACGCTGCATCGAAACTACGTGCCATTTTCAACCAAGTTTTTCGACGTGATGCCGACGTCATATGAAAAAATGAAGGGCACATTAACGATAGCCCAAAGTCTCAGCTATAACATACTAAAATCTGGGGAAAATTCACCGAAGCATAAGTGAGCTAGTGCTCGAAAAAGATAGTAATGTCAATTTTCACTGCCAGAAAAACTGCTCTCCCATAGAGATAACACGTAAACTGGTCAAATTTTACAAGGATACTTTCAATCCATTTTTACGAGGTGATGACGTTATCCAATCAAAATGTTTTTATTACATTAATGAAAGAACATTTCGTAAGCTACAACATACTGAAATCTGGGTGAAAATTGGCGAAATTTAAGTGAGATACGCTCGAGTGAATTTGAAATTTGATGACGTCATTTTGAAAATTTACTTTTTTTACTTTATTAAGAAATTTGATATCTTTTCATCATTTTTTCAGTATCGCCAACCCATGAAATGACATGTACAACTCACCAGCTTTTAAAATATGTAAAGAAAATGGGGGGTCACCGTTCATCCTGACGAGTAAAATCAGATTTAAATTTGGCGGTTTTTTGGCATAGTTGCACTGTATATCGCCATTGACGCGCGCGCGGAATTTCAACTTTGACGGGCCCGTATGACGTCATATTGAGTCGGATTGACTTGAAATTTGATAGAAATATACCTTGGCATTTCAGACATGCGATGCGTGTGAAAAAACGGGAAATTTCTGTTGCATTTGAGCTGTGCGTGCGTATATATGCGCGCGCGTACGCGTCCGTCCGATTTTTTCAATTTTTCAAAAAATGCTCCAAATGGTCTGAAACGTGTGCAAAAAAAATTTGAGCTCGATTTGAGCATACAAATATTTCAACGCGCGCGTACGCGCACGTTTTAAGGCATAGATGAATTTTGAGAATATGAGTAGAATGCGCTTGACTTGAAATATATGTGACGTAAATTTCATTGAAAAACTCCATTCCATTAATGAGATATGATTGAAAATGTGTTTTCATATAATGACGTCATAGTGACGTCACGGTTGACTGATCACTATGATTTTACTTGCGCTGCCGTCTTTGCGATATGATACATATATGGTATAAGTTTGACATTGATAGGCAATGCACTTTCTGAGCTAACCTCTGCACAACTTTTGTCCAGAAATAAAGAAAGAAAGAAAGAAAGAAAGAAAGAAAGAAAGAATCCGTACAGATACAATAGGTGATCCGAGAGGATACTCGGATCACCTAATAACCGTGAGACACAAGCATACTACCATCCGTTCATCGAAATGTATTAAAAATTCTTCTTAAAGCGGCACAAGAACGATCCACCAACATGGCCTACAATCATGTTATTTACGGAAAGTCAAATCGTACGTTTGGCACTATGTCTTGATATGAAATTGAGTTGTGTATTTATAATACAAGTGCACAAAACTTGATAACGTAATTATTGCAATGTGAGCATCGACAATATATCCAGGCACACATAATCACAATGATAGAGAAAATAACCAGTGCTGCAAGAAGCTGACGCCCTCTCTAGTTCAGTGTTGGTTTAACTCCTCATATAGCCCTCTAAATCAATAATAGTTTTATCGAATCTTTTTTGTCCCTTTCACTTTCTGAATGATGGGAATGAGACATTGACTTATATCACTGATAATGATACTTCACTGCCCAGAGAAAGAACTGCCTGAAATATAAAAGACTAACATGAAGATATCCATCCGAAACGTATTTACCCTATACGAATCACTCTGACCTTACGAACGAATCTTTCGACGGACGGACGGACGGACGGGTGACAACGTATCTTCACAATGGCATCGTCTACTCAGGTCAAGCTACTGCCGATGGTTTGTTTAGGAGTCGAAGGATTTATCACATTTGTATCTACACGCTTGATGCCATTAGAAGTCGCCGTATAACGCAAACTTTACATTTTTGGACTTAATATTTAATGATTGAAATAAACGCTACCATACTTTTACTTTGAGAGAGATAATAGATTTGAGATGTAACTGATTAAAATCTGATTGACACTACTTTCGATTTCCAAACGATTAAGACTACAATGTTCAAAAGACGACACCGTCCGACGCCTGCTTGGTTCGCTCATCCTGGGACTAGACGTTTGATCCACGATATTATCATTTCCCCTTGGCATAGGCGTATAACTAGATGCCTAACCAAGCTTGGATAACAGTAAAGTCAGGGCCCCGGGCATGCATGGCAGATCATTTTGGTGACACTGGAAAGCCGAGCTATAAGGTAAGAATTAGTATGGCCATGGCATTATTTGGCATCATTAAAATTGATCTTGTTCATGAAATGAGTGAGAAGCATTTTCATCTGGACAACGTTGAGAAGGGTTTGGACTTCTGGATAGAAAATTTATCCCTGACTCAGGTCTGTCACGTTCTATCTCCAGTTACTGTAACCACTAGTTTTAATAAATCAAAAGCTTGGGCAATAAAATCCCGCGCACACAACCGACCGGAGGTGATACGCATAAACTATGGCAACTCGACTTTTGCGCACAGTCAACCAGCTGTGATGCCTCCGCTTTTGACGTAATCACTATATCTGTCATGAGAACATGGCTCTTTTATTACGTTTCGACAAAGCACATTGATCTTGACCACTGGACGAGGATTGGCCTATAATAATATCTGCAGAAAGAAAAATATTTTCCATCTTATTTCTGTCCATTACACCGAATACCATTATTCCTTCTATGAATGTAAACAACTTTTAGCTGAATTCTAGTAATCTTTGACCTTGACGTTTCTGCCCTGTTCATCTGATCATCTAACATCAGCACTGGACATTCCTAGCTAAAGTAATAACTGGATAGAACTTTTTTATTATCTCATTTTTATTTCTTCAGAAGTACAGTGAGCTTTGACCCCACACCAGTATTATATCATGGAAATATTGTCTTTTTTTATTTCTTTCCTTGCTACCAATTATAATTATTACCACTTGCCATTCCTACGTAGATGCGATTAGATGTAGAAATAATGTCTTTTTAGCAAAATTTCAGTGACCTTTGACCTTTGGCCATGACAGATTTTGCCTAAAATGTAATTAGTGTATTAATTAGTGTACGGAAATCCACAAAACCATAATACCTCTGACGCCCTCTGCGGCGGAGGCATAAACAGTGAACGTATTTCGTGCACTGTCCACCATTCTTTGAAACCTCGGTGAATCTTCATGTGCTGTCTGATCAAAGAGTCTACTCTAAGTACAATGTAAATTGAATTGGCAGAATGAGAGACGTTTTAAGACGTGCGTACTAACAACAGTTTTTTTTCATTTACATTTGCGATGAATCCTACTGCAGGCGTCACACTGTCCCGAAATTAAGCAATGATGGACACACGATCGGCTCTAATCGTATACACATCGGGTCAAATTCGGCTCTGATCGTATACACATCGGGTCAAATTCGGCTCTGATCATAGACACATCGGGTCAAGCTCGTTAGGGCATCTTAAGCCATCGTGTGACCATTGGCAGAATTTCTAAAGCTCCAGCTGCAACTTCGGGAGCCGTGGCAAAATTCTTATGTCGGTATGTGGCCATCGAGTTTCACTCTTGTTTTCTTTGGGTAAACGTCTCAATAAAGATTACCTCTGTATCTTCGTGTAGCATTCGCGTGTGGGTTCGGGTGAAATCGTATGACTTGTAGGCATTTGTCTTGCTTCGGCTATTGGCTTTTGCTAAAGTTTGGGGCCAACTTTGCATGAAATCGAAAATTCCACATCCGTTTAGACATCTGGTGTCAATTTCGGGAAAGTGTGACGTCACCTATCCATGATTGCACGCCAGAGATATCTTCTGATTCTCTGGTTAAGAGAAACATGCACACATTCCAACGTATCTTAGCAGACAACTTGAAACTATGCAGCGATTGTGCGACTAAATGGCCCAGTTAATGATGAAGCCAAGAGGCAAGTCTAGCTGTATAAAGTTTTGGGCACAGTTTCATATCACACGTTTATCAAACAAGTCGACAATTTCAACTTACAAAATGCTTGCAAATACTACAGCAGCGACAAGGCAAACAGCATATTAGCTGAAAATTGTCAATTTTTTCATTATAATCAACAACATTATTGGTAACTGACAAAAACACCCAAATTCTTTATTGAATAGGACCCTGGTGATATTGATAATGCCAAAAAAAAAAAAAAAAAACTCACAACAAAATAATCGCCGAAGAATACCATTTTTACATTTTAAAATAATGAGCTTAAACAGAACACACAATGTATAACCTTTCTAAACTGGCTGAGGAAGTAAGGGGGGGGGGGGGGCTAAGGGCTGAAGAATCGCACCCACACAAACTAATTTCCCCAAATATTAAGAAATGTGACAACTTGTATCGCTGATAACTTTATGTCCTCCTTAACACACTCATCAAATCTTCTCTGAGATTTAAATGTGAGGAGAAGATATAAACTCGTCAGAAAAGAGACTTAAAAGAGATAAAAATAGCTAGGTCTTTTGTGTACGAATTAAGTGTTCGTCGACAGTGAATTGCCCGCAGAATCTGTATGGCGTACAAGTGTATAGAATGAGTCTTGTCTCATGTCGAACAGTGTTTTATACTGTATAATAGTGTCGGGCTAAAGGGTGCTAATGGTGGAACCAGGTATTCCTATAAAGGCTTAAAAAGGAAAAAAAAAAGGAAAAAAGAATGAGACTTCTTGGTAATGAATCGTAAAAACAAAACGTAAACATATAGGTAAATATCATCCTTCACTAACTAAACAGGCGGAATGTTTTGGTCCTGTACTCGACGTGGTGTTCTACTTAGAATTACATAGCTTACAATAAGTATGCGTAAAAAACACACTGGCTTTATTAGACGGCACATTGCTCTGTGCAGTACAAAATGACCAACGATATTTTACTCTACGTCTACTGCGTATCACAATAATCATTTACCACGCTAGTCTAAAACTAAAAAACCATCGCGCCTCAGCAGTACGACTCGTATTTCATAAAACGACTTCACTCTTCGACGTATGTACGTGCTGTCCCTTGTCGTGTATGACGTCATATGTGACGTTGGGGGGCGTAGCTTTTGGTGAGAGTTGTTTGGAAGACATCGTTGACACATTAGAGTTGCTATCACGTGGCTGTTCATTGACAGTTGCACGATTGCTGATGGACTTCTCAGGTTTGCATATAGCGCCGCGGGCGTCCATCGGCGGCGAACTTTCGTCGTCGCCCTCGCTGCCTCCGTTATTATTATTCGGCGCCTCGTCTGGCTGTTGCTTGACCCACACGAGTTTCTTGGAGTCGCCACTCAGACCCTTCGTGGGGGAGCTCTGTAGGGGATTCCTCGAGCACACTCGGTCGGCTGTCCGTGGGACCGGTGGGCGGCTCTCTCTCGTCGTCTCTACCGGTGCTAAGGGAGAAGCGGCGGCACTCGGCAGCTCAGTGCATGGCGTTGCAGCACTGCCTACGTCCGGTTTAGGGTTGGTCGGACCGGTTCGTTCAGGAGATCTACTTGTGTAATTAACTAAAGGTATGTCATGCAGAGGATTAACGTGTGTAGTCAGATCCGAGTTTTGCGTAGCTACACTCTTAGTACTTCTTGGCACGGACTTGACGGACCCGGAGTCGGACCCGGCGGATTTACTCTCTAAATCCTTCTTTTTCTTCTTGTGTCTGGTTCCCCTCTTCACTCGCTTTGCCTTTGAGTTTGTCTGTCTTGGTGGCGGTGGTGTTGTGCATACTGGTGGTACACCACATAGACATACGCCCTCTACTGGTGGCAATGATTTGATTGAAATAGGGCCATTGACGCTCCTTGCCTTTATCGGCGACAGCTGTGTAGGTCTTTCGATTCTAGTAGGATCGTGCTTAAAAGTTGGAGACGGAACTGTAGCTACACCCTTTTTTAACGTTCGCGTAGTCGTAGAAAACGTAGTCTCTGCATCTGACCTGACCGGGCCTACGTAGTTTGAACACGTCGGTATACTGGACACATCTAAGGATTCTTCCTGAGACGGATTTTTCAGTAGAGTTACTTTGGCAGCTTCACTTTCGTTGGACTCCTGGGAATCGTTTCGCTGTCTCCCCTCCACTAGACTAGGTCCGTGGACGAGAACAACGGGCGAACTGTGCGATGACTCGTCTGCATAGGCTACATCATCCAGTCTTTTGTTTGCTATATGCGGACAGGACGTACTCTTCAGTCTCGTGTTGCTGTTCATGACCTCACACTGGAGCGCGTACATGTGCTCCTGTCGTGTCTGGATGTCGTCGTAGTCCTGGTCCTCGTCGAGAAGCTTCCTCGCTTGGCGCTTGGCCTCATCACGCGCTTCGCACATCAGGACACACGCGCACATTGCGATAAACGATCCTAGTCCTATGAGGACGGGTCCAAATGTCCGGAACCGCTCTACCTGGGCTCGGAGCTTTTCGTCAACCATCTTTATCGTGTCGTTGCCGACCACGACGGTTTGCATGGCAATTTCGTGCGACATGTATCCGCATGCGGTCATGGCCACACTTCCTGAGGCGACCACAATCCCCAACACAAGGCATATGTGGACTGGGTTACATCGCACGCAACAACGTCTCTTTGATTGGGTCCCATCTGCCTGAGGCGTTGCCTGGGATTGAGGTGTCCCGTGTTCCTTCTGTGTGTGGGACAGCGTACACACTGACTGCTTGCGAGTGGGTGACGAGTCCGTCGGGCTACTCTCCTGAGGTTTGCTCTCTTCGCTACCCCGCGACCCGTCACTTCTCTGCGGAGAGGTGTCCGACCACTCCCGCTGCTCGGACGGCTGAGAGTCGCCCAGACGACTCGATGGCTCGGATTCTGGACCGCGTTCCGCGTTGGGAGTCGAGGCGTTTGATTCCGCCTCGGCTGATGCTTGGGGCTCCATCGCCGCAAGGGGCGCTGTTCACTACACAGACAGTCGGTGGTCATCAATGTAGCACAGGAATACCTGCAGAACGGATAAGCGAGAAGACAAAAAAGTTTGCATCAGTGATGGCATCGACAAAGTATTCTGCTTTGACGTCACAGGGAAATGATCAACATCAGAAGTTTCATAATTCCATGAATACATTCTGTTACAAGGGGATATAGGAAAAGTGGTAAACGGGACCGATTTTTTTTTTTCGCGACACATCTGGACCGTGAGAAGAAATGTCTGTTTTTATAGACCCTGAGTCACTCTCATGACTTTGCTATGAGGTAGAAAGAGGCAAGCTGAGGCATCCGGGTCTCTGATTACTTAGCAAGTGAAGAAGGGCTTTGGAATAGAGAAAAAGATATTATGTACGTGTCGAAGATAATATTGTTGATGTAGGTGCATTCAGGCTCTTGGCTGCAATGCAACAAGATGATCATTCATTTTCAAAATACGTCATTCTATTGAACTATTGTTACAGTTTGTTAGTTTCCTTTGAGTATTTATATACAGAAAAGTCAGTGACATAATTCAAAATTAACTAAATGTGATTACAGCGGTGATACTGATAATGATGGTAGTAGAAACAGCGTCGATAACATTGATAAACACGCTAGCATTTATATAATTATAGCAATATTTTATCATACAGTAATGACATTCATAATGATAATGATAAACACAGTGATAATCATAGGAAACTAATGACAAACTTTTTGCATCTTGAAATATAAAAATGATTTTTATAGGAATACTTAGTTTTAATCATTAATCTTTTAAGAATCAACAGCAAAAAAAAAAAAAAAAATGATTGAAAATGATACGGCCACTACATTGCATTGATCGTGGCACCATTATAACATCATATGGTATCGATGTGACAAAAGTGGCGTTTATAGAGTCGCTGAGTGTCTTGGAGCACGTGAGAATCACAATGCGGACATTAACCCTTTGTCTGTCGATTGTTTTCTGCGTTTCCGCACACTCTTCAATGTCCCTGACACAGAAAGGGTTAACATAGCATAGTAGAGCGTGAGTAGGGCTAATATAGGCTGGGGGAGACCAGTGCGACCATCGAGCGAAACCGAGGTAGACGGACGTTTACAGCGTGCAGGTGGCAACGCAGGTTATTTCAAGGTGAACAAGTGACCCGCGTGTTCGTAGAGAAAAAACAAAACTGCTGTTTTAGAATAATCAAAGGAATGCCCTTATATACCTTTCGCGCTGTCCGTATAAATGATTCAGAACGTTTCCGACTATATATACCATCGACAGCAGAACAATCTATACCTCTTTCTGACAGTTGTTCTGTTTTTACTTTGTTTCTTTTTACGATTTTGTGTACTATTGACGTCAAACGATAATCAGCGACAGAATAATTTCCAAGATTGCCAAGGATGGTGAAATCGGAAAATTTTCATATCACCTTCTAAAGGATAAAAAACAGGTGGTTGCTTGTCATTGTAAGCTCCCACATTTTTGCAAGAAAGTTCAGCAGTATACACTCGTAGACCACGGAGATAGGAGGCTGCAGGATGTATACTAATGGTGTGCGCTATATACTCTCAAATGAAAAGAAACCGAAAGATTTCCGGATATGCAGCAAGCATAACTTGAAGAACTTCATCGCAAAACGAAATAACTTAATTTTTTTGTCAATTTGTGATATTTGGGATCAAATCTGCTGAAAATCACAGAAAATAATAAGAAATTATGGGATTTTTTAAATCATTAATTTCAGGACTATTCCCTGTTATGCAACAAATGAGGTATGGTTGGAAAGCTTCCTTTGTTTTGGGGTTGTTGTTGTTGTTGTTTGTTTGTTTGTTTGTTTGTTTGTTTGTTTTTTTTTGGGGGGGGGGGCTTTATCTGATTACGGACTTACTTTAAAACGTTTAGAAATGGCGCCCTCACCCGTTTTGCGATCAAACTCTTCAATTCTAACTATCTTTTTATTTTAGTTTCGGTTTTCAGTCTCATGGCGTATGGCGATGACCCTTGGTTGAATATTAATGTTGTTTGAACTATATTAAGTTTTAGGGTTTTGAATGAGCAGAATCTCAGATTATCCAAGGAGTTTAGAACACTGATTCATATTGGTGGTTATATGAAGAATACACAGACAAGCCTGGCCTGAACCAAGACTACCTTGTTTTCAAGCAGGTCTAGCGAGTAGAAGTAGACAAAGTGAAGTAAATAGAGAGGGGTAATTATGATAACAATGAAACAAGACAGAAAGGATGAGAAGAAGTAAAATACGACGGAGGAGGAGGAGGAGGAAAAGGAGATGGAAAGACCAAGAAGAATTATAGTAGTGCGTTTGGTGTTTGATAGCGCCATCAACGTTGCGTCGACGTTCCCCGAACGACTCCAGAGCTGACTCCCTTCCCCAACCCGCCGCCAAAACAGTCGGTGTAATAAGGTGAATGGTAAGTGCTCAAGTGCCTCGATTATTATCAATGCATCAAGTCATGTCCCTCCAATTCTACGTATCATTTCTCGATGCTCTTCAGTTCATGGTCGTTAAGACCATTTCTCAGAGCTTCTATTTTTAGCGGACGTTTATTGGCAAGATGACGACTAGACAGCCCTGCGCACCAAATCCACGCTCTCTTTCATTCCATCTCCCGTATCTTTAAGAATTGTTCTTCCGTGGAAACCGTGCGTCGAGTTCCAGGCAGATGAGGAGCAATGCCGTGTGCGCATCCTCGAACCGAGGCAGTTACCCTACAGTTGGGGCAAAGAATAGTCACTAGCAAGCAGGGCGACGCTGTGTTTTTAGAACCTTCTAAGGAGCGAAGAATGAGAGAAAAGGGATGGTCGAAGGGGGAACCCCCGCTCCTCTTCCTTTTTGTCTTTTTTTTTCTTATCATCACAGCAATCTGATTTCCATCACTCTTTCTTCTTTAACAACCTATACACATCTTCATCAATATCTGTCTATCTATCTGTCTGTCTGTCTATCTATCTATCTATCTATCTATCCTTCCATCCATATATCATCTATCTATCCAATCATGTATGCATACATACAAAGGTACGTACATCCATGCATTTCTTGTGGCACTGTGTGTTGATATTCTCTCTATAACCATTATGTATATGATAAATATATGAAGAGAAAATGTTGAATATACCCGAAATTTCTTTGACAATCAACAACAACAACAACAACAACAACAACAACAACAATAACAACAACAACAATGACTTCGACAAAGTCTACGCCATTTTATGCTCTTTTGCCAGATGCAAGATATTTTAGCCAGCTTTAAATTTGACTTTCCAAGAATATTATGTTACAGCTTCGGGCGTGACTACGCATTTTTTTTTTTCGGAGCCCCAGTGAACACGGTGAATGATGTTCGTCAACTTTATCCTTGAACATCGCATTGGAGTGGGTATACACGCGCGCCGACTATCCAGCAACTCGTGAACTTTTGACGATTATGCAGATGATCTGGGTGCCCTTTCGACGCGATCTAAAATTAGGAATATTAGGGTATATCTCGAGCGCGAATGAAAGCCACTGACAAACACATCGAACTCTCTCCTACGTAAATTATCACGTCATAACAACATCGCGTTGCGTCATCGGCGCGCGAAGATCAATTAGCGGCGCTCTTGTGCCGTCTGCACGCTTTACCGTTGCCATGGCTACCGAGAATGTCCGAGCGGGAGTGTATGGATGGTCGTATGTGCATGTGGGTGGTAGGAGCCATTCACATGACCAAGAAAAGCTTACTTTAATCATTACTGCGAATGAACTGAGATAATGAAATGGGGGGGGGGGAGGGGTAAGGATGAATGGAGAACGGGGGGGGGGGGGAGATGCTGTCATGATGAGGTTTATTAGGGATGCGAACAAATGCATCAACGTGAGTTATCGCATTTCCGATTGATTTCTATTTTGGATCATTTCTCCTATTCATGCACCCCAGAGGAGCATAAGGGAATATTGTTATGAGGCAGACGACGATCCCCTCGATAGAATCTTAATTCAATCTCCCGCCATAGCGAGAACATCAACATCAACATCAACATCAACCCGCCATTTGCCTCGAACGAGATAATCCACATTTTATTTGTGATGAGGGCGGACAAGACAGTACCGCACGGAGCATTATCTGTAACCCTCGCTCGGTATTGCATGGGGAGGTATAGACCAAAACGCGAATGCAGATGGGTCGGAAGTGATCGGAAAAGATCAACTTGGAGTGAGAAAAGGTTGCACGGTAGTATGAATATGAACTAAAAAAAGAAAGAAAAGAAAAGAAAGAAAGAGAAAATATGCCCAGATAAGTGACAGGAGAGGGGGCTGTTTGAATAAAAATAAGTGTCGCAATACCAGTAGATCAGTTAAGAGATAAGCGAAGGGGGAGAAGGAACATGGATTAATGATTACGAAGGAGAACATGACTACAATGTAGTTTATTGTGAGTGCGTGTCACTTAATGTGGCACCTCCGCATACCTTAACCCTATTTAGCCCAAGCTAATGACCCCTCGCAGGCCCAAGGGGGGGGGGGGGGCACATTGTGCCCCCCTGTATAAGTTTTTTATTATTTGATGTATCATCGTCATATTTGGCACATGGGTAGAGTAACTCATACTCTACATGACCGTACATTTGAATTTTCTCAAGGTCACCCATGGAGGGCGCTATTTTCCAAAATATAAAGAAATACATAGGAAATATGCTAAAAATATGATTTTTCTGTATAATTTCTTTATCCCCATTATATATGTCTTATTATTGACCAATCATTTTCATATTTGTCACAAATGATAAGCAAGTGGAATCTTATGATTTGTTACAGTTGACATTTCTCAAGGTCACCACATGGGGGCACTATTCATGTCAACATAATAATACATTATGAGACCTGAGATGAAATGTTTCGGATGGGTACATGTATAGTTATGACACTTCATATTTGCATAATAGTGGAATTTCAAGATTGCAAATTGATAATATGATAAACTAATGATATTAGAGGCATAACTTGGGTGAGGGAATCAAAATAATACAAAATAGGAGGGCAATCTTTAGAAAATATTATTTTTTTCAATTATCTCTATTATATCTATTGTTTTATGCCTTTGTCTCATAAAAACAAAGGAAATAATAAGAAAAACTTTCCAGGACCATAATTACTTCAAATTCTTCTCCTTCAACAAATTTCAGCCAAGAAACACCCATTTCATCCACTGTAATGCTGTTAAATAAAATGGGAACAGAAAAAAAGATGCAAAATCTGACTGACATGGTTGTCAGTTTATGGTTACCATGGCAACCAGCAACATCAAATATAGCTAAATTATATATCAAAATGTTTGCAATAAGATCTTAGGAAAAGTCACCAAATTTGGTTGAAATCGGATAAAGGGCGAAGGAGTGGCAAATGAAAATCTGGTAGGGGGGCACAATGTGCCCCCCCCCCCCTTGGGCTTTATAGGGTTAAAGAAGAAATCCACCCCGAAATAAATAAACTTCAAAAGAGAGAGAAATATATTCCCTACAGAATGATAAAAAATGACAAAAATTGGATAAATAAATAAAGAAGATATGACATTTTGAAATTTCATTTTTTTCCGCAAAAACATTTGTTGAACAGTCCTTATGAATAGTCAAATGAGTGAGTTGATGATGTCATACCCTCACAATTTTACATGTATGTTATATGAAATTCGGAAAAAAATATTTTTAGCTCATACAAGTAAAAGCATGTCCCCATATCAAGATGTATCAGAATTAACACTAGTTCTTTTTAATTTTGGGTGGTTTTAAGACAAGTTTTGTATTCATACAGCTGAAATATGAGATTTTTGTCATTTCTGTATAAATTATGAAATGAATAAGAAATTATGAGAGTATGACATCGTCTACTTGCTGATTTGAATATTCATAAGGACGTGAAGGACTGGTCAAGAGATGATTTAAAAAAAGTGAAATTTCAAAATGTCATATCTTCCTTGTTTTTTATTTGATTTTTGTCAATTTTGTATCGTTCTGTAGGAAACATTTTTCTCTTTCTTTTGAAGTTTACTTATTTTGGGGGTGGATTTCCTCTTTAAAACAATAAACATCTGCTCTCTTTAATAGTCAGGCGACGGTGACGTCATTTAAAGAGTACCTCCTCATGCATTGCGCATGATCAGTCCATTACATCACATCTTATTTTCTTTTTTCTTTTTTGAAAGAAATATTTTCTTCTGTTTCGGACACATCCTGGTCACTTGGGTAATCCAATGTACTAATTCATCTCCACGAAGTGAGAAATCGTCGGTGTCAAGAGGACGCCATGTTTTTTCATAAAATGACTAATGGACAATCCATCTTTCCCAGTGTCGTATATTTTGATTTCATCCCTATTCTCAGCGGTACCTTCTCATTTCATTGACATCGCTCTGGAGAAATTTGTTCTGTACTCTTTTCCTCCCTCTCTCTCCTATAGGCCTAAACTCCTTCGCTAATAGCTGTGTCACATGGAGCTATCTCACGCAAACTGTCTGTTTAGAAATTCGCTTAAAGCGTCCTGTCTCTAGAAAAGGACACTACCCATTTCGAATAATGGTATATTCGAAAAGTGCGTTGATACCGATCTTCTAATATGCCGGGTCACATCATGAGACAATCGAGTCAGTTGCAAAACTGAGCTCTGACAGACAATGAAGAGCTATTACTGATTCGCAGGAAGGCCTAATTTCACTTTCGCGCGCTATTTAACTTATTTGGGCGTAGGAGGATTCAACTTTGGCCATACCTTATAAACAAAATAGACATGTCGTCGACTTCAAGGCGAAAGAGATAAGACTCCTGATGCTCTTAGACACTTTGTTTAACCTTTATTTATTTTCCAAGAAAAATATGATTGGAGTGTGGGCGATAAAAGGTGCGATGTAACAACAAAACAAAAACGACAACCAACCCATCAACCCACCAACCAACCGTCCGACGAAAACAACAAAACCATCGTTATTGTTACATAGCCAAAACGCGACAAGATAATATTGTGTGTTCAAAAGGCAATATACACACATTCGTCTATAACAGGAGGCAGAATATTGACGATGCTTGTACATGACACACCGACTTTAGACATTATTTGCGCACAGTCGAACGAACATCTATCTATCTCTATTTTCAGAATGGTATGATAATATCCACGACCTATTCTTCTCGTCCCGATGCACGAAGTTTGCATTTGCAGAAAATGATGTGTGTCTTAAAGCAAAATGTTGAGCTCAGGACTCGCGAGTGAGTGTCTATCACCTTCCCCGTATTCGTACCATCTTCGCAAAGATAATATTATATACATGTATATATACTAGTATTATATATATATAAATATATATGTAATTTTCTATTATTTATTTATTTCTTTTGTTTTTTTACTGGATCCAGATACTGGATTGACCTCCCTAAAAAAAATAAAATACTTAGTTTCGAATATAGTCCCCTTCCAACGCAAACTAAAACAGCTAATATTACTCAGCGAGTACACTCTACCAACCACGACGTGCTTTTGATATGTCCGATCTCTTGCACTCATTCCATGCGCGGTTGACTTTCAGATCATAATTCTCAAAATGTTTATGGTTTATGTTAATTAAGCTTCCTCGTCATATACTATCTGAGGGTGTGGCAACTGAACTGAAATGGTGCGTTTGTGTGTGTGTGTGTGGGGGGGGGGGAATTGCAAGTTTAAAGGAGGGATGTAGGCGTTGAAACAAGGGGAGAACTGGGAATTTCAATCCATTAAAATTATAGATGGCGCCTATTCATCTTGGTAATTAGGGTTTGCCCAGTAAACGAAAAGATAGCCAACGATTCAAATGATGTACTTCAGGAGATACGCATATCGTGAATGTGTGTCTATCTATCTATCTATCTATCTATCTATCTATCTATCTACTCTCTCTCTCCTTCTTTTTCTCTCTCTCTCTCTATATATATACTGATTATACTGATTATGTTATTCATTGTAACCCTACTTAAGCATGGGCATTTCACAAATATGAAAATGAAAGAAAAAGATAGGCGATAATACAGATAATTATACTCTTCCAGACTTTGTAGAAGCGGCAAACAGGGGTATATTCATAGTAATTATTTCTTTTGTAAAAGAGGGATCCTAACGAAACAAAAGTACAAAATGTTAGTTTTCTATAGAAAATGAAGGAAAATGATATACATGATAATACAGATATACTCTTCTGGAATTTTTTCAATCGGCAGAACAGCAGTGTCTTCTTATTGTCTCACTCCCCCCCCAAAAAAAAAATAAATAAACATACCTCAATTAAAAGTCTTCTAAAAGACTTGAAAAGAGACTATGGGGGTTACTTCGATTGTTCTTTTACAGTTTATAAATTCCCAACATTCACTCACAAGTTGAGGTGTGTGGGTAAACGGATTCCGTCACAGATGACGGTCAAAACAGGACATGGATTTGCCCACTTAATGTTGATGTCCGCCTAATGACGCAGTTTGTTTTAACCCAAATGTCCACCTAACATGCCTAATGGCGCATGTAGAGAAATATATGTATGTATGTATGTATGTATGTATGTATGTATGTTTGTATGTATGTATGTGTGTGTGTGTGTGTCAAATGGACATGTGTAATGTGCATGTTTGTGCAACTTTGTGCAAAGTGTGTGTGGTGTGAGTGTGCTGCGTACACATCACAGTGGATAGCATGCAGTGACTTTCATTAGCAAGGAAACGACAATCTCTTACATTCTGCCTCAATATCATGGTGACGAACCCAGCGTTGTGATGCATCCAAGAGGCAAGTCAGCCTAACAAAACTCGGGGTATGCTCAGGAAAGGAAAACCTACTACCTTTGTGAACACAAACTGCATAGAAGTACTGAAGTACAGGGATAAAGGAACTGCTATGCGAGACTTGTGTCTCTCTCATGTTGAACATTGAGTGAATAAGAAGGAAAAATTGGGGCGGAGCCGGAGTGTGGGGCTTTGAATGGGGCTTTGAATGGGCCACGTTGCCAGGGTCGGGATGAGACCAGGGTGGGCGATAAAGACGGATTAGATACACACACACACACACACACACACACACACACACACACACACACACACACACACACACATAAATACAAACAAACAAACATACAAACATACATACAAACAAACGAACATACAAACATACAACAGGTACACAAACAAACAGTGGACAAAATACTCTACATGCAGCTTTGAAATGATGCGATATGATTTGCAATCATCAAATCGTCTGCGCACAACAGTAAACGCGTCATGTCAGCTAGCTCGAGAAATCACAGCCCGACGATTGAACACATTCATAATGCATCTCAAACTGTGATGGATCGGCGGTGCTAAGCCTGTCCGATGGTTTCATGCATAAGACATGATAGCCCGCCGAAGTGCTTCACTCATCGCCGACCTCAATGTCGAATCGGACGCAGTCGTAATTTATGAATTCGGAAGTAGATGGATGTGGCGGAGAAAGAGATGGGAAAGGGGAGGAGGGGGGAGGGGGGAGGGTGGTGAAGGAGGGGAGCATTCCTCTTTGAAGTACAACGGACAATATTAACAGAGAACGCAGACCCATAGATACAATGCAAGAAATTACGCACATACACAAACACATATGCATGTATATATATATATATATATATATATATATATATATATATATATACATACATATATATATATATATATACATCAGGGCCATCATTTCCAAAAAAAAAAAGAACAACAAAACAAAACATGTGTACATGCGTCGAAAATTTGGTTTGAATAAACAGCACTGCTAGACTGAAATGCATTACTACCCTACTTCGTCATCTTTTCGGTCTGGTACCAACACGCGGACTACAACCATCATATATATATACACATATAAGATACATTTTTATATATATAATATCAAACAGAAAATATTACAATGTCAAATTATTCTATGTTATATACTATATTATTCCATTTTATTTTATTTCATATCATACAAACGTATTATATCATATTGTATCATATGCATATACGTAATCATAATATATTCGTATATATATCTTGCCCTGGGGTCGTCAATTACAGGTTATACATGTCTTAGCCACAGTGTAATCGGTTCAAATTCATGCTTCGATTATCGCGAAAGAAATAGATCATTGCATCGCTGCTGATGAGGAGAAAAATCGAAAGTAACCGACGACCTTTTAACTATCAGTAATTCCTCGAACGAGGCGTCATAAGTTACCACATAAGTTACCATAATCACCGCCACCATCAACCAGCAAAACTGCCACATACATAAAGAAATGAGACAAAGAGATGAATAGCTACAAGACTTTTGCAGCCAGCTAGATAAACAGATAGACAAATAAATAGATGCATACGTAGATTGGGAGAGAAGAATGAGAGAGAGAGAGAGAGAGAGAGAGAGAGAGGGGGGGGGAGACAGGAAGAGAGAAAGAGAGAGGGAGAGAAAAACAAACATGTGAGACACCGCTGTAATACTAGACCGTATCTGTAATGTATCAAAATTCATGGATGTCTCTTTTTTACAGTCTACTAACGAATCATTTTCTCAACCTGCTCCCTCCATTTAAGTTTCAGCATTCATCTGTTGTTGCTTGGTATGGAAGTCTCTGGCAAACTTTCAAGTTTTTAAGGCACTCTTTTGTGAACAAAGCATGCAAAACCAACGTCAGTAATCTGTTCACGTCGACTTCGAGTTATGAGAGGGTGCATGAGAGCGGAGAGCAAAAACGCACTCCTGATAGACGTTAGGCATTAGACAAGCTTTATTTTTACAACTTATGCATTTCTCCTACAATCACCCCTCAACAAGTGTAACCCCTAAAATAAAAAACCCAAACAAACAAACAACAGAGAGAAACGGACAAACGAACGAACCAACCAAATAAACAAACAATGCTTGCCCGACATGGCATGCAAACAAGTAGTGTACGCAGTTGGATTCCAAGTATTGAAGTAGTGTACTTGATGAAAACAGGTGTAGTGACTATTCATGTATACACGTAGTTACATTGATCCGATGATCTTTAACTTCGAGGATAAGCTCGTAGTAAAGTATGGGGCGCCAAGTGTCGCATCGTCTCTTTCGTCACGAAATCGGTCATTTCGTCAACGAAATTGTTATTTCTTTGACGAAATTGTCATTCTGTTGACGAAATTGTTATTTGTTGACCGGAAACTGTCATTTCGTGAAGACATTGCCGATTTCGTGACGAAAGAGCAACCATGCGACACTTGGCGCCCCATACTTACCTACGAGCTGATCCTCGAAATAAGCTCACCCTCAAAGTCAAGGATCACCGTCTGGACGTATCTTTTGTCTCCTCACTGAAAATATTTTCCTATGAATCTTAATACATTAAAATAACTTACACCCTAGTACCGCTATCATTGCATGACGACATGTCCTGAATGGTCTGGTGATCACCCCGTGCCCCTCATATAGTCAAGAAGCGATCGGATGAAGCCGCCATAAACGACATTCCGTGTTACCACAATGGAATGCTGTTTTGGGTGAATGATAGCTTTGTCAGAGCCGGGCGCCATTTCGTCATCGTTGAGTTTTCTCCACCTGTTCGGCGTTGTGGTCATTGCCAATTTGACGCAAGCATATTTTAGATTCCAACCGAGCGATGTAATAACCATGCGCCATTATTACAACATCATAATACACCTGACCCATGAGAGTCCGCTTTAAAGACTCCCGACGCTCTCAGCCGTGACTTCTCTCATCCCGAAACAAGCAAGTATGTACGTGATTGGCTATTTTAAACACTTTGGCCCAAATACACGAAGGGGGTACAACTGAAACCATGGACAATTTGTATGGAGCGCCAAGTGTCACATGGCCTATTTCGTTACGAAATGAGTAATTTCGTCGACGAAAATAATGATCATTTCGTTGACGAAATCAGTCATTTCGTTAAGGAAATGACCATTTCGTCGACAAAATGTTCTCATTTCGTTACGAAATGTCTGATTTCGTAACGAAATAGGCAATGCAACACTTGGCGCTCCATACAAATCGTCCATGGTTTAAACAATGGTTTCAATTGTACCACCTTCGTGTACTCGGGCCTTACTGAATGATAATTAAAAAAAAAATGAAAATACGTGGCAATGAATATGCTGATAATCATGCTGACTGAATGGTAACATGGAGCTACAAAATTGTGTGGCTCCATGATGGTATATGGTGACTTTGCTTTACGCAAGAGGCATGCCTATAATAACGAACTTTAGATCTATAGGCCGTGAATGCTAAAGACGGAGCTAATGGCCGTTAGGCTAAAAATGGTTTTGTGGACGTGCGCGAGACAGCTGTTTCCATTGTTCAACCCGGGAGGCTGCGTCGTCTTAGCATTCGCGTCGCAGATCTAATGCAGCTAGCGAATAGTACTACTAGTTGGAATATTTTGTTGATGACTTGGATGTCCACAAACTGATCAGTGGGTGAGACATAGAATGTGAAAAATGGACTAAAGCCATGAGCAATACATATGTAAATGCACATAGAGCTTCTGGAGGATGGTTCCTGCTTCAGTCATAGCCCTAGGGCCGGTGCCAATGATCGCGACACATATCGAACCGCCGAACCAGACTTCCGCGGTGTCAGTAATATCCGTCCTCATCACGGCAACATTAAGACACAGCTTCGGTACAATCCAAAGCAGCAGCACTGATTGTACAAAAGTGCACCAGACCCCGCAACAGACGAATGCACGGTTAGGAACTGGTAAACGGCGTGTTATAATCAGGTGGCGGCAAAACTCGATATAACGGGGCTGGAAGCGGGAGGGCGTGTTAATGACGCCTGGCACACTTTCCTATCATCACTTTCTGCTCTGGGGCGCGCGCGCTGGACGAGAAGAGACCACTGCTCAATGCAAGTTTTTGTATTGGACATTGGTTAATGGGCACTTCATCTTCTTGTCCTTATTCACACTTGAGCTGTATAGTGGACCTCACTTGATGCTCGTTCTTTTCGTGCTTCTGTCTGTCAAGTTCTAAATGGATAGAAGGAGAATCTTTATTTTTTGGAACTGAAATCAAATTCTGATAACTTGTCGGGCTGACGCAAGGTTCAAAAGAAAATCACAAGTTAACTCAAAAACCTGTCCTCAATTTACCTGTCATTGGGATCTTTCATCGGCAGCTTGTACGACCACAATGTCAACGCCATTCTTTATGTGGTGGTCCATGCATATAGGTTTTTTTACACTGACTCCATGTCCTACTATATACATATTTATCTGTTTTACTCGAGTCTTCAGAATAGTAGTGACAGGTCTTGGTCTTGTATTTTTTTCCGACAACAACAACAACAACAACAAAGGAAACAAACAAACGAAAAAAAAAACCCCAACTCAATAGCTAAAACTGTACGACTCCCTTCCCCCTTCTTCTGAAATGTCGATGTTACTTGTCGGGCAATGTAGGCCCTTATGCACTGTGTATATAATGACTTATGCACATCTGTAACAATCACGCCTAGTGCTATGTCATGTCACAATATCTGATGCACACAAAACGGAAC
Source organism: Diadema antillarum (assembly GCF_040938485.1). Lineage (NCBI taxonomy): Eukaryota > Metazoa > Echinodermata > Echinoidea > Diadematoida > Diadematidae > Diadema > Diadema antillarum. The sequence continues at coordinate 146,430 of NW_027272020.1, read as the reverse complement.
ACGCCAATTTTGAGCTTTTTTCGTGGCATCTTCGGGCATGTTTGCTCGCTTTTATCAAACCAATCCGTATTGATTCTGTTTTCTTGTTTGAGAGGTAAAGAGAACGATATGGAATGCTCTTCTGAAGCAGAGACAGGGGAAATATAACGTTACAAAGATAGATGGCGGGTGGCAATGTAATTTGCGACAGAAGGTATGGGGGCCACCGTGGCAATACGCACTACAATTTATAGCCTCGCATGCTTCTATACCACTGATCTCTAGCTATGTTTTCTCCAATCGAGGAGGTTGGGGAGATTAATGTTCAACCCGGAAGCGCCCTCAACCGCATTGGTGCCACAGCATAAGGTATGCGCACTTCTTCTTCTTCTTCCGGCTGTTGTAAACAAAACTCTACAACTGGGATACTGGTTGTACTTCTTTGCTCATGTATCCAGAAGAAGAAAAAGTATGCATCAGTGTGTCTGTGCATGTGTGTGTATGTGTGTTTTTGTGTGTCTTTGTGTTGTTGTTGTTTGCGTCAGAGAGAGAGAGAAAAAAAAGGAGGAGGGGTAACAGAGAGAAGAGGACGTCTTTTTGGAAAATCGTAGCAAAACTTTTCGACGGTACATGTACGTGTGACAACAAAGTTGGCTGCAAATAATGTGTAAAAGAAAAAAAAACCCACAGAGAGTGTGAAGAGAAAATAAGGTAAATAAAGTATGATAAGAGACGGTGAAAACAGACGGAAGTGTATAAGTGAAAGGATACAGAGTAAGAAACGAAGACATGGAAGAGAAGGGGGAAATGGATACAAAGAGAAAGAAAATGATTATATTAATTGAATAACAAGAGAAGGAAACAGAACGAAGAAGATATTGGCATAGAAACTTAAAGAAAGAAGAAAGAAACAGGAACGAAAGGGAGAAGGGACGGGTTAAAGAAGCGAGGAAAACACTTTAGCGGGAACGTCAGTAGCCAAGTGCAGAAAATGAACCACGTAGCGCAGGCGACCGCGATGCTACGAAAATAGACAGGGAGACGTCGGGATTTGAAATGGGTAATTTTAGAAGCCTCAATTCGACTTCCATTGGAGCGTTGCCACTCCGCTAACATGTACGACGAATAACATTTTCAAGAGCGCATGACGTACGTTCCTATCGTAAAGGGCAGAGAAAAAAAAATTAAAACAACAATTGATGTATGATAGAGAGGGAAAAGAGAAAGAATGACAAAGAGAAATAGACAAATAGACAAACAGACAAACAGACAAACAGAGGAAGAAGGGGAGGGAACAATACGAGAAAAAGAGACGAGTAGAATAAAAGATAAAGAGAAGAACGACAGAGAGAGAGAGAGAGAGAGACTTTTGGGAGACAAACAAGTATAAGGGGAGGGAAAAGGGAAGGAAGGGCACAGGGAGAAAGAGAGATATATTATAGATAGGGGTGAAAGATAAAGTGAAAAAGAAGACAATGATGTAGACAAACAGAGATAGATGGGTAAGGGTGGATAGAGGAGAGAGGGAGAGGTGGAGGGGAGGTAAAACGCTGTATATTCGCCACATTGACATTAGAATGGCGACGGGCTTCCCATCTATTTACTCTATCGTCGACTGGAGAAGGTATTGGCCTCATCGAAAAAGATTTCAGAGCGATGTGATATTCCAGCTTCGATCTCGACCCACCCCTCCCCATCTCTCTCTCTCTCCATCTACTCCTTCTTGTCGATCTAGATCACTGCCACCACTAGACGCCAGAAATGGCTGCATGGATGTTGAGGCGCGGTCATTTTGGTATCCAGGGATGCGCCTTTCATGGAGCATGCGCAGTGTGTCTGCTCATCCTTTCCAGGGGGATTTCCTCCTTCCCGATATTGTAAATGTTTCGTGTAGAGCTCTGTGTGAGTGTGAGTGTGAGTGTGTGTGTGTGTGTGTCTGTGTCTGTGATAGCCCGGGCTGATTTTCAAGTTTTCATCACGTTCGTGTTGCAGGCGATGGGGGTATAACATGATGCTCCAATTATGTTGGAGAACACACAGACGCTCTCACATATACCTCATCATAATACACCCATACACACACGGTACGCAAACACACAAACATATATATATATATACACACACACATACACACACCACGCACTTAACATAATATGCAAATTAACTCCCTCAGACATACATCGCTTTAAGTATCGCTTCAGACGCAGAACAAAGAACTTAATACAGAATGTGTAGCTAGCACATGATCATCGACTCATGTGCTCATACACAAACACATTAGAAAGGTTTGAGAAATAAGGGAGAGAATGATAGTGAGATGGAGGGGGGGGGGGGGTAGAGGGAGAGAAGCGACAATGCAAGTGAAATACATTACTAGGAAACCAGCTATACCGTTGAAACAAGAAATATCCCTTGAGCACAATTTGCCATATCTTCACCGCGTTTTATTTCTTATGGTAATGCGCTCTGTTCGTCAGCAGTTTTCGAAAAGAAAGCATTCTGTCGTTGAATTTGATATTCGTGTAGATAAAAAAAAAATAGTATAGTTGGTGAGGGCTTTATTTCTTTCTTCCTTCCCTCTTTCAGACAAGCACTTAGCAGAAATGTTTGCACAGTAGCTCAGGTCGGTGATGACGCACTTGTCTCATGTGAAGAAATGTTTGGTTTTAATGTCTCGGTCCCCGTGAAACATGCCCAAGCCGTGACGCGGGCTGATTAAAATGCGCACGCTCGCTTCCAGGGGGGTACGATCACAGCTGCCACCTCGGGGTCGAGAGCGGATCAGCCGTAACTTCCTTATACTCCCTTTAATTACTGCGGGGAGTGGTGCGACGAAGATGACGATATAATCTCGCCGAGTGTAAATGAATTTGACCGTGCAATCAGATATGCAGTCGCGCGTACGTCCCTTGCGCACGTACGAATGTGGTGACAGTAGGCGCTTTCATATCAGCCCGATGTTTCGCAATTTAGGAAATTAACCCGATGAAGAAATAGCGCGCTATTTGATAATGCGAATTCAAACTACCGCGCTAATTTGAAAGCTCTGATAGAGAAAATTTCGGGAACTCGGGAAATTTCCGAAATAGCGGGATGATTTGCGAACAAGCGCGCTATTTGATAATGTGAAATCGCCCGAAGAAATTCACGCGATGCATCCCATCATGCCTACAGCGTGTGTGACCCGATCGCGCGGGTAATCGTTTGAAGGTGCGCGCTCTACCGACGCTGTTTGCGCATGCTCAGCTATCGAATTATTTCGAGAAAAAAAAAATCGTGCTAATTCTCTTCGGGCTGATGTCAAAACACCTATTGGAAAGTACGTGTTTTTGGGCGTGTGGGGGTGGAAGTGGACGGGGAGTGTTAAGGAAAATTATATACTGTTTAGGGATTGTTGTGAGAAGGATACAAGATATCATGCTATGCACGGATTCTTGGCAGACACTGTGCAATGAAGATCAAGGACATCACTCAGAGGAGTTTTACTGTACTATAGGTAACACCACTTTTGATAAGTTGTCGTGTACCCATTGTGCGCTTCAACGCAGTGCTTCCAGTATATCGATAAAAACCCCTTTCGGTATTCCCTACGATCCTCGGTGCTCGTTCGAAGACATTGCTTTCTATGCACGTTATTCCCATGTCTGCTGTTAGAGGAAAATTAATGTTTACAGTTTTACGATATATTTTCAATTTTTTCCTGCACAGAAAATGAGCTTAACAGGGCTAGAAGAAGAACACTTGAAAACTAATAATGCTCTGATTATTGCTGAAGCGTCCCACGTGAGTTAATAAGATGTGATCATTGAGAGCTGGGACCAGCTAGCTGATCGCTGAAACTCGACCGCCTCTGTGGCATTGTGCGTCATTTCCGACTCGTCCCTTCGGGATCAATTATGCATCGCTCCAGCCGTGTTCTACATAATGAGATAAACGAACTAGTGAAGAAATCTGGGATCGTAGCCTGGGTTTTTAAAGGATAGAGATTTCGGGTTGCTTCGGAAGGTTTGTTTTGTGCGTTAGCTTCTTTATTTGCATGTTTCTCTGAGCTTTTGTCGCCTTTGTTTTCATCCTGCATCTTACCTCATGCTCTGATTTTTTTTTCTTCTGAGCTCTCTCTAAACTCCCCATAATGCACTACCCGTGATCCTCATTTTCTCCTAGAAACATGGAAATCAATGGTGTTGTTGCTGTTGATGACAGATCCAATGATTTGATTGTTTTCATCTGAGAAAGATGGCTGGATAGCCCATATGCAGCTACACGGTAGCTGGTCTAGGATCCAGTTGGATGCGAGGGGGACCACTTCACCGGGTCATGCACTCTGCTCCTTGCGATGAATGTATTAAGCAGGATTTTGTCTATTTTCGTGCATGAGTTGTGACTCTTTACACACGGGACCTCCATCTTATGTCCTATCCGAGGGACCTATCCGAGGGACAGAGTGTTTTGTCTCTTATTAGAGGGGACGGTATGATTACACACAACATTGCTCAATTAGGCTCGGGAACCGAACCCGGGTCCTTTGGATCCAGCGGCAGACGCGCTCCCGACTGAGCCAAATTTGCCCTGATTGGCTTGTTGATGATGCCAACAAGCCAGTCTCTACTAGTCGTGGATCAAACTCCTCCTCGTTCTCACGTCTTGTCCTGATATGCCTGTCCTATACCATTTCCCCGTCACCTTCCGCCGCTTTTTTGTTTTTGTTTTTTTGTTGTTGGCGGGAAATGCGTGTTGGCGGGTAAAGCAAAAAAATACAGGTGGAGACGTAAATGTAATCAGCCGCTCTCCAGTTTAAGATCATGAAATAAACATGTCATTGCTGATTGAGACGGAAGGGGGGGGGGGGGGGGGAGTGGATGGACTGACAGAAATTTGAGGAGCCATCCTATCTTATCCCTCCAACTGACGACGAGTGTAGAGTCAAACTCCTTGTCCAGATATGCGGCATGATTCACGGGATGGCTCTTCTTGGAGGCGGCCAAAGTATTCAATTCAAAGGTCACCTAGTAGGAGTGGGAGTGCGCAATTCAAATGAGTGTGTAACCATGGAGCTTCAAGTAGCTCCATGCTGTAACAGACGCGCAAGGCAGCAGTGAAGTACAGTGGACCTATATTACACCATTTTATATGTAAAGTTTGATTTTCCATATAGATAGGCAAGAGGAAGCCCATAACACAATCTGCAAATCATTCGACATGAAAGCTAGATATAGTTGACCATTGCTTTTTCAAATTGTCTGATTTGAATCGCCGACTCCTCTGGTACGTAACCCCTTTCTCCAGGAATGGCTTACCTAAGTGGCATTTTAACAGCGTCTTTCAAACAAGAGTTACCACTACAACGTCCGGGTAGCGTCTGGGTAATCTTTTTTTTTTAATTTTTTTTTGGTTTAACCTTGCCTGTTACAACGGTCACCGCAAAATGTTGCTCAGACATTGTCGCGGTAACTTTTGCCAAAATCTACCCTAGCCACGGTTATAGGGTAATTACCCCGACATTACCCCGACATTACCCAGACAACCCTTCTACATTAGACCGCAACTGCGGTAACATTCTTTTGATACACTCAGCACGCATGCGCAGCCTTGCAGACAGAGAATGATTGATAGTAACCACGGATCTCTGCGTAGTTAAGATCAGTGATTGTAACCTTGTTTGCTAACACGATTATCTGTACCTGGACGTGCACTATCTAGAACGATAGGCGGCGCTGGACGGTGGTCGAGGCAGTCGCATCAGTGGACACATCCCCTTAGTGGAAACTATCCTAAGGTTTTCCTGACGTTGTCAGGGTAGGGTCTGTTAAAACAGAGTTTTAGCAAAGATGTAGAGTCGGAAGAAAAATGAGAGCTGGACGCAGATGACCAGGCATTTCGAATTTGGTATACCCACTTTCCGCTCTATGTACTTAACGCAGAAACCTTTCCAATACACCACAAAAATTGTCAATATCATTTTGATTGGATCCACATTGGACTGGATTGGATTGGATCCATATCAAGATATACAAGTGCCAATAAGGATGGCGAAATGCTGCGTACAGCTAGATAGGGAAACCTTTTCAGAAACCTTTTCAATACACCACACAAATTTTCAATATCATTTTGATTGGATCCATATTGGATTGGATTGGATTGGATCCGTATCAAGATATACAAGTGCCAATAAGGATGGTGAAATGCTGCGTACAGCTAAATAGGGATTACAAAATCCAAAATACATTTGCACGGCGACGTCGTGGGATAACGTTTACGACTTTTCGTCATCATCTGCATATAGCGTTCATGAGCTATCGCGGCCATCTGACCACATTAATCCCTGTACCCAGTTTACGGGGAAAAAACACTGAACTCTTTGCGAACATGGGTCCCACCCTTCCTGCTGAACAGGAACTTGAATATCCTGTTTTCATATCATATCATATCACATCATATCATTCCATATCATATTATATCGTATCACATGTCACGTCACATCGTATGACATTGTTTGCACAACTTTACCACATATTATATATAGGGTACATGCAGGTAATATGAGACTATTAAGCTCATTTGCATAATTGGCATGAAGATGCATAAAGAGAAACCCATCAAACTTTGTTTTGGGGAATTAGCAACTATTCATCCTTCCTTTTATATAGCATTTGCACCAATCAAATATTTTTGTTGACAGTTAATATGCAAATTATGACATCATCGCAGAAGTCTCATATTACCTGCATGTGCAGGTAATACGAGACTGTGCATGGTAGACATTGTGTCAATGTTAAAATGACAATCTTATGTCTTAAATTCATGATTTTTTTTTCTATTGGTGTTGTTTGACTATCTAATCTTAATAGATATCATATGAATATTATCTAAAACTGAGACAAATAACACAATTTTAAGCTAACAATTGATTTTAAGCATGAAACGCCATTTTCCGTGTGTTTGTACACAAATCTCAGAAATTCTCAAATTTGACGCCGACATGAGATTTCATTACCGACATGAGATTATTACGTAAAGGTCTTTTACTTTTATTTTTACAAAATTGGTATCAAATGTTGCACAAAAGTTCAAAGAAAAAAAGATAATCCTGATGGGCATTTTATTACTATTTTATCATTCTTGTTTGTTTGTTTTTTTGCAACTGAGCTAGGCCTGGCCTAGCTCAGTTGCAAAAAGAAAATTGATAAAAAATAATAAAAACCGTGGAAATATCACACAAAACGTTGAGACCCCAGTCTTTTATGTTTAAAACTATGAAAATTGTGAATTCATATGTTTGAAGTAATCGTGTACAGTATCTAACACATATAAAATAACACTTAAACTGAAGATTATAGCAAACCAAATTAATTGTGGCATTAATTTGGAAGCACCCTATCTAAAGTACACAAATATTAATTTACATACATGTTCATACAGCTGTGTGTTGTACTTTGTGATACATTTTTATATACTTTGAATATAAAAAACTCAGAGAAGAAAATGAGGTATTTTGATGTTGGCTTCTATCTAATTGGGCAAGTCACTTGAAATGAGAGATGTCAATAAAACCTGTCCGCCATATTGACGTCTCATATTACCTGCAGCTTGTTGGGTCTTGTTGGTCCTCTTTGAAGCCATATAACACATATTTAGTATAGTATATAGACCAAAACACACTTTCTTTGGTTAAACCATTCAATGAGCTTCCGTAAAATGCAAAGAATTGATTTCACACACAATAACTTTACTTACACCAGTGTAATTGGTGAAATGCCAAATCTTATATCAAGGCTAAAAAATACTGTAATTTTTACATATCTTTTCAGTATTTGGTGATATTCTCACCAAACTTTCAGTCAGCGAGCAGGAAAATCATCAAGAACTAAGCACAGTGATGATATAAAACTACAGATGGCGCTATATGCATTTTGGAAGTGGTTCAGGTGGAGTAATAAGGGTTTTTAAGTCACGCGTGCCATATTACCTGCAGTCTCATATTACCTGCATGTACCCTAACAAAGTTATAAAAACTGAAGAAATTTCATTTTTAATTTCTCTATAAAAATGAACATTGTGCCACTTTGGAAGACAGGACACGTTTTTCATTATTTTAATATAGAGGAATTCACAACACGAATGAAATATTGTGTTAAAATCTAAGTCTACGTTTAACGGCCTCAGTGTAGAGTTTGAGCACTTTCCTACTATGCTGAAGAAATTAATGCCGTAGATGGTTGCACCATCCATAAGGTAATTACATCATTATCCGTTTTCTCTTTGGAATCAAGTGCACTAAGAAAATTAAATCATCGCGCCTGAAATTATCTAGCGGATGACGCAAGAAAAAACTCACATCTCATTGGCCAAACGTCACTCAGACTTCAATTGGTTTAGATTCTACATCGCGTCGCCGGCATAAACATTGCTCAGGGCTTGTAAATTTCAACGCAATGACATAATTACGTATGGTTGTATACACGTGCGTCTTGCCTTTACCCGTTGAGTAAATGTTTGATATCTCGTTGCCTTTAACCCATAAGCAATGTCCTTTTGACAACAACAAAATGAAATCGAAAAGGAGACAATTAGACAATGGGGCATGGTTTGAAATTTGTAATTACTATTGTCATGTTTGCGCAAAGGGTAAGTAAACAATAACGAAATAACGACGTGTATACATTCCTTGACATTCCTTGCCAGCTGTCATACTTGCAAAACGTTAGGTGCCCCTTTGCTTTCGTATATCGTATCGCGAAGTTTACCATCAAGAAATAAACACCTGCAACGACTTCGTTGTTTTTGTCATTTCAAGTGACAAACACTAATGGTGACCGAGGCGTAAATGTGACGTAAATTGACCTGTTAACTTGGTGTTGACGCAACAGCGAGCGCGTGGTATGTTTCTGAACATACCCTACACAGTGTACTATCCATAGACGATGGAAGCGGGTTCATAACAACCACGATTTCGACGGAGGTGAAACCTGCAACTGCGTTCACACTTAAGACAATAACGACAACTTAGCACTCATGGAAGTCCGTTGAGCAATAACTGTTGCGGCGCTCATGATCCTGCAGCGCTTCCCTTGACGTCCGCAAAAGCACGACCTTAAACCACATCATTCGATGTAAAGCCCACGTTCCACTATCACGATCTGGACCCCGATCTGTCCCGATCTAGAAGATCTGGAGAGAGCGGCAAAAGCGTGCGGGGATCGGAAGCATCGTAGCAGCAGCGTGTGGAGGTCTGGGTTGGAGCGGGCATTTTTTCAGATCGGGAAGAAATTTCGAACCTGTTCAAAATTTCCTCCCGATCTCCCCGATCAAAATTGACCTATTTTCAATCGTACGGCAAGCGGGGAGAGCGTAGTAACAGCGTAGACGCAGCGGGGAGAGCGTAGTAACAGCGTAGACGCAGCGGGGAGAGCGTAGTGACAGCGTAAACGCAGCGGGATGAGCGTAACAAGGTCTTTCTGAGCGTAGTAACATCGGCACAAGAACGGGAAGAAAACTTACACAAAAATGTCTGCCAGAAGAAGATCAAGGAGATCGAGAGGCAGAACTGTTGAGGAGGAGGATGGCATTGTCACTGCACCTGTCAGGGCAGAACATGAAGAAGAAGGAGCTCAAATTTTCGAAGAAGGAGAAGAGATGAAGAAAAAGAAGAGAAGAAAGCAGCAAAGCAGCTACCCAAAAGGCGAAGAAAGAGAGACTGCACGTGATGCTTAAAGAGGAGGAAGAGGACATAGCAAAATTTTGAAGAATGTGAAATCATCTACAACTGGAAGAAGACGGACTATAAAAGCAAGGACATCAAGAAAAAGTCTTGGAAAAATCAGCACGTCTTTGTTTATAACAATGCATTGCTGCAAAAGAACCGGGAGTTGAGGAGACTCTTCGAGGTACACAGTATATTTCTTCGGTTCTGCATACTAATAAGTTGACGGACTGCAGATCGACAGTCGAATCGGGGTACATCGGGGCACACCGGGCACTTTTCAGCTCTCTGAACGGGGTGACAGCGTGATAAGATCGTATAGATCGTTCAGAGCGTAGATACAGCGTACATCGATCGGATTACATCGGCAACATCGCTCTGACAGCGTAGCTACATCGTTCTAAAGCGTAGCTGCAGCGACAGAGATCGTAATGCCTCATTCCCGATCATCGTAGTAAGAGCGTAGCAAGCACGTGTTAGTCGTAACTGCAGCGTACTTAGAGCGTTCTAACATCGTACTGTGTCCAGGGGGGCATTTCATGAAGGAACTTGTCGGATAAAATATCTGACAAGTCACTTTTATCCGACAAGTTTTGAGAAATTCTTTAGTCTGATTGGCTGATTTCTCTGAACTTGTCGGATATAATTGACTTGTCGGACATTTTATCCGACAAGTTCCTTCATGAAATGCTCCCCTGATCGGCTCAGATTTTACCCGATCCTTCCCGATCTGAGAAAATTGTCAAATCGTAGCGAGAACGGCATAGTGGAACAGGCCCCGGGCTTTAGGCATGACTACTCCGTGCGAGTCACTGACGTAGAATAAACCAAAGGACATTGGACGCACGCGCTTAAAAACCAAGTGAAGCTACCAGGGCGCCACTCAGACTATTAAAAAAAAGAAACATTAGAGGGAATCTTGCAAAAGCCACCATTCTCGTCTCTCCGCTGGATTACTCGCTTACCTTTAAACGATGTGTATTATGATGAATGTCCCACTGTTGAAAGTCGTATCGGAACAAGTCGTGCTCTGCTGTCTCCACACCTTTACACCTGGTCACAGTAAGTTGGTGCGAGCCGGGGACCTTGGCTGACCTATACGCACGTACGGCATGTGCTTGTCACTCAGCTCACGATCTGCGTGAGGGATTGAGAGAAAAAGAAGAAGAAAAAAAAAGATGACGACAAAATTGAAGAGAACACTAACTGAAATTGAGCACATGAGACTGTATTGCTTTGGATGAAGCCAGGCCGCACACCCACTAAGTACGTTCATCATGCAAAATGCAAAGGATATTACAAGATGCGACGGAGTGGAGCGTATTAAAAAACAATCATAAAACACTCTCGGGTGTATCAAAGGATGGGAGAGGAACGCAACATCTTAAGGGAAACGGACACAGCATTCAAGAGAGCGCTGTTGCATGAACGCATCTGCCACGTTCCGAACGTCCGAATAAAACTGACTCTCATGGATAATACAATTATGTTGATATTAGTCGAAACAATGCCAATTCTAGTTCGTTGTCCGTCTTTTGATTCGGCATGTGAACGAATGTGAACGACTATTGAACTTGTAATCAAGAAGAAGAAGAAGAAGAAAAAGAAGAAGAAGAAGAAGAAGAAGAAGAAGAAGAAAAGAGCGCATCTACTTTCATGACACTTAACTGGCTTGATATCATCGAGCTTCGTAATCAAAGGGTGGCGATCGATCATCATACGGTAGAACAGCGCCCTCATGAATCTCGGGTCCGTATGCCTTTAATAAAGCGATGTTTGAGGGGTTGACAGGCTCCTTATAAGTTTTGATTATAAATCACCTGCACAGCTGAATCATGCGTAATTTACATCTAAAACGGGCAATGACGAAACGTTTTCTGTATTTTTTTTCTGAATGTTTACACAAAACTAAACGTTTCCCCGCATACACTAGTTTGCCCAAAGTTCCCAGGTAAAATCTACTTTCCTGGACTTTTACAAATAACTGGACATTCAGACGTATCATACAAGTAATTCAAACACACACGCATATATAGGCCTACTGGTTAGAAAAGGAAAAAGAAAGAGAAGAAAGGAAGAAGGAAGAGGATAAGGGGAAACGAAACAGGAGATACAAAAATAAAAGCAGAAGCGGAGGGAGCAGAAGGAGGAGGAGAAAAAAATCAAGAAGATGGAGAAGAAGAAGGGTAAGAGAAAGAAATTAAGAGAGAAAGAGATGAGAGAGGGAGGAACGGGGAGGGGAATAAGACGGTAGAGTATAAGTGGGATCATGGGGCTGAATAGTTGCCAAGTTCCCAAACAGTGACTTTTCATTCTCATTCTCCAGTACTTCTACGGTACAGGGCACTTTTGACCGCCATCGGACGTACTGTTGAAAATGTTAATATCGTTGAAAAGAAGAGGGAGGGGTATCACGCTCTCCTCAAAGGGTAACTGGAGCTTCTGAACCGAAAAATGTCAAAGTTATGAGTGGATGAATGATATTCTGTCGACATCACACAGGTAAAGGGGAAGCCCACATCATTTCGCTGAACTCGCGGTATTTGCAAACGCAATGCCGAGACACGCCGAGGGTCGGCGAAATCACTCATGACCTTTTGACGCGGAGCGGCGGCGTGCGAAAAACAGAGCATTAATGTATCAATCACGACTCCAGCATGCTGCCAGTGAGCAAGTCATATGGGGATTAAACATTGAAGATCGATCAAGATACGCAGTCCAGCCGACGTTCATAAAGAGGAGAGGGAAGTTATAGCTGTATTATAGCAGGGCCAGAGAATTTCTTTCTTTCTTTCTTTTTTTTTTTTGGGGGGGGGGGGGAGGGGCTGCTGCCCATCACCACTGCCAAACTGCGCATGTATGGGAGTGGTACCCATATGCGAAGAGCTCCTTTCCAAAAGGTGTTGAATCCATTTTTCATCAAATTGGACCTTTTTTTTTTCTTAACATAAATGTATTCCTTTTTACTTGTTCCATAAAGTATGAATAAAACTCTTCAAAGTATAGAAATTGCAGAAAGAGAATGGAGAAATCAAGCAAAGAAAAGTATTCTACTTTCAAGAAAGCATTATTGGACGCAGCTTCATCATTATCAATATGATCCTTGATATCGTGATCCTCATCCTACCATCATGACCATTACGAAATGATCACCAATTATGTATGGTATTATTGATATCATTACTATTTTCATCGTTCCATGTGTGATCTTCATACTCTGTCTACATCATCACTGTGTCATCATCAAAATCTCTGTCATAATCATCTTTATTTTAATCATCAGACCTAGAATCATCGTTATTATCGTTATTATGAGAATTATCAATCATTCTTGTCACCAGTATCATCTCCACCATCACCAAAGAGATTATGATATCTCTGTTGTCATCACCATGACAACTATAATCCTTGTCGCTAGGGTTATTAGTACTTCGTTTTCTTTCTCATCTGATTTTGCCGTGTCAGTGCTTTCATCCTGCCAGGTTTCTCATTTCTATTTTTCCTGCCTGACTTTCTCTTTGTCTCCGTTCACGTTCATGTATACCAATATGTCTTTTAAGCTAAGTAATATAAGTTTTATAATGTGTCAAAATAATTTATCAGATGCAGTCTACTAGGGTTTGGCCTCTGATAGGCAAAGGACCGTTGTCATTCCCTCACACCCCCTGCATCTTTTTCTTTTTAACTGTCTTCACTGTTTTACTATTCTCTTTCTATATATGTAACAGTCCTTGGTACTATCTGTGTTTCGAAATTGTGTATTTTTCTGCGTCATGTTTATATGATATATGTCTATGTACATTAAGAGAGGTGAAATGAATTGATTGAATTGAATTAAGAAAAAGGTAAAACCAGTGAGCTTTGAAGCCTCATTGCTTTCAGCGTCGTACCAACGCCCTTTTACTTTGTATCTAAGCTATAATAACCTACTTCCACTGAAAAATGGACGTTGATACTGTTGTGTGTATACAAGTTGACGACTGGACACCGGTAAAAACGACGCGGAGGATGAGAGGAAGGAGACTGATGAGATGAAGTTACCCGCCAATCGATTGTACCCTCTCATCTCCGCCGACCCACCCTCTTTACGCGGAAAGGTTTAATGCGATACATAATTCAAGACACGCCGAAGTGATCCGTCATAATCCCCAACAAAAGATGACCGCTGTCAGACGATGATGCGACGGCGGAGGTTCAACGACCTGCCATGATACTGGACGGCGCGTGGATGCCCACATGACCGTGTCCGAGCGCGCCGACAATTCGAAACTGATTAACGAAGACTCAAACTGTATCAGGAATGTGCATGACATGTATGCATAAAGGTAAATCCATTCGATTTGAGCTATTTAGACTGATTGCACGGGAGTTACGCTGAGTGGAAAACATAATATTTCATATGCGTATTTCAAGAATGACGACAATAGCTATGCTTATGAGTACTATACACACTGCAAGCTACACGACACATGTAATCAGCTTTCGAGTTTTAGATGCGTTTTTTTTTCTTCATACATTTTGGCCACGGAGAAAAAAAAATCTGCTTGTGATATGAAAAAAAATGGCTAATTTGTATCCTATTTCTTCCTAACACAACAAATCGAGCATAGCCATTTCGGAATTCATTTCTTTTTCATCACCGCTACTGGTTTCCGCCCAAAGAATCACAATGAAATATCCTGCATGAAGATGGTACATGTATCACGCATACAATGATGCCTTCATTATACGTCACAAATGAGGACATAAACACTTGTTGATTCTCTATGACTTTGCAGTTAGAACGAAAAGAAATTACTCAAATTCGACACAAATGACAAACGTAGCTCGGAAAGAACTGTGTGAATAATAAGCGGTTGCTAACTGAACTCAGGGATTTTTTTCTTCACCACTGACGCCGTTTCCATAAAATCCCAGTTACTATCTCTCCCTATCTCTCACTGTATATATTATGCAGTATTATAATCATGGCAGAGGGTGCAATCATGGATCAGAAATACAAAACAAAAACATGTATTACCTATCGTAGGAGACAGGGGCGGAACGGTAGATCGTTACACACTAGTATCTCGATTAAGGTAGGATGGCTTCTGAATGAGTGGGATAGGAATCTCGTCGGTTCCTGTTGAGAAAGCGTACTCCAGTAATCAAAGCAATTTGAACGGGGATCAGTGGAGCTCCGATCGGCTCGCGCGCGCATTCCGCGGGGACGCGCCTGGCGGTAAATGCGTCTTCTAGTTAATAAAAAGAGTTAAGTGATCCCCTATCATCCTCTTCTAGCTCCCTGTGCGGAATCGAGCTCCGGGATAGAGCGACGCTTTCCAAGAAGTGCATTCCCTTCTTGCGCTCTGGTGCTGCCGTGCTTTACGTTGATCTCGTGGGGTAAGTCTTTTTAAGGGAATGAGATCTCTATGGCGGCATATGACATCTATGCGACTCATAATAAAAGGTACGCATTATATCGCCATCAGTTCTTCAGTTGAGCGATACTGGTGCAAAGTTGATGAAGGCGGCAAAGTTACCAGAAAAAAACAAAAAAAAAAAACAAACAAACACCGTCATCAGTATTCAATCACTGGTTATGATACTTGAGTTCACCACCACCACCGCTACTACTACTACTGTTGATGCTGCTACTACTACTGCTACCGGACTTCACTACTACAACTACTATCACTATTGTAACTATGATACTGCTGCTATTGGTCAGTTTCTGCGACTTCTTATACAACTGATGATAAATCTGGCTTCTGTTATTACCACCTATTACAATCAAAACAGATGCAATCTTTTTAAAAGTAGTAATGGTTGTCGTTGTAGGAGTAGCAGCAGTGTCAGGTAGCGGAAGTAGTGGTATATTAGCAATACTCTGTCTTTTGAACCCCCTCCCACTAACACACATGCACATATAAATGAGAATCATTAATCGCAGTGCATATCATGCATGATATTGATTATCAATTGTACGTGTATACTGCTATTACACTACACATTTCGCCACTGGAATATTAGGCAATATTCATGACAGGGTTGGTTTGAACAACATCAGTGGATGGGCGTTATATGATAGCGCAGCTTGACTCTAGTACAATTATATATTCAGTGGACTTCTCATACTTCCAGTAACTACAATAACCACCAAGGGCGCCCTGTAAAACATTGCCGCACACAACGATATTGGCTTTCCATTATTATCTACACCATTCACGCGTGCCGTGTCGCCGCCCTTTTGTAACTTACACCTAGGGTATACTGGCTGCCTATCATTACTATAATATGCACCGTACCATACTGAATCATCAATCGTACATTACTACCCAGGTTAAAAAGTCAGAAGTCACCGGGTGATTCCTGTGCAGTACTTCTATAATTGGCATCTGATATCACTGAAGGGGATTGAAGAAAATTGAATCATAATACAGATGTACAAGTCAATTACTAAATCGAAAAGGTCACATTAATAAACCGGAATACATTTAATTACAATGAAGGTAGAGTGGGACCCTGATGCATATTTTTATAACGTATAAATATGAAAATATAGAATCTTGTAAAAAAAAAAATGGGCTTACATGCTTTAGTAGCGCAATGAGGCTTACGGAACATATCGTAGGGATATAGGTCTATGTGTCTACCAAGTATTCATGCATTCAGGTTTTTCTCCGATCTGCAGACAGATATCAAGAAGCGATATGCTATTCTGAAGATTTATACCTTTTGGATGAGTCTCGATAGTGCCATCTCTGATGATTTATTCCAGAAGTTATCCAGGAATCGTCTTCAAAGACAGAATTACACTACTCCAGTAGAAGGGTTATAGTGACATTCTATCGCATTACGGATCCCCAAGGAGAGGTTAAAGCCACACGCACGAGATTCATTGCAAGGACTAAAAATCTGTACAAACCAGCGTGCTCACTACCGGAGGACTCAACAGGTTAGAGTCTAGGAGCTCTTCTCAAACTTATGTAGGCCAAATGGGTGCGAGACGGGGCCACGTTGTTTTCTTTTTGGCGAATGTCATTGTTTTGCCCCGTTACCGTAGGGAAGCTAAACAAAAGCGGTGACCCTCGGGCCATAAAGTCAACATGAGTAGCTTTTGTGCATTTTGGCGTTGGTTGTGTTTCTAGAAGGAGCAAGTATACACTCAACTCCATCCTTCAATTGGGCCTCTATGCGATTTCTCATGCTACCGGTACTCGTAACGATTGACCCTCAAATATCTTTGAATGGAAAGGGCCGAGTTATAGGCATAGTCACTAGGGAAGAACTAAGAAGATGTCTCGCGAACTAAAAGCTCAATGTTAAATGTGTATCTTATTGCAGTGAACAAGCCCCCATAGAACCTTAAAGGGATGTTACAGCTTTGCTTGAGATGGGGATTCAAATGTTAACTTATTAGGGGGATTATTTGATGAAAATTGGTTTTGAACAAAGTAAAACAAAATGGTCCTGATAAAAAGTGGGTCCCTCCTTATATTAGAATCTCTTTGTTTTTGGATATCTCAGCCATTTCAAAATCAATTTTCATCTAATAACTTTGATTTCCTCTTAGAATTGTAAGCTCTTTCATAAAAGGTTTCTAATCATCTCACAAAAAAATGGAAACCCGAAGCCCCATCTCAACCAAAACCATACCACCCATTTAAACAAGAGTTACGAGTTCGAATCCTCCAGAGCGTTGATTTTTTTTTGTGTGTGTGTGGATATGATTGTGATTTCACACAAAATGTTAGTCTTTATTCAGATTAAGAAAAAAACAGCAACACCCAGGTACCAGATAATACTGGTGTGATAATCTTCTGGTATATAGGGCCCGCCTGAAGAGAAAAACTAATACTGAAGAGGCCACCTTAGGAGACGAGAGCAACCATCACTACAATCATGAAAATGATTAGACTTCATCATTATCGTCGTCGTCATCATCATCATCATCATCATCATCATCACTATCATCAACACCACCATAATCATCACCATCAACATCACTTTCTTCTGACTTGTTCTTCTCTTCGTCCTTCTTGTTACATGTATTATTGTTATCATCATTATCATTATCATCATCATCATCATCATCATCATCTTCATTATTGATTATCATACCGACAATTCTGATGAGCACTATTACAAACACATCATGATCATGGATGCGAACATATAAAATTATCAGATGAATCAGTGATAAATGATTGCTTTTTACATACTGTCCACCACAATTTCGAGTTGCACAAAAACAGCGTTTTTTTTCTTATCTTTTATTTTGCTTTACCAGAAACGTTTAACTATAACAAATACAAAATGACATGCGTTCTGTTCTGATTTTAGTGCTGCATTTTCAAACAACATATGCATTCTCAGATACACAGTCTGAAAAAGCAAAATTACAACGTACAACCCTCATTTGCGTTGAAAACATAAATCTTTACTTTTTTCATGTGGAACATTCATGTCTTCACCTCAAGAAAAGGTAAATGACTAAATAGAAAATGAAAATAATGGAAAAGGTTGAACATGCACTCGACCGAGATCTTTCGCTATAACTGCTTGCTCACCAGATTTTCCGTGTGAAGATAATACTTTGATAAGGGCTGGTAACCGAGAATCACTGTAACCATTGTGACACATTGGAAACGAATACAGAAAAAGAGACCTTTGAACCTTGATGCGGCAATAAACTCTGAAACGTCTCAGAGTTTTGTACCTAATGGCGATGTATTACTAGACGTGCGCGCTTTGAATACGGGTGGAATGTCGCCAGCTAGGTTTAATACTTGCGTGCACGCTTTTTGGATGATATAAGTCTCCATCGGTGATTTTTCGACGCTTGTTTACATTATTTGTGGCGAAGCTCCCCACCTCCTCAGACGTTCTCTTGCATATAAGGTATGACGTAGCACTGTGTCTAGTGCAGCACATCTACAGCGTTGAGCACACATGCTCGCAGACACGATGTTGAACGTGCCCAAACACAAAAAAAATAGCGATATGTTACAAGTCCAATTACGGATGTGCGAGGCTGTCACGCGCTCTCCAGGTCACGAAAAATGCACGTTGGAGGAGGAGGGGGAGGAGATGAAACTCTGAACTGAGTGATATGAATCGATTATGCATGACTGTGCCCAACGAAAGCTGCCTCGCCACTTTGTGATGTTATGCGAGGGCTGGAGGCTGTCAGGGTTACAAACTTAAGTGCCGTGATCCACGTCGCCACGAACAAAACTGAAGACTTTCAAATCGCAAGAAACACAGTAGCGAGTGACAAGAATAATCCAATTGAAATTGCCACATAATAGACAAACAGACAAAACGTAACATAATACTTCTCTTGTCACTCTATCTATCTATCTATCTATCTATCTATCTATCTATCTATCTATCTATATCTATCTATCTATCTATCTATCTATCTATCTATCTATCTATCTATCTGTGTATCTATCCACCTATCTATCCCCATCTATCTATCTATCTATCTATCTATCTATCTATCTATCTATCTATCTATCAATCTATCTATCTTTTTATCCATGTATGTTCATCCATATCTTTGCATAAATCTTTATAGCTCATAAGTATATAAGAGATACGGATAGATGCATATAAACATATCGCACGTTTTTATGTACGTATAAATCTTCATCCATATCATCAAAGTTGAATCTCATAACCGGTATAAGCAGAGACACAGACACAATAAAAATACATACGGCCATGGGAGATGCACAGAGGAGGAGAGTTGGGGGGGGGGAGGAGAGAGGAGATAGAAGATGAGGGGGGGGGAGGAGAGAAGAGGGGATTGAGATGGGAGGAAATGTTTTGCTCTTGTAACTTGATATATAGGCACGGGAAATACGTTATAGTATAATTTCGGGGATGCTGGGCATTGCTTGAACACAAAATCTCATACCGTCGTCGTCACACCCACTGATCACAATCACAAACCTTCCCAGCGCCGGTCCGTTCGCCATCCTATAGATGACCAGTCAGGAGTCGTCTCTTTCACTCCTCCGTGGCAGCACTTCGCTACGGCATCTGCACACACACTCTCTCCCCATATAGTCACAGTTCGCGTGCATGATGCAGTGAAATTGGCTGCGCAAGAGGAAGATTGACATTTTCTCTATTTTCTCTCCCAGACTTCACACTCGAATGCTAATGGCGGGCTCGCCTACACCAATATTGACTGGGATTTATCACTTGCTCCATTCTACGTACGGCATTACTTCAAGGTATGACTCCCTCCCGTCGCCTCTCGGCCTCTTTTCTTCATTATCCCCCCGGCCGTTCCCTACGACATCATCTCTACATGGCAAGGTGAATCAAACTCAAAGCAGGTTGAGAAAAAAAAAGACAATGAAAAAACCTCGACGTATAAAATTGCGTAGAGACAGGCTGAATAATGTCCTCATCCATACATCATGAATGCCTCTTGTTATACTCAAGGGAGAGAACAGCAAATATCATCTTCCATGATTATGTAAGACAGGCTAAGGAAGAGAAACAGACGGGGGAGGGGGAGAAAGACAGGAAGTGGGTGAGGAGGGAGGTGTAAAAGAGGGAGACTAGAAAGAGATAACACAGGCCTAAAAGGATAGAAACATACCTTGTAAATTAAAGACAGGTATATAAGTCTTCTACAAACAGGTTGATGGATAGATACGACAAGTACATAGTTCCACGGGAAATGCTTTTTAATGTTTAAAAAATAGCCGCACTACGAGAGCTATTGGACATAAGATATTACGTAAACACTAATGCCGGAAAGTGTTATCATGACGCGGCATTGTCATTGTTGTCTATCTCGGATAAGTTTGTCGAGGAGAAGGGCCAACTGTAAGTAGCAAAATGAAAACAACAAAATTGAATATAAAACGAGAGAGGATATCAATTTGATAAAGGTAAAACCCTTTTACTGGACATCTTGTAGGTGCGAGACATTTATAAGAAGAAGAAACGGAAAAATGAAAAGCAAACAAAACAGGTTCCACAGGGGGTGGGGTGGGATGGAGGGCAAGGTAATCACATATAAAGGTTAATGATATTGGGATGACAGCGAGTCATTATCGTCTTATAAAAAAAGAAGACCGTAGCGAAAATGATGCGACACCCGGCCTTGAAGACGATCATAAAAACCAAAACAACTGCCAAGATAGACAGAACGAAAGCTCAGAAAATAGTCTTGTGCCACGAGCGTGATGGGCATCTGGGTTAATTTGACATGCTTCGTTAACGCTGCAGCTTTGATACCACGCTACATGATTTCTTCGTATTCCCCAAGTTCATCAGGCCGAGCCACAGTCATGTTCAATGTTCCACTGTTTTACTGATTATCATGCCTATGATAGCCTTTCTCAAGACTACACAAGAAATTACTTTGGAAGGTAAAAGGTTAAAGGAAATTAAAACTGAGAAGTTTCATCGCCATGGATGCAGCAAGCTAAGCAAGGAATGTCGTGCAACAGCATTGCTCATCAAGGAATTATAGAAATGTATACACAGCATTGATTCGATTTAACTCACTTCCTTGGCAAGAATAAAGAAACTCTTAAGTATTTGAATCCTGACACGTTTTACATGGAAACTTGGTTAAAAAGATATGAAGAGAAACATATTAAGAAAAGCAGGCAAAATACACAAATATCAATCGATTCTCTGCTCGATATAATTTCATTCCGTAATATAATCAAAATAGTTTATGAGAGATTTCATATCGTACATAATTACACGGACATATAAGTCATAGTTGTTTAGCCCTTTCTGCGCAAATGAGTACAATGTGCAAAATTTTCTGGGACATATTTATGGACATGAAATAAATGTGGCATACACAGGATTAAACAATCCTAATCTCGGTGAATCAGACTGGAATAACAATGTTATTTATGTGAATGACAACAACAACGATTGCCTTTGATATTGAATTGAAAATGTGTTTAATAGACCTGTTCAAATATCAAGATGTAGCCACTTTCATCTCGTCAACAAGAGGACCCTTATTGGCTCTTTAAGCAATACGTTAACAATTACAACATTCGCATTCTATTTTAGGTGCGAAAAACGAAATTACAAACGAGCTAAACACAGTATGCAAATGTGTATTGAACTTGCACTCTTCCAGCAGGGGTAGAGAATTTGGAAGGTTGTGTATGGAATAATTCAATGTCACGGGGGTCGACCGGGGTAGACATCTTCAAGCGGTTAACATTAATTTCAAGACGATTCCGGCAGACACACTCATACTAATTCGATCTAGCGCAGATGTGGAGCTGCCAGTACCGCCTGCATTTTGCCAACATCCTTCCACACCCTCCCCTCTCCGACGCGCCACGTTTTGCAAAGGGGAGAGACAGGCGCACTTTGAGCCTGTGCCGGTCGCATAATTAGCTCGCGTCGGGGCCCCGTAATTAAAGGCCCCTCAAGAGAGCGTTTATCGGCGCGACTGGCGGGTGTGAAAACTACTTACGCTCGGCTGGGTCTGCGACACTAGTTTGGGCTAAGGGCAGAAGGAGCACACAGTTGACGGCTAGTCTTCTGCTGCTCGTTCCGTCTCCCATCTTGCAGGAGCGAGAATTGAGAAAGGAACGGGATAAGTTCACATCGCGACATTTCCAACTTTGTTTTTCTCCTGGCCTTAAGCTAGATTGATAGATGATGATGATGATGATGATGATGATGATGATGATGATGATGATGTTGATGAAGACGATGATGATGGAGATGGTTATGATGATTTATTTCTTTTCTTTTTTAAAATCAGTCTTACTCCCAATTAAAAACAAATAAACAAACAGACAAACAAACAAACAAACAAACAAACAGAACATCATTGGTCATGATTTCCAAAATCGTACTTTCGCGAGTGACGAGAAATCTTTTCGTGTAATGAAAACATAGTAAATGAACATGACTTCGTTCATGGTAAGTTGAACAACAGTCAACCAAACATGGTAAAGATGTAAGTTCCCAGTTCTAAAATATATGTGCTCACATGGCATAGTCGTATAGGAAAAGAGGTTTGATGATTATGACCGGAAACAGAGGATAAAATGGGGGGGGGGGGAGGGGGGGGGGGGGGGCTGGTAGAAATGCGTATATCAAGTTATTTGCGAAGGGGAGGCCCCCTTTATACCGTATATACTGCTCGTAGATCCCCGGCCACCTCATTTATTAGCAGGACTTACGACGATTGTTACGAACATATAATAATAGCGTAACATGTTGGAGACAGAAGTTGTAGCGAAGACATGTATGAGAAAGAACTGAGCAAAGTTGAACTGTGATATATGTGTCGATATTATCAAACAGCGATATCTACATGCAAAAGGCAATCTAAACGGTAGTGGCATAATAGAAGGAGGCCGCTCTCGTTATTTCCATAATCCACACACAGCACACATAATTATTTACACACACAGACACATACACACACAGTTTTTTAATCAATAATCTATACACTTGTATTTTGATTTCGATAGAGACATGATATAACACCCATCTTGAATGTCTACAACAAAATACACTCAATAAAATCAGTGAAGCAAAGCATAATTATATACAACAAAAATGTCAGTAAATGATATTTTCAATATGTGTATCATATGTTTATATATGTGTTTATATGAATATATAATCATATATATACATTGGTAATAAATTGGCAACTGCAAACTGCGAACGGAGCAGAAATACGTGGAAACGTGAGTCAATAAGTAATGTCAGATTTGTCCTGAATTCTGCCCTGCACTTCCCTTGAAAAAGACGCACATTATTCATGCAAACATCATCGGAGCTTTTCGAATTCATCTACATGCTACGATAATCAGAAGCTCGTAAATGGATATTCAGTTTCCCATCACAGAGATGTCTTTCAGACCTATTACTCGGTAACGATCAAGGATCGTGACGACAGGGAAATGAGTCAGGTAATCAAGGTTACATAAATCATATTTATCTATTCATTCTCCTGTGTATTCATTTTTACGCGTTCCATCCATAAGCTCGTGGACGTCCGCAGTAAAAGTCGAAACGTGAAGCCTACGAAAGGCATCGAATGGATGAAATGTCATATCAACATCAAACTGTTCAAATGTGTAGCCCTTAATTACAACAGTTTATTGCCAAGGCGAAAACAAAACAAAACAAAAAGAAAAAAATCATCAGCGCCGAAGGACCCTGCATGGAATGATAATAGTGGCCATCGTATATCATCACTCACGGTTTTTTTTTTTCTTTGAGACAAACATCCCTCGAGTTATACGACCGACCGTATGTTTATGAGAATCAGTAATCAGCTCCGATGACACACACACACACACACACACACACACACACACACACACACACACACACACACACACACACACACACACACACACACACACACACACACACACACACACACACATCATACATACAACACTGAAATCAGCAAATTTCCCGCCAAGGATGAACTATATAGTTAGGCTATTCAGTTAACATTCCACTGGGTTCGTTCTCTCTTACAGACATTGACAGAGGTGCAGTAGGAGGCATACCTTTACAGTGGAGGATAGAACTAGCTCACCAGAGTGTTGCTGATTCCTGTGATTTTATGATTATGGTGGTAATCATGATAGAAGTGATGACGGATTAACAGCAACGATGACGGCAATTTATCATGATGGTAATAATAATAATAGTGACTGTGGGGGTGACGATGGTGACACGACAGTGACGATTATAACGATACAATGATAACAATGATGATGATAATAGTAGTAGTAGTAGCAGTAGCAGAAGTAGTATTCGTGATAGTACTAATGATGATGATAAAATCATCAATAATAATGATAAAGAAATTATGATAATAAGGAAAATAAAATTCATACTATATAAATATTGATTAAAGTGGTGACAAAAAAGATAATACTCATTGTGTGATTATAATTATGATTAATATCAAGAATTAAAAGGAGGAGGATGAGGAGAAGAAGAATCAGGTGGAGGAGAAGAGAAAGATGAGAAGAAGGAAAGAAGACGTTGAGGAAGAATGCCCTCAAAGGCAGCCCTAACACGGCGTCAAGTACCGATTGAGGACAAGTGAAAGGCGTAACGTAGCCTCGCACCTGACCTCCAAAATCACTGCGGAGAAAGCTATCTTATCGCTCTATCACAGAAGCGGCGTGCAATATAACGCCTTCGCCGATGAAATGCCAATGTTCGAAGAATGGATCTCTCTCCACAGCAGATCAATATGATAGTTACAAGGACTTTCAGGTTTTACATCGGAACGCGCCTGACGAGAAAACAGAGCGTCAATGCATGATGCATGTATGCACTGTGTGTGGCTGTCAGTGGCTGTGTTGTGTCTTACATAAATGGCTTGTTCATGTGTAAAGCATGGAGCTACCACGAACTGTGCAAGATTTTATGTGTGTGCGTGTGTGTGTGTGTATGTATGTGTGTGTGATGAAAGTGTCGTGCTGCATACATAGAGATTGTTGAGAACTAAAATACGCGGCTTTTTCCTCCTAAAGTTCTCTTCGCATTTTACGTGTCGCTCGCATTGCAACCTCAGGATGGGTTGTCACGTACATTCAGCCCGAGTGTATCTGGTCGTGTATACTCCCGCCCCACCCCTCCCCCCACCCTCGTACTCACTGTCTTATCCACTTGTCTCTTTCTGAGAAGAGAAATATACGAAAACAGTACATCTTCAACAACAACATTCTCGTATGAGAATAAACGTATGAAGCATAATGAACATTAAGCTGTGCACAAAACATTTCACTAACTAAAGAGCTATAGTTACGGATGATTAATTTTTATTTATGTTAATGATTATTGGAAGTATAGTTTACAAATCCCTCACATTGCATGCAGCTTTACTTCTGTTACTGTTTGGGATACATCTACTGTTTCTACTGTCAGCAGTAATCCTCATGGACAACTAGCATATAATGCTACAAGAACATTATCAGCTACTCCTCTTTGTACTGATACTTCTACCATATTATCAATACTACTTCAAACGTCCACTTTGTCCGTCATTTCCCAATACGTGTTGGCTTCAATCTTTTACATAGTTTCCTGCATCAAAACGAGTCACTATACACCTTATATCACCGGACGAGCAGCATCCCATCAGAAAAGCAACGATGACGACGACGACGACGACGATGACAACGACGACGACAACAACAACAAGAACAACAACAACAACAAACCCCAAACATTCTAGATCCGAGCAAAGCAGGATCACCACATAGAATTAATCACCTGTTTCTTTTACCACAGGAAGGGCTCGTATCATGAAGATTGATCGTAAAATTGATTTTACTATCAATGTAATGAAAAAAAGTTGCGTTCGATCTGCTACTAAATCTGTGCGTTAAATCAAGCGTAAGTTTATCTTTATGAAAGAGGCTTACAATCAGTATTGATTCATTGATAATCTTACGCTCAATAAATCGACGGTAAGATTAATCGTCACTCTTTATGAAACAGGTCATCTGACCAATATTTATTTAAAGTTGTACATATTCAAGGAGCATTACTGGCAGTCAAAAACACACACACACACACACAAAAAAACAAAAAACAAAACAAAGACACAAGCACACGCATAACATAGACATAACCACTAACCGTCCTGAGATGTTTCTTTGTCAATTCTGTTGAAACTTTACCCTCCGCTCTGAGACTAACAAACTCATTGCTATACATGTTCACACTTCGACATGTCACATTTCTGTTGAAAAGATGTAAAATGGGGAAGAGATATTGACGGCTTTGGGTGAAGGCGAATAATTTTTATGTTTACTTCATGTATTTATCTGTACATCTATTTGTTTGTTTATTTATTTTCTTTTTTGGTTGGCGCCGCTTTCGGGGAGTTCCGAGAAAAGCCAACAACTCAGCAGCCTATAGCGAATGACGTCACACGCTCTTTATTCAGTGCCTTATGGGAACCCCTTTTCCATCCTGCGCGACACAACACAAGTGTGCCCTCGTTTCTCGCCAATGACGTAAAGAGAAAATTTCCTGTCTTCGAGCAATGTTTGGTCGCCGTCCTGTTGTTTATTCCCTCACGAAAAATGCACCATATCACTGAGTGCTGTGACTTGAAGCGTGTTCAGCTGCCTGGTTAAAAAAAAAGAAAATAAATAGTTGTCCTTCTATATAGAGATTATTCTAGGGCATACTGTGGTATCGGTTGTTTTTGAAGAAAAAAAAAATTATATACATCCTTAGATGTATGGGCCAGTGCGTCTGTTCTCTTCTATTTTTGGCCAGCTGTTTTTCATCTAATCTGACAGAGTAGTTTCATCGATTCTCATGTTTTATTCAGGAGCCTGTGAAATGTCACCTTCTAAGTTTCCGAATCGGAGGTGAAGAAACGGTTCCCCTTCTCTTCAAGTACTATAAATGTATGTACGTAACTGTAGGCAGTGCATGTTTATCTTGCGATCCAAATTACACACACATTTCACTGTGATGCAACATTCTGAGAAATATCATAATGCACTGGAACTGTAATTTGAGCATTTTACCCTATGTACATTATTTGTGTCGAAAATGTGTGTCAAAATGTTACGAGGAATACCATTTTGATTAATGGTTCTGATATCCAATACAATCACAGCACAGAAGCTGTGATTTGTCAGCTCATACAGAGTATATGATCAATTCGTGTGATCGTAAATAATTTGTGAATAATGACCCACATGTCACTTCAGTTTTTTTTTTTTTTTTTGGTTAAATATGGCCAAAGGAAAGACGTGCGCGCGCATTGCAGGAAGGCACCGCAGTAAATGACAAAGAAATGTACATGTATTTAGATAAAACCCACTTTATGACCTGCTATTCAGAGCACGCTGCCAGTATTTAGCAACAAACACATTTTATGACACAAAGACATTAAAGACATTGTTTAACTTTTGCAGATGACACAAAGATCCAGCATTAGTACTTCAAGATAGTTTTAAAACATGAGTTGGGGATAGGATAGGAACAACCAATGTAAAAATGTTAATCACTATAATCAGTGTAAAGTATTGTTGAATATACAACATGTGAATAATAGTCATATTAAAATCGTTCCTATAGAGTAAACCGTTCACATTTATGGTTTATTAAGAAAAAAATAGTGAGAACTCCTTATATTTAAAGCTTTATTGGGAATTTTGTATGGTAGGGTGTTGTGTGATATAAGTGTCCTACACATATGCATCATGTGATAACACAAAAATTTTTTACATCACTGCTCTAATGGTAAAAAATGCCTTTTAAAGTCGGAAATTAGTATAAATAAGTGACAAATGTGACAAAAGAAAAACACTTCGTCATTATGTTTGTTTTTCTTTTTCATTCGTTGTTGTAGCACCCGTCTTACATAAGGGAATAAAGGTGCAACATTTCTGTTTTTGTTTTAATCCCGAGAAATAATCACCGTGCGAGGGGAAGGAGCAGGTGCTACTATTTCGAGGAAACACGTTCTCACACTATCTATCTATATTTAATCACGAAAACATGATTAATAAATTGCAATGTACGAAAGAAAGATGAGTAAAGAGAGAAAGAGAAGGGGGCAGGAGGCACATTGAGTAATAATAAACCACTACTAAGATATCTTCTAAAAAGTTGAAAGTGTAAAGGATACAGTATCTCAAAAGTGCTTCTTAGTGCAATTTTATGCTTACCTGCCTTATATACACACAGACAAATGCACACAGACACACACACACAGTGTGTTAGATTTTGTACGTATAAAACGTTGTATTCTTTTAAGGCTAGATTGGAAACAATGTTACTGTCAGATTACATTTTGTGACTATTGATAATTGTTTTGCTTTGATCAGATTTTTTTTTCTGTGAATTAGATTTAAAACTGTAGCAAATACATGAAATATACACAATGTTTCTGTGCCTACCATTTCACTTTTTCCCAATACCTTCCTCATCACCACCATCACTCTTATCTTCATTATCATCCCGTTATCATCATAATCATAATTTACCATATCTTTACTAACATCTATGCACTAGAATATAAAACGTAATGCATTGTATATGTCCAGGTCATGTCAGATATGTAGGTTTCCTGGGCTTCCACGTGTTCAAGCATCCATTTGATAAAGTGCAAGTCCTTCCTCTGCATGATTTCTCAGGTAAATATTTGCAAATTTGGTAATATAACGATATATATATATATATATATATATATATATATATATATATATATATATATATATATACTACTGGCTGGGATGTCTCTATGGGGGCCGGAGGTGTGAGTTTGCGTCAGTGAAAGACAAGATAAGGTGGGTCTCTGAACCGTTTATCTTCGTGATAGTAAATCGGAGCATGACGTTGGCAATGTAAGTCCATTGAAAAGCTATCAGGGATTCATGTTTGTCATGTTTTTTTAACACTGATTTCATCCTTTCATCTTCGGCTCTTCGTGGAGGGAACCAGTCCATGGATGCGTCGTTGCTACGCCAAACGCGCACAGACACACTGCGCGGTTACCATGCTCTGTGGCAGCAACTACCAGTCTAGACGCATTACCATCACAAACAGGTTAGTTTTGAAATCCGTCCGACCAGGAGCAGACGTATACCCTTGTGTGCATGTTCTGCTTCAGAAACGGATTTTAATCTAACATCACATTGCATCCTGGTCGCTGATGAAGAATGCGATGATTAACCTGTTTGGTGTCTTGTCTCTAAAACATGCGCTTTCCTCGCCAGGATAAAGCGTTTTAATGCCATTTTAGGTTTTAATCTCTTTAATCTCATATAGGCCTATGATATATGTACATATATATATATATATATACACACATATATATGTTGTAAATGGAATTTCTTTACACAATAATTTTGTCTTACTTCGAATCATGTATATTGTATTCTGTATATTGATATTTTCTGTGATATTCATGATAGTACTGAAAAAGAATTTTGATCTATGTATGAAATTATGCTGGAAGAAAAATATATCAAACAAACAAGCAAACAAACATTTTCTCTTTCTCATTCTTTATTTCTTACTCATCACCTCTCTTCACCCTTGTTTGCATCAGCTCGTTTACCCCTTCCTTCCTGTTTTTTTCCTCCAAAAGGATTCAATACACTTTTTCATTTTCAGAAAAGGTAGAAAAAGAACATTGCTTTTCCTCCGTGTTTGTGTTTTTGTTTTGTTTGTTATTCTTTTTGCATTCTAAATTAAAAAAAAAAATCAATGCGACATGAAGGCCTTTGTGTGCATAGACAGTCCATTTGTATTCATAATGCACGCCATACATGGTAATGACATCTCTCAGAGAAGAGACACCGTCCTCGCAGAAATGGCGTTTGTGCATTCGCATATCATCCACCCACACGCTGCAATGTATCGCCGCATTTATTCTGCTCGACTGATGTGGCACTAAGGATAGGCAAAAAAGGGACGATGCCAGAGGCGAAGTCTACGAGACTTTAATTGATTCGCTTGAATGTGACTATGAACATACGCAATGAAAGTCTCTGAGATAGTCTCATTTCAAGACGTTGAGCCGTTTTGCAACGATACAATTTTAGCATTACGCATTTTGCTGCCAAAGCGTGCAACTTCACTTCGTAATGATTAAGAATCATATTGATCATAGTTAAAAAAAAGGTTTGTAGTCTAAACCCCACTGCTATTGTTTAGTTCCATCGTAAATTAAAACAGAACAAGACAAAAAAATAAAAACAAGCTGTGAATTTCATCGTTCGCAGCTTCGGACAATTCACAGGTTAATTGTGTGTAAAGATAGCATAATAGACATGTACTTTTGTGGATTTCTTTGGGTTACATACATTTAACATCTTTATCTATATCAAAGTTCTATATCTATGTCCAGGTCTATATATCTTTCTACCTATATATTAAATGTCTACATAATTACTCTACATGTAAGTTAATGTAATCGTATTACAATAGTTTATAACAATGATATTGGAATAATATCTTTATGAGAACCGCCCATTTGATAACAACGCGATGTAATGCCAAGTTGTTAAACAGAAGATATATCTGAGTTTTAGTACCTAACTTTTTTTTGGGGGGGGGGGGGGAGATAGCAAAACGGCAATACTGGATCAAACACTTCACCGTGCGCAAACATCGATAATCAATCAATCAATTATCCCACACTTGATTTGTAGGTCTGTAATTGATCTCGGAGATCAAACACACGCACAAATGCATACACATACACACGTCACGCGCACACATAGAGGAACAAAAAAGCAAGGACTAAGGGATAACCACCAATTCCACAAAACTTACAGCCTCCATATTCCTGTGTGCCACGGGACGTGATTAAAATGGTTACGTGAAGCGATGAATGCAGTTAACTCTGCGTGCCACATTAATTTCTCTGTCCATATTAGGCACATATTAAAATTTGTGCACATTTGAGTCATTAGCACAGAAGAGGTTAAGTAATACATTATGAGACACAGGTTCTGAGATGAAGGACAGGGCTTACTCTGTCTTCAGAAAAAAAAAATAGAAAAAGCGTGCTCTTCTCTGGGTCCGCCAATATTTACATGGTTTGGTACGGAGACTATATTATCATGACTTCCTTCAAATGCCAAGTCTCCCAGCTCAGCTTGCTTTGTTCGAAGAGATTCACATTACACGGAAGGCATCTGCGACCGCATTGATTTTTTTTTTCATTTCTTGCCAACGGCTATTAAATGGAGAAGGAAAGACATGGTAGGAAACAAATAAAAATGTCTATCATTTCTGTCGTAGATACAGTGTGGGGGTCGTCACAAGTCCCTTCACTTTCAAGGGAGAGGTGGTCCATGTACTCTCCATATAGCAGCAGACGACACGATAAGTGTCGGTGCAAACAAAGAAATTAACACTTCAGTCTCTAATTAACACTTAATGTCGTAATACCTTTCAGACATGGTTGTCAGACAGGCTGTCAAAAAATAAACAGAAAGAAACGAAATTTGTTTCATCACAGACATTGATAGACTGACGATATAGCCACAGCATTAGACACGATCTCTTTTTCAGTATCTTTTCGTAATGTCATATTACGGTCTGAAATATATTGCACTCAAATTGATGCACTGATGAAGACAAATAGCAACTGCGTCCACGACTTTTTTATTCTTTCTTTTTAATGGTGAAGTTGAAACACATAAACCTCTAACGCAAAGAAGTTCTGACATGCAGCCTCGGAAAAATTCTTCCGGTTGTTTAGGTACTTACATCAATAAAAAGTAACAGAAAGCCATTAACCTTTTTTTAAAAAAAAAGATGTCTTAACAACTCGCTATATCAATAGACAGACAGAGAGAGAGAGAGAATATACTCTAATCCTCAGAAGTGAATAAAGATCTAGTAAGCAGGTACACTCATATTTACACATACACAAACAGTTTCCATGCCAGGGTGAATGTTGTTGATCATGTACTTGTGGTGGAAACTCTAAATAGACAATGGAGCATGATCGTACCTAGCGTGCTGCCGCATAGTCCAGGAGTATAGTACGTCGTGATTGCATCAACATCTATAATGTAACTTTATATCCTGAATCAAAAAGGTATTATACGTTTCAATCCTGTGTCCTTTATAAAATCATAAATATGTATGCGATATGCATACTTGGTGCTTCTTCTAGCAGAAGATTTATAGACTGCCTTCAGAAGATTGGGGGCTTGTCCGGGAAATGGGACATTCCAATGGCATGCGCACAGTGCCCTGCTGTCATTTACGTAATATTCTTCAAAAAGAAGATGCATGGATTGCTTCTAGAAGATTAGGGGCTTGTCCGGAAAATGGGACATTCCAAAGGCATGCGTGTAGTGCCCATGCTGTCATTCACGTGGTAAATTCCCACGAGAGACCGAGAATCGTCCAATTAGGCAAATGCATTTGGCTGTTCCAGCACGTCTGATACGGGTGGTAGTAATATTGAAAGACGTCTTCATGAGTTGAAAAATTTCCACCATTTTACTTCGAGCACCAACGTGCTAGATATGTGTGATATATAATGTATGATAGCCGAACCTTTGAAGGTCTGCAGACTATACGCTTCCCGTCCTTCCCAGTCTGTTGATCAAAATTTTCATATAGACAGTGCTCTGAATCATCTTTTCAAAGTAAAACCGCGTGGCTTATCATGGAGCCAAGGATATTCGTTACAAAACAAATGAAATAATTTATGAATTATGATTTTGGCTACTGGCAGGATATGATGGAGGACAATCAAGGAAAACGTGAGCACACCAAAACACAGTAGAAAAGTCAAGGGCATTTATGATAGTAGTCTGGTAGTAGTCAGGAGCGTTAGTGATCTCTGTTTTGCAGGAGATTAGAGCTACCTCACAATTTTCTCCAACGATTTTATTTCAGGAAGAGGATAAGGACTTATTGGATTGGTGACATCTGTGTGACAACGACCAAATCCCCTTTTGAGCTCGTTACAAGAAGTGGGCCTTGTTTACCGTTTACAAAGTCTCGAGCAGAAATAGTCTCACCATGTCATGCGAGGAAGACTTCTAATTTTAGAAGCGTGTCCCATAATCTAATCACGTATACATTCGCATTTTATTTCGCCGGTCAGAGGGCTGCTGGCAAAGGGTAATCACTTGGAGGAGGCGAATGATCGAAGGCTACTCAACCATCATTTCCTAATTTGATTTGCATTGAATATATTTATCGTTTCTGCGCAGCAGATCACTGGTCGAAGCACGGTAGAATTCACGAATGAAACCAACTTTAAAAGTACACTTTTCATGGGAAGGTTACTTTTCCTGTGACCTAAGGTGGCAAAAATCTTACACAAACGACATCACACACCGAATGTGACATTGACACACTTACACACACGCGCACAGACAAACACACACAATAGATAAACATACAAACATGATATATATGTATGTTCATATATGAATTATACGTTACATACATAAGTGTATTCGTGTATATGAGTGTATGTACCGTGAGTGCACATAGTGTGTCCAGTGTGTGTGTGTACGTGCGTATGTGTGTGTGTACTTTTTTCTTCTACCCCTCCCCCTCCACTTACACAGGCTGTATAAGATATGTTGGTGTCGTGACATCCATTATCTAAATGGGGATATCCTCTAATCATTCCAATGGCATGTTGTCCTCAACACAACATTCATGTTTAATCTCGGCCTCTCCAGATTCTCCCGCTCCAATCGGATTTCAGCTGAGCCATAATAGTGAATGGTATAGGCCTACTGATACTTTTCTTACATTGGAATAAATTCGATGCGAAATGTATGTCCTCATTTTGCCGAACCTATCACGGTGACGAAAGTCTTCGCAATGCAGTTCATTACAGCACTTCACAACGTTTCACAAAGCTCGGCATGTTTGTGGGCTAGGTAAAATCAAGCTATGTACATGTATATATACAAGATATATATGTAGCTAACTCTTTCTGGTTTCGTGTTGAATTTAGATATGAGTGGAACATAAACTTGCGATAAAATGGAAATCAGACAGATTTTTTTTTTTCAATCATTGGCGAATCGTTCTTCAAGCGTTTTGTTAAAATCGAATGAAGCGCTCATATTCCTTACATGCTCTTAATCCACTGCCGTAAGATTATGTATGGAACAACACGAAAGGGCAAGGAAGTTTGAATCTAAGAGGAAAAAAAAGATATCCGTCCAATGTCGATGATGATAGAAATCACCGCTCTATGTAACCATGTCTATTGCTTCCTAACTTACTCGATATTCTTTTTTCCTGCAATGAAAGACGCACCAGCGTTCTTTTCTGTTTACAACGTCATTAGATTATGTGTGAGCTGATATGAAAAAGTCAGTGTATAGACGAGGGAAGCTAATATCAAGCGTTAAGTTTCAATCGTCCATAATGACCAGAGACACTTTACTCTCATCGAGCGTCGTTTAATAGTGGGATCACAGACATTTATAAATCTACAGCTACGAGGCAATCTTGACTGGAAACAGGGGACGATAGCTATTGGGGCCGGATCCAGGAATTCCGAAAAGGGGGGAGGTGGGCGCCAAAAATATTTCTGGTGCCACTTCCGGGTATCATCATCGGGTGGCAAGGAAATACACACACACACACACACACACACACACACACACACACACACACACACACACACAAAACCCACGACAACAACAACAAACAAACAAACAGAAAACAGGGCTTCAACGCAATTCGCTACTCTCACTACAATCGGCTGCGGTTTATGGCTATAGTGACATACCCAGGACATATTTTGGGGGACTCCTACAAACACCGTTGCCACACAAACTGAATAGTGCGCAAGCATTGCTGATGCGCAGACGACGAAAATTATTAGAGTGCCATAAATAACGCAGGAAGTGGTGGAGACGATATATATCAATGGTTTGAGAACTCTCAGAGTAGGCGGATATCTTCATTCCGGGCCGATAGCGGAATGGAAATAAAGGTGATACACATGAACGCACTGGGAGAGTATGGTGTCCTTAGAGAAGGTTTGCATCGGATAACACTAATGATGTAGGGTGCAGGTGTTGGTCGCCCCATGATTATAGGTTTTCGTTACACAATCCTGCTTCTGAACAAAAACGAGGAGAGAAGGTGATTCCACCTATTCTTTTGATATAAAAACACATTTTCCGGTGCATCGCAGAATAAGGTAAATCCCATAGAGGTACTGGGACTGGGACTGGGACTAGGTCTTCTTATATTATAGGTCCCGTCACTACACTTATATAAATTCGGGAATTTAGAGTGAATGGATGAAATATCGCAGTGGAAGGCAGAGTAGAATTCGACGACCGCATTGGGTGATGATAATGAGGTCATCCCCAGAGACCGACACCCCCGAATCATATGCCTACAGCCCACAAGTCATACAGCCCAGGTATTCGACACCAGGCAAATTAGGCCCATGAGTTCGACACTATAGCTAAAGCAACCCACGAGTTCGACATATTATACAGCATGGGGCTTAATGTGTCGGTCTCGTGGGTCTTGTTTGCTTTGTGTCAAACTCATAGGCTGTATGACTTATGGGTTGTATGACTCGTGGGTTGTATGACTCGTGGGTTGTATGACTCGTGGGTTGTATGACTCGTGGGCTGTATGATTTGTGGGTGTCAGTGACCCATGATACCATGGTCGCTTTCAGTATTAGCACTCCTCCTCCATTCGGATCTTGCCATTATCATCCATCCACCACTGCTTGATATACCTACTGATAAACCTTGGGACAAGATGACATTATAAGAAAAAAACCCAAACAAACATCTTGTAGAAAGATGTAATCGAAGGACAAACAGGTATCAATTGCAAGGTCTCCCATTTCAGAGTACATCGCATTCTTTAACAAGTATTAACACCAAAACGTTTTTTTTTTCTAACAGCCACCGCACACTATAAGACTTTCGGTCGCGCTACTGACAGACTTTGGATCCGAAATAAATCACAAAAGCCTCAGAATAAACACGCTTGCTTATTTCAGATCCAAAGCCGCTTAGTCGTGCGACGAAAGTCGTATAAAGTACGATGGCCTTAGGAGGCATTTGGACTTATCAGTGTGAAAATGATGATTCGATGATATATGACTTTACTTTTGCGTTTTGCGGTGCGCGGGGGCGCTTGTGTCTATGTGACTGCACTGCTCAAAGTCTAAAATCTCCACACTTGTCGATGAAAAGACAGGGCAACAAATCAAGAAATTTCATTTTCTGGTTAAGGAGCACTTTAAGAGCCACTTTAAAAGCTTCTATGACGCTCGAATATAGGCGCCTGAGCCGTGGTGAATCGTTTTATGATTTACTGTTCAAAGGGATCATAATAGGTTTGCCCGTGATCGGTGATCCCAGTACCGCTAATATTTCTTCCCTGCGTCTAATTCCCATTCACAAGTCTCCTACATGAGGGTGATGATCTCATGATGTGAACATACGAGGAGGCAGAGAATGAATTCCGGCACCACTTTCTGCCACTTAATGACCCATCGTATTATGGCACGTCTCATAAGTCTTTACTGACGTCGAAGAGCAATACATGCGTGTTCATGCAATTAAAAGGCAGTGCTTATCATGAGCTGCAGAAGAGAAAGATGTGTATGTGCGCGCGTGTGTGTGTGTGGGGGGGGGGGGAGGGGTGAGGGTGAAGTTGCCTATACCACACACTTTTGGCGAAAACAAAAAAGCGAATTTAAACAAAAAGACAAAGGAGGACAGAACACATGAAACTAAAAAAAACAAACCACCTAACAACTTACGAAACCGCTGAAACCTCAGAATTTCCGGAGTTCCCCTTGAGGGTTCGCCATCCGCCTTGCCGGCGTCAACCCTCCCTCCCCCAAAACCCTCGCAATTCCGAACACTAATATCCAACTTGTCCCTCCTTTCTATATAAGAGACAATAATAATAATAATAATAATAATAATAATAATAATAATAATAATAATAATAATAATAATAATAATAATAAGGTCTTATTTACCCAGGGTAACCTCTTCAGTGTTGCCACTGCTTTACCAGAGGGCCCTGCCATTATTATTACCCCAGCGATGCCAGGTACCCATTCATACACCTGGGTCGAGAGGGACATGGTGGGTAAAACATCTTGTCCAAGGGCGTAAGCGCTGGGCGGGATTCGAACTCGGGTCCTCCGATCGGGAGTCGGGAGTCTTATCCACTATGCCACAGCGCCCCCACAATGTTGTCATCTTCTTCTAAAGACTTTCAGGCCGCGGTTTTTAGCTCGTCAAATAAATAATAATGAACTGACAGTGATGACGATTCAGGATTTTTGTAAAAGCAACTGCATCAAATTATAGTAAAGGTAACAATAATGGTAATCACGATGACACTAACCATTATCTAATTCATCATCATCATTATCATCATCTCCGTTATTATCATGTCAAGATCACACATAGCCGTGATCACGTCATCGAGATTTCATCTTTTATCATTTGGTGAGGAGAGTAGCGTCATTTTTTCCTCTTGTTTGTTTGTCTGATTGTCTCTTTTTTTCTTTTTACCAATATACGGTCGTGCTATTATTCAATTCCCCTGCATTGATAAACACCCATAACTACACCATAAGAGGAACATTATTGGTTGAAACAATAACTACGCCATTTTAAGAGGAATATAACTGGTTAAAACAATAATAACAACAACTTAGACCTATTATGCGAAGATGGATTAATGGGCAAGACAGTATACTTGAACTTAGCACGCTCGTCAGAGAGTTCAGAGCATTTTTCATTACAGCACATGCAGTGCCTACACTCAACACCCACGGAAGATGAATCAGTAATACCTCAGATCACACAGGAAATACCTTCTCATGGGACGATATGCCAAAGTCCTGCCACAAGAATGATTGCTATTTAAGATTAAAAGTGTGCTGATACTTAAGTGCACTCAAGAGCGCCACAATTCCTCAAATTTCATGCGCGTATCTCAAGGGTATATGCTTCATTTTCAAGCAACTTTTTTCTCCCACGAACAGCCTTGTCCGTAATGTCACTCGTTTATGTAGATGAATATAAACCAGCCGAATTCATTTGGACTGAAAACTAAGCTATGATTCAGGCAATATATATGTGGTGAGTTACTAACTCATTTCATCTTTTGGTTTGAGAATGTACTTCTCTGTGGACAGAAATTTGACCTGGACTGCACCTCAAAAATGAAGGTAAAAAATGAAATAAAAATAATGAAGATTTAATGTGTGGATTCAAAAATACACTGTTATTACTTATACACGTGCATTTATATAAACAACTTCTTCAAAGAGTATTGGGACCCAGGATTCAAAAGAGTGCTTACGAGTCTGCCATGTTCCGAATGTCCGAATTAAACTGATGCGTAATAATAGAAATAATGTCACTGTCAGTTCGTCTCTTGATTCGGCCCTTCTTCCTCATGGCTGGTTCCGCCTGCTACATGGCTCCTTCAAATACAAAGTTAGGTTGCTAGATACCCGTCGAAAATCTATGACTGACTATTAAAGGGCACGTGCAGTTCTGGTTGAGACCTAACTTCAGGTTTCTAACATTTCTAGGTGAGATAATGAGAAACCTCTTATGAAATATGAATGAGCATGTAAATCCAAGAGGGATTCAACGTTTAATTTGATGAAAATTGATTTTGAAATGGCTGAGATATCCAAAACTTAGCAATCTTAGTAAAAAAAAAAAAAAAAAAAAAAAAGGGGGGGGGGGGACGAACCCTTTTATTAGGACCACTTTTTTAGTTTGTTTTTGGATGTCTCAGCCATTCCGAAACCGGTTTTCATCAATAAACTTTGAATTCTTCTTAGAATGGTATGTTTTGTGTTATGTCATAAGTGGTTTCTTGGTATCTTGCAAAAAAAGTTGAAAGCCCAATCCTAATCTCCACCAATACTGCACTATTTCTTCAAACTATCCTTTAACCTACCGTCGATGTTCGTTATGAAGATGGTGACGATCTTTACACTATGCAACAGCGCCCTCTTAAATGGTACGTCCTTGTACCTTTAAGTAACACGATTTTATATCACAAGAATTAGATTGATATGACTTTGTAGAATACATAAACAATGACGTATCTTCCACGCTACATTATGATTTCAATTACTTAGCAATCTCTCACTTCATTTAGAAGCAAGAGTAATAAGTCGAAAACATAGCAGCTGATCACAAGGATTAAGGGATTTAATTTTTGAGAAAATGGCTAATTATGTTTTAGGTTAAAAGTTGAATTTCCTCTTTATAACTTGACCCATTATGGTGTATAAAAGAGCGCAAGAAAAAGAAGCAGATCTGGATTTCTTAGAAGAAAAAGATTGAAACAGAAAACACTCCTGACCGAATGGAGCAATCGTAAATAAGAAAGGATCCACGTGCGGCCTATAGCTACTTATTCAACAGCACGCACAGAGATACATGGCATTAATTATTTTGTTTGCTCAAAAAATGAATCAATTCTATTTAGAGATGTCAAATTAAAAATGGAAAGAAAAATCTGAGTTGTTTATGCCATCCTTGAATGAATACTGGTCGATAGAAACAGGCAGTATCTCTGAAAACCAAATTGTAACATCGATCTGTGTTAGATATGTACATACTCGGAGTGCATACATGCATGTATGTATGAATCTTAGCATTTATAGAAACGACGTGCAGCATTTCGAAAATGTTATGGTTTTGCCTGCATGTATTCTTGAGCATAAATGACTTTATCGTGCACTGTTCATGTTTCACTGATACAAACAACGCCGAAAATAGAAGGGTTTATAGGAAGCCTCTCTTGATCAATTCATTTTGAGAATCCCCCCTCCTACTTTGTACAGGGGAGCTTTTAATATTTTATTCTATTTTCGCAGGCATGGCGCGTCGCATGCCGTTTGTTCTTCGTCGGAAATGGGCCATGCATTTACCTCTTCAGTCCAAATTGCGGCATTTGGGGACCATCGGGAGAGACGGGGACAACGAGGAATCTGATATGTCATGTTCTAATGGTACAGACACGTGCGGTCATGCACACATTCTTAGCACAAACATACCTATACAGCCATACACAACTTCCTAACACACACATACACACACACACACACACACACACACACACACACACACACACACACACACACACACACACTTATGCAGACGTTCAAAATACATCCGCGCGCATATAAGCATCATCGCCGGGAAATTCGCGAGACAATAAGTTTGCATGCAACGGCGAGAACGGTGCAATAAACATGACCCCTTTTCCTTTGCAATATTTCAGGATTTGCGGGGGGGGGGGGGGAGGAAGAAAAGATGGAGGACTCAAGCTGATGTGATTTCTTTTTTTTTTCTTGCATGCCATTTTCATGTAAATGAGCTATATTGCTATGTGTCCGTCAAAAAGACATTAAAAAAGACAAGTGTTG
Source organism: Diadema antillarum (assembly GCF_040938485.1). Lineage (NCBI taxonomy): Eukaryota > Metazoa > Echinodermata > Echinoidea > Diadematoida > Diadematidae > Diadema > Diadema antillarum. Next base: position 105,832 of record NW_027272020.1, on the reverse strand, counting down.
ACGCGGGCGACGGGTGTCGAGTGCAAATAAAACATTGAAATTAGGTCCTTGAGTTTTCAACAGATGCGGAAAGGGAGGTAATTGAATAGTGCTTACTCGTCAATTGTGGAAACAAGAGGGAGGGAGTGGAGGACACATCAGAAACGATGTCGTTGGAGACCAAAGCTAATTGAATGCCGCCGTTTTAACGTTGAGACTGGCCTGCACAGCAATATTATGACTCGCCTGTGACAATATACGCTTTGGAGTCCTGATTTTACACTGTTAAGATCCACTTGATAATGTATTGCTTTGTTCTTGTTTTTATACAATTTCAGCAAATCATTAATATTTTTGTGTGGTTTTTATTTGACTGACAACAACAATAATAGCAATAATGATGATTTTAATGACAAAAATCATAAGAGTGCTAATAAGGATAATGGGAGAAATAATAATGGTGACAAGTATGGAATGATAACTGACATTTCAACCTTTGCACTATGCGACACGCGTTAAGGCTACGTCGAGTTTTACCACATCTCGGAGGCCACGATGTTACCTCATAGCGCTGACAACATATCAGTATCCTACACATGACACATGTATTAAATAATTCAGACTGTGGACGTACATTGTGAGCCTGTGTGAAAAAATATTTTAAGCACACTTTTAAAAGGTAAAAGATTTCCATGATCATTCTCAGACAATTCAATCTCATGTGTTCAATGACCCCGGACACAATGTCCAATGTAAACACTTCCCACAAAAATAATAACCCCCCCCCCCCCCCCCCAAAAAAAAAAAAAAAAAAAAAAAATAGGGACTGATCAGCCTGGATTGAACATAACAGTAACTTCTTGCAAATTACCATTAGGGTTTCAAACATATCATACCAGATTCAACTAGATAAGGTTTTAATGATGACGATATTCCATACGAGCGTCACTTAGGAAGAGCTAATGATATCAACAGGGGTTAAGTTAATGGATACATACATTGGCTAGGTGTCTTTGTGTATGTGTGCGTGTTGGTATGTGTGTATAAATAGGGTATCACGAACTCTTTTAGTTTGCTACCCTTAAGAAGAACTCCGTTTAGTCATTTTATTCTGAAACTATGAGTCATCTGAATACGTCATCCGTGAAAAGTTATTGGTTGGAGAAAGAGAAGATATTGAATCCTAAAGATGAATGTGACTGTAATGTAATGTTGAGCCCCCGACTATCCTTGCGATCTGAAATTTTCAACCCTGGTTTATGCATAATCTAATACATTACACTGTACGTTTTCAATTACTTTGAATGTGCTTTCTTGTAAGAAATGTAAGGAATGAAGGAAGAAAGGCACACATGGGAAATAAACGCATAATGTCAAATTCTCGAGCACATCTTGTTCGACAATTCCAATACCCTTTCATCAACTGTATTCCAACCCGTCGAATGTGATTTCATCAAAACGCAACATGATTTAACAATAGCTGTCGCAAGCAATATCCGCGGAGGTTCTGAATCCCACATTACGCTGTCACCGCTATAGGTGATGGGTCGTATATTCTGACTTAGAACCCTTCGATTCGTGTCTCTTCCAACAACTAACATGCCTATCAGTGCCCATCGTTCGTATAAACGTACATATTATTGTAACATTTCGGCCTATGGACATCGGAACAAAGTGCTCTGATATCACCTTTCCTTATACGGTCACCCCTTGAGAGGAGGAAACGAAAACAACCGAACAGAATTCGGACTATACATCAGCAATGGACGGGGGCACATCTCTGCAGCGTAAGATATGCCATGAATGTAGTGAATTAAACACTGAGGTCAGTTGAAGACGTAACGATCTTTCCAAACGAGGAAACGGAAGTTGACCCCACGGAGGTACTTGGAGAGCTCGCCTAGTACCTCCTTGGTTGACCACTGCTTGATCTCTGCCACACATCAAGAGATGGCATGATTTGGATGCACATGGGATGCCTGCCATATGGCGTAAATTGCATCTCGCCATTGCCATGGTAACAGTCAATAGAAAAGTACAGCATGCTCTGACATTGTGCATCTCTCCCTAATCATCGTTAGGATTCTATACAGGAATCACTCATTACAGCCGTCACCCATTGTGTATCTCAAAAATCATCACTAGAAAAAAAAGTAGGACAACAAATAGACGCACAAAAGAAGCAAAAATGTCCCAGAAATCAAGAGATAGCGACAGGTAAGATACATTCTACATGCCCTCCTCTCAACCGAATCAACCAGGATTTCATGAGTTGGTTGTTTCCTCGATTTCCAGGTTGCAGAATCTTATTTTCCTCTACTTATATATCAGTTGCATCTCTTGTATAATAATGGTACAAAGGGGTCAGCAACTACAACGTGACTTGGCGATGACACCATTCGCGCCCCCTCCATCAGGTGTAAAGGACGGTATCCCGACTGGTGCCGGGCCGAAACAACCGTCTCTACCCACAGTAGTTCCTCCAAGTAAATGAAACTGCATCAACAAGCCTGGAATTCGGTCGGCGTATCGTCAGTCTATGGGAAGCTAATGGAAACGCTGAATATTTATAAGATATCGTGATACGGCGCGTGGTCTAGTTGGACGGTGCTTAGCACGATAAACTTCCTAAGATGCCTTCTGTCCACCCGCCCCTCAAATAAAACAAACCAGCCATATGCCACAGATATTTGATCCACAGTGTTCTTATTCATAATTCAAGAGCAGAAGCCACCTATGACATTTTCACTGTTTGACGGAGAAGTCCACACCAACATTATCAATTATGGATGCAGCTATCATGGGCTGACGAATTGCATGTGTCTTTCCTCAAATATAATGTTACCCCTCCCCTGCCCCCCCCCCTGAAAAAATAAACCAAGCAAACAAACAAACAGTTACAAAAAGATGCTGGGCAAACTTTGTTCCATCCCTGGATACAAGCCTTCTCTCCTTCATACTGGCCCAGCGGGTATTGGTGTCACGGAAAATCAAGTCCTGGCAAAAATCAATATGGAAAAGGTTCGTGAATGACAGCACGCGATTGCGCAAAACAGGTGTCCGGCGGACGTGACGTATCCCAATTATACTCTCAAAAATATCTGGCTTTCCGAGGTTTCGTCGTTGCTGCCTTTTTGCGTTGTTTTGTCTATATATATATATATATATATATTTTTTTTTTTTTTTTTTTTTTTTTTTTTACAAAAGATCCGTAAGAGAATAATCATGGATAACTTGCTTGAGTAAGGATGTTTTGAAATAATTTTTTAATGATAGATAGATAATGCGAACACGATTGTAACAGTTTCTTTGGCAGCGCGACGTATTTAAATAAAAAGACGACATAATTCGCTCCAATTGACAATGTTTGTAAACTGGCCAAAATTAGGAATCCCCTAACGTAACGTGCGCGAGCTAGATTGACAGAACAAAACTACAAAGTCTCAACTGCGGCACCAATTCGCAAATGTCGAATTATCAATAATCGCGACAAGTTATCATTCATTTTATATCACAGCTTAGTCTGATTCCACGGAAGCATGCGAATATTATGGACAATTTAACGGTGAGGAGTCGTAAGTTCGCTGAACACAAGGCAAGTCGGATTTGTAAATCTTAGAAACTAATGAATATTCAGAATGTGCCCTTTATTCAAAATATTTAAGTGGCTTGAGAAGAAACATTATTTCCAAATTTTGAAAGTAATCTGGTCTATCCATCCACTTTCTTATCCCTTCATCTAATTGATTTGTTTGTTTTCCTGTTTGTTTTAGTTAATTTTCGTTTCATCTCGCCATCTGTTGAGCTATGCGTTTTATACTTTCAATTTAAGTTGGCTTGTATTAACGTTCTCTCTCTCTTTTCCTTTGGCAAATCTTGAGACATATTGATTGTTATTGTTTACGATTAGTAATGCTGCGTGTTAGAAAAAAAGGTAATTGCTTATTATGCAAGTGAAAAAAAAATTCACCTCAATGTATATGGCCTTATGTGCATCAGTTCCATCTATGATGAGTCGACAACCTTCGTTTAACACGAATAAAGTAAGAAACAATAAACCGGACTCCTTGCAAACTACACAGCTACACAATTGATTAAAACGAGCTATTTTTTACTCCTCAGTCTTAAAATGACCATCAGCAAATACAGTTCTATCAAAACGCTCTCAGTAAAATGCAATGTCGCATAATGCCCCTATTTGGTTGCATTAAAGCAGAAATTTATAGAAAATCTAGAAATATGACAAGTTTGATATCTACGGAAAGCTAAGAAGCTAGTTAACAAAACTGGATCTCTTTTAGACGATGTAACTTTACCCCCAAACTGTTTTTGAGATTGAAAAAAAAACCCCGCCCAATTTCCATGACCGCGTAGCTCCGTTCGCTACAAGAAACATCGGATTTGAGCGACGTCACCAAATGTGTATGAGCTGATTTGTCGTACGGCTGTATGAGACCCGCTCTGGCAAAACCCGAAACTTCTCGGCAAATGTGATTTCGCGCTACAGCCCGAAAAAGGTCAAAAAATGACCTCAGGGACCAAATTGACATTATGGTATCACGATGTAGGGGAAATTTTCTAGTTTCTGATTGATATCAACAACATTTCGAAATACAACCTACAAAATGTGGAATTTTGAAGAGAAAAGTGGGATGTCAATCTCAAAAGTTGGCCAAAACCTTACGTCTAAAGACCAAATCGCCTTCGCTTACGGCGAAAATGACTGTTCTTTTGGCGATCGTGTCTTAGATATTCTGCGTTGAACCCTGACACATTTGGTACCTACAGAAAGCTCTACCTCTGCTTATTCCAAATATGGTCATGGCATGATGTCATGCTACTCACTTTCATTCATAAATTCGTCTGAAACATGCGTAAGTTTACGCAAATCGTCTCCCAGACGCGTAAACAGCCTTGTTACCAAGACACTTGATCGAAATACGTGCAACCTACGTGTTATACTATGGGGATCGCTGCAGCAGCGGTGCATGCTTGCATGCAACACGTGTATCGTGACTGCTGCTCAGCACGGAAATGTTGCAGTTTCCCGCTTTGTTAGACTGTTTTTTTTTTAGCAAGTTGAGGTAGAAATTAGAATTTAAACCAACACACAAGAGAAAAAGATGGTCACATTTATCTAACAAACCTTCATCATATCATTTCGAAGAAGAATCAAGCTGAAATCACGGCATCAAGGAATACCTCTTCACTGCCGATTCTGCTGGTACTGTTGTGCGTACACCTGATCACGACGATCGCGAATCTTGAGCTGATTACGGTAGGTTTTGTGCTTTTCAATTGTCGTATTTCCGTAAATTTATGGGTGTAAAAATGATTTCAAATCAATTACAGCTCTTTGACTTAGTTATCATCCTTAATGAGTATGTAAGGTTACCTCAGCTATACGCAATTCCCCCACAATGATCGATTTGTTGTGTCAATAATAACAACAAATTGTGACTGTACGAAGAAACAGCTGATCACGGCGATCATGAATCTTGAGCTGATTACGGTAGGTTTTGTGCCTTTCAAACGTCGTAATTTCCGTAAATATATGGGTGTAAAAATGATTTCCAATCAATTACAGCTCTTTGACTTAGTTATCATCCTTCATGAGTATGTAAGATCACCTCAGCTACACGCGATTTCCCCACAATGATCGATTTGTTGTATCAATAATAACAGCAAATTGTGGCTGTACGTAGGAACAACTGATCACGGCGATCGTGAATCTTGAGCTGACGATAGGTTTTGTGCTTTTAAAACTTTGTTTTCCCGTAAATTTATGGGTGTAAAAAATGATTCCAATGAACACAAACAAACAATTTCACGACGTGAATATATAGTTTTGGCGGACAATTTATTCTAGATTGACAACAAATTACACACCAATTTCCTGAAAAGCGCACACAGTTTGCCTATAGATACGTAAATCCCACTGGGTTGCATACACATTTGGTGACCTCGCAGATTTGGCACTTTTCGTAGCCGTATCGAACTTTTTCCAGTGCTCAAATTTGGTAAAAATAAAAATTTTTATATTCAAAGCAGAGACAACTTTATTGCATGATTTATGTCAGAAATTAATAAGAATAACATTAAATGATGGAAAACAGTCAATTTATATGATATTATTTCCTATAAATTTCTTCTTTAACCAAGTTGAGACAGAGATTTGTTTAGAGCTTTATGGACTGCATCCGACTGTAACTGGACGACAAAGCTGTGGCCGCTAAGATATATCTCAGAAATATCCCAACGCACAGCAAGGAATGAAAGCTATCAACTTCACAAGCATTATCCCAAGAATTTGTTAGAAATCCGCCAATCTATGCTAACGTGCTCTCAGCGTATCTTTTATTCATCCGAGTGGAATAAATTAGTCTCTTTAATGGGTAAAGCATCCAAGTAAAACGCCTCGACTATACCGCGCAAACATGGTGGTACTGGACACTTTCAGACCAATAACGCGTTTGATGGCGTGGTGGAAACATCCACATTACACACAAATTTATTCAGACACCCATCCATCCCTTCCCGCCCCTCCCGCCTCTCCCCTCGCACCCCTCCCCTCCCACTCCTTCCCCTCCCACCCACCTTCCCCTCCCAATAGGCACGAGAAGAGCAGCTTTGTTGAATCAGGCACGCTGAATCTCACCACGCAAATCGAGACTTGTGTTTACATTACTGCGCATACCAAACCGCGACGGCACCCGGTTGTGTGTTGCGGCGCAGAAAGTTCGGTGACCTCCCATCACTCAACAAAATACTGTCTTCAGTAGAAGTAAGGGATCGCCTGAACATTCTCTGTCAGTGGAAGTCAAGTGGTCCTTATTGACGAGCCAGCTTATCATTTTACTCAGGCCGGTCATACAAGACGCTCTTCATTATTCCTCCGCGATTGATATGCAAAACTGCTCGTACGACCACCGTCGGTCCGCAACCGGATCTAGCGTAGCAGAACGGAATCGTATTCACTCGACCGGGTTTCTCGAGGAGTTTTCGAGAATTCACCATGTACTGATGTAATTATGACTACAGGCTGACACGAATACCATATTGGACTGTTGAAATTTCTTTATGTTTATGTAGCTTGTCTTATATGGAGGGAGTCCACAATTATGGCGTGATGGTGATAATATTACATTTTCTTGTTAAGGTTTTCAGTCATTAACTGATGTAATCTATAAAAAAAGAGATGATAATTAAATCATCAACTTCGAAGACGGCATCGAATATTAAACGTGACCCGGCCACACCCTGGAGTCATGTCGATAGTACGCAGGTATATTATTTATCAACATTTACTATATAAGATAACTGAAGACATCATAGATGACCGCGCACACGCACGTACTATCGCATCTATGTGGTTAAGTATCAATTACAAGATATGCTACATTGTGTTTTCTTGTTGTGGAACGGTCAGTTACTAATGCTAATTACATGCGTAATGATTCAAGCTTATGTCCGGCACTGCATACACAGTGCACTTATATCAAAGCCAAGAAAACCGGCAAATTAGACAGTTTGGCTGATTAATGTTTGCAAAGTGCAAACATACGCATATTATAACATCATAACGTTACGTCTAGTGCAAGTTTTAAAGTCAAGGACGCCTTTGAAATTAAAAACTTCTTTGATTCTATATTTATACAGCATGTATCTACCGTGTTTGTCAATGTGGCAAAGCTCTTCCACAGTTGGATGCAAACTTCATTTTTCTTTTTTTCTTTTTTTCATCTGGTGACAAGCTTTCATGGGAATGACGAGGGACTGATTATGCGTCAGAAAAAAAATCTTCGGAGTCTCACGATCTGTGAAAGACAGAAATTTGTACATTGATGCTTAGAAAAAACTTGTCAGGCTTTCATGATGTTAAGTCGCATTGCATATCATGAAGAACATTGAATCATGCTTAAAGTTAATAGGCATGTATGTCTCAAGGCATTCCAGCCCCTCCTGATTAATTGACTGTCACATTATTTACAAATAAATGATTGACTGCTTTCAGTTTAGAAATTCAAAACTTTGACATGTAATCTTCGAAGCATACATAATTATATGCCTTTGGGAATCACCACGGGACAGCGACTGGAACTTCTGGCTTAATAGTTGAGCAGTGCATTATTTGTTTTATATTATATATCAAAACCACAAAGGGTCTTTTTAAAGAAATGTAGACTTCTAGACTTACACGGAGTGGAATTCGTGGATCGCACGTAGCTTGCCAATGACTCATCCATATCAAAACCGACTGTCTGTGTAATAGACCCCCCTACCCTTTGCTCGTATTCTACGGCAGCAACTTGCAGTGAAGTATACTAGGCACTCACGGACATATGGAGAAGGTGCCCAGCTCGTTTATATTAAAAACAGTTCGTATCTTATCTATCAAAAGGTGATGTCTGGAGTTCCCGCGGATTTTATACCAATCGAAATGCGGACGTTGCGACAACGACACATTACTCTGTTGTAGACACTGACAAGTCCATGTAAAGTTTGTTTCCACTGTTTTCCCTGCCACGTACACATAGACCTTGAAACAGTGCTGACGAAAATGTTCAGGTTTATTCCGTGTCATATTATGACAATCATTTTGTCTAAAAGATACTTTTGTAACCATCACAAGGCATCATCACATCAAACTGCATGTTCAAGTTTTCTAAAACATGTCGTGTTAAAATTGATATGCACGCTATCATGGAAATCCATTACTGTTTTAAATTCGGACTATATACATATATATATATATATGTGTGTGTGTGTGTGTGTGTGTGTGTGTGTGCGTGTGTGTGTGTGTGCGTGCCTGTGTTACACACACTTGCATATTATGCAGGTTGTAAATCTTACATAAGCATTTCCATTAGAAATGAATGTAAAGGATAGTTATTTATATAAAGCATAGGTTCGAGGTATGCGACCGTGTACGTGTGCGTACGTGTATGCAGCCAGTGTCCTTGCGAATGTTTGCAAAATGATTAATTATCGTTCCGGTGATCTCAAATGTTGGGGCCTTCATAACATAGCGCAACTATTTACCCCTTAATCGCATCTCAGTTCCAGGGCTGGAAAGTTCTCGCCGGTGCTCTCAGCGGTGAGGCTTCGCATACTCACAGCTAGAGGAGTTCGTAGTGATGATTACCGCAGAGCCCGAAGTTTTGAAAATTGACTCGTCAAAAATAGACAATTGACCTTTATTCACCTGTTCGCTGTACTATTGATTGGTACAACAGACGCTATTGAGTGTGCGGAGTTTACATTGCCCTAGATAAAGTTGCCGGCGCAGTGTAATCGCCACCGAAAACACAGCATAAAACCCTCAGAAAATCCTCGGAATGGCAAACAACGCGGTGGAACAATGCGAAATTGCACATACCTTATTGCAATTCAAATTCGCTTCGAGGATGCGGCGTATAATGTAAACATTTTCGTGTACTGAAGGCGGACTGAGACTTGTTGGGGTGCTACCACATTCCCCGATCAGAATGCTTTTATGTACCGTATAAGTCCAGCTAGAGGAAGCATACTTATATGCACTGAATATTCTCAAGGGGAAAATAATTTCCAAGTAATGCCGCTAGTGAGAAAGTCCAGTCGCCGAATAGAAAATGAAATAATGAAATAAAATGAGAGTGTACGAAATCTACGATGTTCATATCTACGGTAGTCATGGAATTCGAGCATCGAGGACATTGGAGCAATTTGCTCGAAAAAAAAGGACTATCGACAACTAAAGTAATTCTTCGAGAATCAAACGCTATTTAGAAGGTTATAAAAGTCATGAAATTGTTATTATTTTTTTTTCTTGATGAACTTTAGACTTGCATTGTAAATCACACACTGCATAGTTGACAGACTTTAATTTGCATTGGTATATTGTAAGACTGCAGGGGCGGATCCAGGAATTCCGTAAAGAGGAGGAGCCTTTACAAAATTAAAGGGGGGGGGGGGGCGCACGACCCCCCCCCATTTTTTCCTTTTTATTTCTGTTTCAGCAAAAAAAAATAAAGAGGGGGCGCGCGCCGGGTGTGTGTGTGTGTGGGGGGGGGGGGGGTGTGTGTGGGGGGGGGGGAGGATGTCTTTGAATCCTGACACAAGATTCTATTTTTGACCTTATACATTTCATCATTACAGTGATATATCCCGGGACATTATCAAATCGGTGTAATTCCAAAATCCGTCACTCCTTCTGAATTCCCGAAACAATAAAATCCACAAAACAATGTTCTCTAGCCCATACACAAACACATACACAGACACCAAACCCTCCCCTAAAGAAGGCAGGCCATGTTTTACCCAATTCATCCAAGCTCAAGGGAGGGGGATGGGGGCTCGCTAGCTATATAGATTATTCGTTTTAATCACTAATCATAGGAGAATGGCCCTGTGTAACTTAAGGAGTGATGTCAATATAATTGATAAGTACGATTCTTTTTATGCCTGGCAGCGAAATACAAAAATTACGTCAACATTATTGACGTAAATCTAACTTTTCATTTCCCTATCTTAACGGTTATACACTTTAAAAAAGTGATATTAACGTAGAGAAGAGTTTGTTTGCAAAAACCGATAAGTCCATATTTGCCAAATGGAGATATTTGCGAATAAAGGTCAAGAAAAATATAGAGAATAATAAAAAAAGTTTTGCTTCTTTTGACCATAACTTAAGAAATATACCTTTATATGTAGTGACCAATATATCATTTGAAAGGTATTATTTTGTACTTTATGACAGATATCGTACTTCAAAATCTTCAAAAATGGACTTATCGGTTTTTGCAAACAAACCCTTCGTATATTATTTTATTTCATCAACTTCGTCAGTGTAAAAAAAGAGCAAACAAAAGAAAATTAAACAAAAAAAGAACGAGAAAGAACAGTATTTGTCTCAAACTCATTTCTATTGGCTATTACCAGATATTGTAGCATGGAACAGTTATCATTTTAACCATCCCCGTATAATATCCAGACTATTTTTGTTCAACTCCTCTTTTCGAGTCTTTCCAGGTACGGAGCTAATAAATCAGCCCACGCCAATGACACACGCACCGAGATGAAATGAGGCGGAGAGGCCGGTCACTGGAACCGATCCAGACCGATCATCGGTAAACAAACGTAAGACTCCAAAGGATGATTATTACTGGTGCTGTAATATACACCGATACAGAAGACACTGTCTAGACGCAGGCAATCTATTAAAGAAGAAAACTTACAGGCATACAATCGCACACACACACGCACACGCACACACATACACACAATAGCATGCGCACGTACACAAGATTACGTCGACAGAGAGATGTCAACGACATAAATATGCCTAGATCGGCCATGTTTGATCAGCTAAGTACACGACAATGCACAGGGCTATTCTGGGAGCGGAGTCAACTCGGGGAAGTTGATTGACACTAACCCGCACAAAGCTGGGAGTAAGCCGAATCGGCATTCCACCAGACGGGCCGAGTGGGCAGAGGTTGGGGTGTCACTTGCTCCCCCCGCGCGTCATCTAATTATGGTGGAGTGACACCAAACGGAAGCCAGATATAGCCCGGGCATCCCGTATCCGATTCGGCCCACTAAACAGGTCACATAAGTGAGCTGGAAATATTCGACAAATTTAGCTGCGCTCGCCGGAAGATGAGGCTTAATTTGGGGATCATAGTCGTTCTATTTTCTGCCGTCAGCGCATCCCCGCAACGATCTCTGAGGAGCAGTAGCAACATAAGGGCACCTTCCTTGAATCTTAATCCCCATGATGTTTCGAACGGTTTCATTTACAGACCACACAATTACCCTGACGACCTCACGGGTTCAATGACCGAACACATTTTCTTCTATACAGGAGCAAAAATATTACACCTCGTTTGTTTCTCTTCTTGTGCTTCTGCACTAATAAGCTTGTTTGAAAGATATACGGCTCGTTTAATTAAACATCTCTCCGTAAGTTTTCAGCTAGTATACAAATTGTATATTGAAAGCTTATACACTGCAAAGAGTCCGGTGTTAAATAGTGAACACCGAGCTGGTGTTAAATTTTCGGTGCTCATTTATGGTGTCAAATTAACACCTCTGGGTGTCATTTCCAAATTTTAAACTGTTTTTTTTTGAGAGTTTCTTAGTAACTGCACTTCTTGTTGATTTTTAATTTAAACAAGACGATCAAGAATTTTACATTAAAATACTAGATTTTTGAAAAAATGTGAAAATAAATTTACACCAAAGTAACACCAGCTGGTGTGGTCTCTTATTGAAGCTGGACGGGTGTTAAACCATTGATATTAACACCAACAAATATCAAATCAACACCATGTGGTGTCATTTTTGAATTAACACCAGTACAGTGTCAAAATAACACCAGGTACAGTGTCAAATTAACACCACGAAGTGTCAGGTGAACACTTTTCAACACCATCACAGTGCATTTTTAACATCTGTGGGTGTGGTCCTTTATTGAAGTTTGATCGGTGTTAGATTTAACACCCGTGGTGTTAAATCTAACACCGATGTTTTTACAGTGTAACCAGTGTACTCAATTGTACACTGGAACATGCCACTTCAAAGAAAGTCTGCACTAAAGTCCGAAACAAACCGGAAGGGGCCTTACAAATGCAGACCCTTTTAGCCATCAAATGAAAGATAGGGACAGGCTCGTGCATATTAGGAGATTGATGTAAATGTTAACTTTGAAACGCACTCAGAGAACACGAAACGGAAACCGATATCTCTCGTAAAGTTTGATGCTGAGATCATTACAAAGTTAAATTTCTTCGCACTTGTAGGAGCGGTTGGGTAGAAATGGATAACTGCAACCAAATATTCCCTTTTTATTCCTTTACAAAATAGACCCTATCAATCTACTCGCAAACAGCAGCATGACAGCACTCCGTCGAGACACACCAATATCTGGCGTGAATGATTCTTCACCCTGCGGCGCTGTAAAAACTCCGTTTTTGCGTTTTGCAGAGATACGTGTCTAGAGTGCATGATTATCTATTCGCTCCTTCATCAACTTTGATTGCTGGTATGGGCATCAAAAACATCAAAGTGGGATCAAGTGGTGCTTTACTTGTGACCATAAAAAAAAAAAATTGCTGCTAAAATTAGAATATATGCACATATACATGTATATTTTTCTTAAAGTGAAGCGAGTGATTTTTCTTCATTTTTTTTTTTTGCGTGAATGCACGCATCTCACTGCTAGCACCGTATTGAAAAGTAAATACTCCCCATATCAGCAATCACGCAACTTTGGAACATAATCCTAATGAACCATCTTCGCTTTGATAATGTGCACGCTACACTTGTCCCGACTCACAGAAATTTATCTATGTTTTTCCTCAGGAAGTAGTGCGCCATCATGATGCAAATATATCCTCGTAAATGTCATAACACTCAGTTCAGCATAAAAAGAGCAATTCTGTCTGACAAATCTGCGTAATAAGATGGAATCATTGGAAGAAGGGCGGGTGTGTCGCGCATAACGATTTGCTTTTCCAAATAAAGTTGAAATGGCATGAAGCCTAAACAGAGGGAGATAGATAGAGAGAGAGAGATGGTGGGGGGGGGGGGGTAGTAGATTCACACAAATAATATACGTAAAGCTCAGACTAGAGAAGACAGAGAAGTCGGATCAATATGATCTTAATGCATCCAGGGTTCTTCAAGAGGGCTCTGGACTGTACTTCTTTTTAAATTCCATATACAACATTGCCGGGCACCGATTACTACACATCGGTCAAGAAGGCACAGCGTCGATATTATATTATATATATCTTGTTATGATGCTGATATGTTATGTACCAAACGCTATGATTATCTTGGGAAGATTTATACAATTTTGAGAAATGGAGGCAAGTAATGTTGCAGGATGCCATGTGTAGTATATTACCTTTCAACACTTGGTCTTCTGAAGCCGTTATATTGAAATCACGTTCGATTCATCGTGTTAATTTATTTCACGTGGGTTATGTCGTGTTATGCTCACTACTTCTATCCCGTCCATTTTCTGCATGCAGACAATAAAGCTGAAGAAGGTCAAGTGTCAAAAGTTCCTACAATCCAGCTGACATCCAACGACATACCTTGTCTTTACTTGTCACGACTATAATGCACTCACGTTACAACGAATACGGTTACAACGAAATTCTCATTATACGAAATAAAGATTCAGGTCCCCTAAATCATCATCTGTATATCTTTACATGCTTTCGTGTTCGGCTATAACAAAATTTCGATATCACGAAAGAATCCCGCCGGTCCCGACGACTTTGCTATAACGGGAATGCACTGTATATGCCTATATACGTTTGTTTGTTTTTTCTAGGGATGTTCATGGGGGTGCGCACAATCTTGTTATCTCTAACATCGTGTTCCCTATATAAGAGTTAGAGATCAGCAAGAAACTGTATCATATCAACAATAACATGTAATCGACTTTCATGCGGGGGACGAAAGGACTTTGCAGAATAAGTGTGCAAAAAGAGGACTGCGACCGACATGAATCTAAGAAATGTAGTGGTGCCCTTAAGGAATGGTATACGGAGCACATCCATATTGGTATGCAAAAAATGGTACACAGCATTTAGTAATATCGATCTCTAAATTTACGTTTCCAGATACAGGTATTGATAAAATATCATAAATATACCAGAGGACCAGAGTTCGAATCCAGTGCTTACGTACTTAGACTAGATGTTTAACCCATCATGTCCCTCTCTCGACTTAGGTGTACCTGCATGGCAATTATGCTTGGATAATAATAATGGCAGGACCCTCTGGTAGAACAATGCCAACACACTAGGGATGCTACCCTGGATGAAGACGATCGTATCATCATCAACTCATTGCCCCTACACGACGCGAATGTCATGATGGTATGTTATGAGACTGTATTCCTTTTAACATTGGACTCTATTCCTGACGAAAGATGGCTTGGCGAGGCTGTTCGAAGGCACAGTCTATCCACTTTCAACAGATGGGGCCTTTCTTCCATGGGATGGGGTTGGGGGATAATATAGGAGCAACGAAAAGGGAAGCGGGGGATGGTGGTGGTGGTGCGGAAGAGGGCGGATGGAGGAGGGGGAGAGGGACGTGTGTGGGGGAGAGGGGGGAGTATAGGGTTACCTCTCGTTTGATGCCAAATTGAATCCATCTCAATCTACTTGCATGGTATTGATTTCTGCCATCGAGTTCACCGTGATGCCTTGGACTACATGATGGATTCTTGTATAGACAAACGGGGATATAAAGAGGTTGTCTCTCTCCGGCGAGAGTTCTGAGGAATCTTGAGGTAATGATGGAAGCATGTAAACTATATACTTGTCGAGAATGACTTTCGTGTGTGTGGGTGGTGCACGAGCGACTATGATAACATGATCTTAAGATCTAATAAGATAGCAAATCAAATCTCCCCCACCTCTCAGAAACCTCAAAGCGCACGGTCTGATAACATATATATATATTTTTTCTGTGCATGCCAATGGGTCACATATGGGCAAATGTCCCACACATACTTATGGAGTGAAATGCACGTGGCACTAAGGGGGTTACTATCATTGTCATCATTACGATATTGATAATTTCTAACATCATGATCTTTACTGTCATGAAAGTCAATCAAGTTATACGTAATGTGACGTTGAAAATTGTGTCTGTCTGTCTGTCTGTCTGTCTGTTCCTTGACGAAACAGGCGGCTGCTCACATGTCGCAAACAAACAATGATTTGGGTTGACCTTTTAATTTTTTTCTGGCGTATTTCATTTTTATTCGTAAGAAGATTTACAGGTTATGTTCTCTTTTCCCGCTGAGTATTGGTAGATATGAGGATTTTTGCTTCTCATGTCATAGGTCATAATGAGAGCGTTAAGCTTGAACAGTGGTATCGCATGTTCTCTTTGGCCAGAAGCGAAATTTCCAGTAATATTATCATAACGTCTCCACTTTCGAGTAGTTATTAAATCACTTGCCTCTCGTACTTCAATTCTTCGGTTTTTTCCACCGCATTCCATTCACTGTTGACCTCATCATACCCGCACCAAACATCGCTAACGAAGGATAATTGACGCAACTGAACTTGATTAATTTCCATGGAAACTTCACCGCTAATGAGCTGTGGCAACCTTGACAATATTTGCGTAATTAATCTGACGTTATTCAAAGCGCGAGTGATGGCGCACAATGGCAAGTGCACGCTTCTCCCGCAGTGACATGCATGCGCATGCATGCATGTTTAATGAGAGCGCGTGTGTTATACACCTGACGCCATGAATTCTTCTATTGAAATATTACTTATACCACAACGGCTCTCAATGAAAGAACTCGCGTCGAAATTCAACCCCGACCTGAGCATTTCCGACATCTGACTTTCTGTGACTACCTTAAAACAACAACAAAAAGTGTCAAAAGCAGGTTGACGATGACGTAGCTGCTTTGATAGGATAGAAAATTGAAGAAAACTTCAATAACACACAAAAAATAAGCACACACACACACACACACACACACACACTACACATACACACACACACACACACACACAAACACACGCAGACACAGAAGCGCACTTCCACGTAACTTTGTTACCGAATACTGCTGCAATGCGAAACCCTGATGGATAAAGTCACATCACCTCTGTTGTCAGTTTACGCCTGGAAAGATATTCGACAATAAAGCTTTATATAATATCATGCCTACATGTACATAGCCTAAAGAATCTATGCACTTTTACATATGTACTGTACGTACGTCTGAAGGCTAATTATTGCATGTGATGTAAATATCCCTGTATAATATATCTTGCAATCATGTATGTAATACATGATTTTGAACTACGATATATATATATATATATATATATATATATATATATATATATATATATATATGTATAGTAATAACAGAGAGACCCTTATAAAGCGCTCATTCTTCCTAAAAAGATATTCACGGCGCTGTACATAGAACAGAGTACATATATATCACGTTACAACAGAGTATCACAGAAGATGAATTATAAGAACAATAAACAAATAAACAATATACGTACATGAAATACATACAGGTAAACAATATAATTGTATATATATATATATATATATATATATATATATATATATATATGTATACTAGTCAGAGAGAAAACAGAGATAGAGAAAGAGAAGGAGAGAGACAGAGAGAGGCAGAAAGAGAGAGAGAGAGAAAGGGGGGGGGGGGGAGTGGAAGAGGGTAGGGGAGGGATGGGGGAGAGGGGAAGAGAGCAAGGAGAGAGAAAAGAGAGAGAATATACAGTATATTCCAGTGTTCCCATGATGATAAAACTCCCAGCGCACCTTGATTATGCGCGCCCGTGCATTAGCGGCTCTCAGGTTACACGACAAACTGCGCCGCAGTCATACTTTGACATTAAATTCATACGGAATGAATTCAGACGCATTTCAGGCAGAAAAAGATATGAAAAGCAAAAGAAACGACACAAAGACATACAAATTATAGGCAGCAGAATATAAGAATATTCCAAGAGACTGCATTTCATGTGAAGTTCCCCTCTCTGTATACATTTTGGCGGTTTCTCTTATGTTGTAATTGTCTTGTCAACTGCTACTGTGCATGCACATTATGTATGGAAGATGCTTTCGGTTATTTCTTGCCATTTTCGCGAGATTTGCGTTTCACTATAGACGAAGATGTTTTGTGTTTTTATCGCATGTTGCTCACGGGATTTTTGCCTCTTTCTTTTACTCTTTTCGACGTTGCCTGTGGTATGTTTTTTTTTTTCATACTACAATAGGAGTCATAGTCGCAAGGTTTTTTTTTCTTTCTTTAAGATCACAGCGAGAAAAATTAGACTAAAAAAGCAACAACACTGTCAACACGCATCATTTTTTTTATTCCGTCTGCTACACTTCTTACTGGTAATATTATCGTGAAATGTATAGGTGAAATCATTATTGCTCTTAACTGTTTGTAGAAAAACAAAAAACATTATTATTGCTGTCGCTATGACCGTCAAAAAAAAAGAGTATCAATTAAAAAAAAATGTAACCAGCACAGAATATCATGAATTACGTGTACACTGACAAACCTGATTTTTGAGGAGACAAAATATCCGGCAAGTTATGTTTATAGAAGAAAAACAATTACAATCAAACATATCATCAACAAAGTGTACATCATGTGTAGTTGCCTCCAAAGTGTAGTATAAACTTGCTCTATCAGCACATTGCGCCCTTATTAAGAGGTCTCACTCATATCTCAAAGAACGTCGTTACAGGAGCTTATGAAACAAAATTGCGGATGGAGCGAAAGAAAAAAAAAAGAGAAAAAGAACAAACTTGGAAGAGAGAAGAAACACTCC